>NC_041392.1:629335048-629371343 GCF_002162155.2 Triticum dicoccoides | reverse complement strand
ATGCAGGGGGCGAGTGGGCCGGCCTGGGGTGGGCTGGCCGACTGGGCCGGCCGGTTGGCTAGCTGGGTCGGTTGGCCCGGGGGTTTGGGGGGTTTCCTTTTTTTTTGTTAGTTTGTTTTTCTATTTTATTTCTTTTCTCTTTTCTGTTTTATTTAAATTTCGGTGTTTATGAAAAACCCAAGTTGCACCTAAAATATTTTTAATACTTATGCCACTACCGCAATTAACTTGGCACCTAATATAAAACCAGTTGTAATTGTTTATTATTTTATAATCATTTAACTAATTGTTTTGCTACTATTATATTCATTTTGAGTATTTACATATTTTATACAAGTGTGGTTTCTCCACCATAATTACCTACGCATTATTTGGCACCACCAGAACATTTTAGTTTTATTATTTGAAAACTTTTGTTGTTTGCCTATATTTTAAATTTGAATTTGAATCGTTTTGAACTAACACGAGTTTACCAACAGTAAACGAGGTGACGTGGCATCATAACAGAGAATTACTGTAGCTTAATTATCCGGGCGTCACACTCGACCATTTCGAGACTCCTCGTCATGTCCCGATCTCATCCGGGACTCCGAACTACCTTCGGTACATCAAATCACATAAAATCATAATACCGATCGTCACCGAACTTTAAGCATGCGGACCCTACGGGTTCGAGAACTATGTAGACATGACGAGACACATCTCCGGTCAATAACCAATAGCAGAACCTGGATGCTCATATTGGCTCCCACATATTCTACGAAGATCTTTATTGGTCAACCCGCATAACAACATATGTTGTTCCTTTTGTCATCGGTATGTTACTTGCCCGAGATTCGATCGTCGGTATCTCAATACCTAGTTCAATCTCGTTACCGGCAAGTCTCTTTACTCATTCCGTAATACATCATCCTGCAATTAACTCATTAGTTACAATGCTTGCAAGGCTTATAGTCATGTGCATTACCGAGTGGGCCCAGAGATACCTCTCTGACAATCGGAGTGACAAATCCTAATCTCGAAATACGCCAACTCAACAAGTACCTTCGGAGACACCTATAGAGCACCTTTATAATCACCCAGTTACGTTGTGACGTTTGGTAGTACACAAAGTGTTCCTCTGGTAAACGGGAGTTGCATAATCTCATAGTCATAGGAACATGTATAAGTCATGAAGAAAGCAATAGCAACATACTAAATGATCAAGTGCTAAGCTAACATAATGGGTCAAGTCAATCACATCATTCTCTAATGATGTGATCCCGTTTATCAAATGACAACTCATGTCTATGGCTAGGAAACTTAACCATCTTTAATTCAACGAGCTAGTCAAGTAGAGGCATACTAGTGACACTATGTTTGTCTATGTATTCACACATGTATCAAGTTTCCGGTTAATACAATTCTAGCATGAATAATAAACATTTATCATGATATAAGGAAATAAATAATAACTTTATTATTGCCTCTAGGGCATATTTCCTTCTGTCTCCCACTTGCACTAGAGTCAATAATCTAGTTCACATCGCCACGTGATGAACACCCATAGTTCACATCGTCATGTGACAAACACCCAAAGGGTTTAGTAGAGTCAATAATCTAGTTCACATCTCTATGTGATTAACACCCAAAGAGTACTAAGGTGTGATCATGTTTTGCTTGAGAGAGAAGTTTAGTCAACGGGTCTGCCAAATTCAGATCCGTATGTATCTTGCAAACTTCTATGTCTACAATGCTTTGGACGGAGCTACTTTAGCTAATTGCTCCCACTTTCAATATGTATCCAGATTGAGACTTAGAGTCATCTCGATCAGTGTCAAAACTTGCACCGACATAACCCTTTACGACGAACCTTTTGTCACCTCCATAATCGAGAAACATATCCTTATTCCACTAAGGATAATTTTGACCGTTGTCCAGTGATCTACTCCTAGATCACTATTGTACTCCCTTGCTTAACTCAGTGTAGGGTATACATTAGATCTGGTACACAACATGGCATACTTTATAGAACCTATGGCTGAGGCACAGGGAATGACTTTCATTCTCTTTCTATCTACTGTCGTGGTCGGGCTTTGAGTCTTACTCAATTTCACACCTTGTAACACAGGAAAGAACTCTTTCTTTGACTGTTCCATTTTGAACTACTTCAAAATCTTGTCAAGGTATGTACTCATTGAAAATACTTATTAAGCGTCTTGATCTATCTCTATAGATATTGATGCTCAATATGTAAGCACCTTCATCGAGGTCTTTATTTGATAAAACTCCTTTCAAATACTCCTTTATGCTTTCTAGAAAATTCTACATTATTTCTGATCAACAATATGTCATTCACATATACTTATCAGAAATGCTGTAGTGCTTCCACTCACTTTCTTTAAATACATGCTTCACCGCAAGTCTGTATAAAACTATATGCTTTGATCAACTCATCAAAGCGTATATTCCAACTCTGAGATGCTTGCACTAGTCCATAGATGGATCGCTGGAGCTTGCACATTTTGTTAGCGCCTTTAGGATCTACAAAATCTTCTGGTTGCATCATATACAACTCTTCTTTAAGAAATCCATTAAGGAATGTAGTTTTGACATCCATTTGCCAGATTTCATAAAATGTGGCAATTTGCTAACATGATTCAGACAGACTTAAGCATCACTACGAGTGAGAAAATCTCATCGTAGTCAACACCTTGAACTTTGTCAAAACTTTTTTCGATAAGTCTAGCTTTGTAGATAGTAACACTACTATCAGCGTCCGTCTTCCTCTTGAAGATCCATTTATTTTCTATGGCTTGCCGATCATCGGGCAAGTCAACCAAAGTCGACACTTTATTCTCATACATGGATCCCATCTCAGATTTCATGGCCTCAAGCCATTTCACGAAATCTGGGCTCATCATCGCTTCCTCATAGTTCGTAGGTTCGTCATGGTCAATTAACATGACCTCCAGAACAGGATTACCGTACCACTCTGGTGCGGATCTCACTTTGGTTGACCTACGACGTTCGGTAGTAACTTGATCTAAAGTTACATGATCATCATCATTAGCTTCCTCACTAATTGGTGCAGGAGTCACATAAACAGATTTATGTGATGAACTACTTTCCAATAAGGGTCTAGGTATAGTTACCTCATCAAGTTCTACTTTCCACCCACTCACATCTTTTGAGAGAAACTCCTTCTCTAGAAAGGATCCATTCTCAGCAACAAATATCTTGCCTTCGGATCTGTGATAGAAGGTGTACCCAACAGTTACTTTTGGGTATCATATGAAGACACACTTCTCCGACTTGGGTTTGAGCTTATCAGGATGAAGCCTTTTCACATAAGCATCACAACCTCAAACTTTAATAAATGACAGCTTAGGTTTCTTGCTAAACCACAGTTCATACGGTGTCGTCTCAATGGATTTAGATGGTGCCCTTTTTAATGTGCATGCAGTTGTCTCTAATGCATAACCCCAAAACGATAGTGGTAAATCGGTAAGAGACATCATAGATTGCACTATATCAAATAAAGTACGGTTATGACGTTCAGACACACCATTACGCTGTGGTGTTCCAGGTGGCATGAGTTTGTGAAACTATTCCACATTGTTTTTATTGAAGACCAAACTCGTAACTCAAATATTCGCCTCTGCGATCAGATAGTAGAAACTTTATTTTCTTGTTATGATGATTTTCCACTTCACTCTGAAATTCTTTGAACTTTTCAAATGTTTCAGACTTATGTTTCTTCAAGTAGATATACCCATATCTGCTCAAATCATCTGTGAAGGTCAGAAAATAACGATAACCGCCGCGAGCCTCAACACTCATCGGACCTCATACATCAGTATGTATTATATCCAATAAGTCAGTTCCTCGCTCCATTGTTCTGGAGAACGGAGTCTTAGTCATCTTTGCCGATGAGGCATGGTTCGCAAGAATCAAATGATTCATAATCAAGTGATTCCAAAAGCCCATCAGCATGTATTTTCTTCATGCGCTTTACACCAATATGACCTAAACGGCAGTGCCACAAATAAATTGCACTATCATTATTAACTTTGCACCTTTTGGCTTCAATATTATGAATATGTGTGTCACTATGATCGAGATTCAACAAACCATTTTCATTGGGTGTATAACCATAGAAGGTTTTATTCATGTAAATAGAATAACAATTATTATCTAACTTAAATGAATAACCGTATTGCAATAAACATTATCAAATCATATTCATGCTCAACGCAAACACCAAACAACACTTATTTAGGTTCAACACTAATCCCGAAAGTATAGGGAGTGTGCGATGATGATCATATCATTCTTGGAACTATTTCCAACACACATCGTTACTTCACCCTTAACTAGTCTCTGTTCATTCTGCAACTCTCGTTTCAAGTTACTACTCTCAGCAACTGAACTAGTATCAAATACCGAGGGTTGCTATAAACACTAGTAAAGTACACATCAATAACATGTATATCCAATATACCTTTGTTCACTTTGCCATCCTTCTTATCCGCCAAATACTTGGGGCAGTTCCACTTCCAGTGACTAGTCCCTTTGCAGTAAAAGCACTTAGTCTCAGGCTTAGGTCCAGACTTGGGCTTCTTCACTTGAGTAGCAACTTGCTTGCCATTCTTCTTGAAGTTCCCCTTCTTCCCTTTGCCCTTTTCTTGAAACTAGTGGTCTTGTTAACCATCAACACTTGATGCTTTTCTTGATTTCTACCTTCATTGATTTCAACATCACGAAGAGCTTGGGAATCGTTTCCGTTATCCGTTGCATATTATAGTTCATCACAAAGTTCTAGCAACTTGGTGATAGTGACTAGAGAACTCTGTCAATCACTATCTTATCTGGAAGATTAACTCCCACTTGATTCAGGTGATTGTAGTACTCAGACAATTTGAGCACATGCTTACTGGTTGAGCTATTCTCCTCCATCTTGTAGGCAAAGTAATGTCAGAGGTCTCATACCTCTCGACACGGGCATGAGTATGAAATACCAATTTCAACTCTTGGAACATCTTATATGCTCCGTGGCGTTCAAAACATTTTTGAAGTCCCGGTTCTAAGCCCTAAAGCATGGTGCACTAAACTATCAAGTAGCTATCATACCGAGCTTTTTTCAAAACGTCTGCATCTGCTCCTGCAATAGTTCTGTCACCCAGCGGTGCATCAAGGACATAATACTTCTATGCAGCAATGAGGATAATCCTCAGATCATGGAGCTAGTCCGCATCTTTACTACTAACATCTTTCAACGTATTTTTCTCTAGGAACATATCAAAAATAAAACAGGGAGCTACATCGCGAGCTATTGATCTACAACATAGATATGTAAATACTATCAGGACTAAGTTCATGATAAATTAAAGTTCAATTAATCATATTACTTAAGAACTCCCACTTAGATAGACATCCCTCTAGTCATCTAAATGATCACGTGATCCAAATAAACTAAACCATGTCCAATCATCACGTGAGATGGAGTAGTTTTCAATGGTGAACATCACTATGTTGATCATATCTACTATATGATTCACACTCGACCTTTCGGTCTCAGTGTTCCGAGGCCATATCTGCATATGCTAGGCTCATCAAGTTTAACCCGAGTATTCTACGTGTGCAAAACTGGCTTGCACCCATTGTAGATGCACGTAGAGCTTATCACACCCAATCATCACGTGGTGTCTCGACACGACAAACTTTGGCAACGGTGCATACTCCAAGAGAAGTGTTCCGAGGCCATATCTGCATATGCTAGGCTCATCAAGTTTAACCCGAGTATTCTACGTGTGCAAAACTGGCTTGCACCCGTTGTAGATGAACGTAGAGCTTATCACACCCGATCATCACGTGGTGTCTCGACACGACAAACTTTGGCAACGGTGCATACTCCAAGAGAACACTTTTATCTAGAAATTTAGTAAGGGATCATCTTATAAAGCTACCTTCGAACTAAGCAAAATAAGATGTATAAAAGATAAACATCATATGCAATCATAATATATGACATGATATGGCCATCATCATCTTGTGCTTTTGATCTCCATCTCCAAAGTACTGTCATGATCTCCATTGTTACCGGCATGACACTATGATCTCCATCATATTGATCTTTTATCAACATGTCGTCACATGGTCGTCTCACCAGCTATTGCTTTTGCATGTATTGCTATCGCATAGCGATAAAGTAAAGAAATTGCATAGCACATGCATCTTATGCAAATAAAGAGACAACCATAAAGCTCCTGCCAGTAGCCGATAACTTTAACAAAACATGATCATCTCATACAACAATTTATATTTCATCACGTCTTGACCATATCACATCACAACATGCCCTACAAAAACAAGTTAGACGTCCTCTACTTTGTTGTTGCAAGTTTTACGTGGCTGCTACGGGATGAGCAAGAACCATTCTTACCTACGCATCAAAACCACAACGATAGTTCGTCAAGTTAGTGCAATTTTAACCTTCACAAGGACCGGGCGTAGCCACACTCGGTTCAACTAAAGTTGGAGAAACTGACACCCGCCAGCCACCTGTGTGCAAAGCACATCGGTAGAACTAGTCTCGTGTAAGCGTACGTGTAATGTTGGTCCGGGCCGCTTCATCCAACAATACCGCTGAACCAAAGTATGACATGCTGGTAAGCAGTATGACTTGTATCACCCACAACCCACTTGTGTTCTACTCGTGCATATAACATCTACGCATAAACCTATCTCAGATGCTACTGTTGGGGAACGTAGTAATTTGAAAAAAAATTCCTACGCACATGCAAGATCATGGTGATGCATAGCAACGAGAGGGGAGAGTGTTGTCCACGTACCCTCGTAAACCGTTAAGCGGAAGCGTTATGACAATGCGGTTGATGTAGTCGTACGTCTTCACGATCGACCGATCCTCAGTACCGAACGTACGGCACCTTCGCGTTCAGCACACGTTCAGCTCGGTGATGTCCCGCAAACTCACAATCCAGTAGAGCTCGAGGAAGAGTTTCATCAGCACGACAGCGTGGTGACGATGTTGATGAAGCTACTGTGGCAGGGCTGAGCCTAAGCACCGCTATAGTATGACCAAGGTGGATTATGGTGGAGGGGGGCACTGCACACGGCTAGGATATCAATGATCAATTGTTGTGTCTTGGGGTGCCCCTGCCCCCGTATATAAAGGAGGGAGGGAGGAGGAGGCCGGCCCTTGGAGGGGCGCGCCAAGGGAGTAGGATTCCTACTCCTAGTAGGAGTAGGTTTTCTCCTTTCCTAGTCCAACTAGGAGAAGGGGGAAAGGAGGGGAGTGGAGAAGGAAGGGAGAGGGGGGCCGCGCCCCAAACCCCTTGTCCAATTCGGACTGGGGTTGGGAGGGGCGCGCGCCACCTCCTGGATACAGATACGTCTCCATCGTATCTACTTTTCCAAACACTTTTGCCCTTGTTTTGGACTCTAACTTGCATGATTTGAATGGAACTAACCCGGACTCACGTTGTTTTCAGCAGAATTACCATGGTGTTATTTATGTGCAGAAACAAATGTTCTCGGAATGACCTGAAACTTCACGGAGCAACTTTTTGGAAAATATAAAAAATACCTGCAAAAGATGAAGGCCAGGGGGCCCACCACCTGTCCACGAGGGTGGGGGGCGCGCCTGCCCCCCTAGGGCCCGCCCCCTACCTCGTGGGCCCCCTGATGCCTCTCCGAATCCAACTCCAACTCCATATATTGTGTTTTGGGGGGAAACAATCAGAGAGAAGAATTCATCGCGTTTTCTGATACGGAGCCGCCGCTAAGCCCTAAAACCTCTCGGGAGGGCTAATCTGGAGTCTGTTCGGGGCTCCGGAGAGCGGAATCCATCGCCATCGTCATCATTAACCATCCTCCATCACCAATTTCATGATGCTCACCGCCGTGTGTGAGTAATTCCATCGTAGGCTTGTTGGACGGTGATGGCTTGGATGGGATCTACCATGTAATCGAGTTAGTTTTGTTAGGGTTTGATCCCTAGTATCCACTATGTTCTGAGATTGATGTTGCTATGACTTTGCTATGCTTAATGCTTGTCACTAGGGCCCGAGTGCCATGATTTCAGATCTGAACCTATGTTTTCATCAATATATGAGTGTTCTTGATCCTATCTTGCAAGTCTATAGTCGGCTATTATGCGTTATGATCCGTTAACCCCGAAGTGACAATAACCGGGATACTTACCGGTGATGATCGTAGTTTGAGGAGTTCATGTATTCACTATGTGTTAATGCTTTGTTCCGGTTCTCTATTAAAAGGAGGCCTTAATATCCCTTAGTTTCCGTAAGGTCCCCGCTGCCACGGGAGGGTAGGACAAAAGATGTCATGCAAGTTCTTTTCCATAAGCACGTATGACTATATTCGGAATACATGCCTACATTACATTGATGAATTGGAGCTAGTTCTGTGTCACCCTAGGTTATGACTATTACATGATGAACTGCATCCGGCATAATTCTCCATCACTGATCCATTGCCTACGAGCTTTCCATATATTGTTCTTTGCTTATTTACTTTCCGTTGCTATTGTTACAATCACTACAAAATACCAAAAACATTACTTTTGTTATCATTACCTTTTGCTACCGTTACCACTATTATCATATTACTTTGCTACTAAATACTTTGCTGCAGATATTAAGTTTCCAGGTGTGGTTGAATTGACAACTCAGCTGCTAATACTTGAGAATATTCTTTGGCTCCCCTTGTGTCAAATCAATAAATTTGGGTTGAATACTCTACCCTCGAAAACTGTTGCGATCCCCTATACTTGTGGGTTATCAAGACCATTTTCTGGTGCCGTTGTCGGGGAGCATAGCTCTATGCTTTGAGTCACTTGGGATTTATATCTGCTTATCATTATGAAGAACTTGAAAGATCCAAGAACCAATATTTATCCCTCAACTAAGAGGGGAGGTAAGGAACTGCCATCTAGCTCTGCACTTGATTCACCTTTTGTTTTGAGTAAGCTTGCGACACCTATACCTGCTTCTGCTATTCGTTCTGATATGTCGCATGTTATTGATGATGCCACTTCTGCTATGCATGATACTTATGATGAAACTACTTCTATGCTTGATACTACTGTGCCACTTGGTAAATTTCTTGATGAACAACTTGCTAGGGATAGAGAAATTGAAAATATTGAATCTGATAATACTGATGAAAGTGATAATGAAGAATCACTTATTATTCCTAAGGGTTATGTTTTTGATCAAGAAGCTTCTTTAGCTATTTTAGCTTGCAAAGATAGAAACGAACTAAAGAGGTTATTAGCTAAATGGAATAAGCAATCTCTAAATGCTAGAATGAAACCTGACCCTGCTTTTGCTACTTCACCTATCTGTGTTACTAATAAGGGTTATGAATTCTCTGTTGATCCTGATATAATTACTTTGGTTGAATCTGATCCTTTTCATGGTTATGAATCTGAAACTATTGTAGCACATCTTATGAGAGAACTCGTTACTTTTATATCCTTAAAATATTTCCGTTTTCATTAAAGGGTGATGCTAAGATATGGTTTAATTCTCTTGATCCTGGTTGTGTGCGTAGTCCCCAAGATATGATTTATTACTTCTCTGCTAAATATTTCCCTGCTCATAAGAAACAAGCTGCTTTAAGGGATATATATAATTTTGTGCAAATTGAAGAAGAAAGTCTCCCACAAGCTTGGGGGAAGCTTCTCCAATTACTTAATGCTTTGCCTGATCATCCTCTTAAGAAAAATGAAATACTAGATATCTTTTATAATGGATTAACCGATGCCTCCAGAGATTACGTGGATAGTTGTGCTGGTTCTGTTTTTAGGGAAAGAACACCGGATGAAGCTGAAATTCTATTGAATAATATGTTGACAAATGAAAATAATTGGACACCTCCAGAGCCAATTCCTGAGCCTATTCCTAAACCAACTTCGAAGAAGAGGGGTATTCTATTTCTCAGTCCTGAAGATATGCAAGAGGCAAAGAAATCTAGGAAAGAAAAAGGTATTAAAACTGAAGATGTTAAGAATTTACCTCCTATTGAAGAAATACATGGTCTTAATTTACCGCCTGTTGAAGAAACATATGATCTTAATCCTTTACCAATTGAAGAAACTCATGATCTTGATAACCCGACACAGGTAGTAAATGTAAATTCTCTCTATAGATATGATAAAGCTGAAATCCCATTTACTAAGTTTGCTAGCCCATGCTTAGATGAGTTTGATATATTTATGGCTAAGCAAGGAGATTTTAATGCTTATTTTGGTAGACAATTGAAATACAATTCAAATATGCTTGAACACTTGGGTGATTATATGGCTAATGTTAAAAGTGAACTTAAACTTATTAGTAAACATGCTTCTATGGTTACTACTCAAGTAGAACAAGTACTTAAAGCTCAAAATGATTTTCCCGATGAATTGAATAGTAAAGATAATGATCATGCTGTTAGAGTTATGACTAGAGGTGGTAGAATGACTCAGGAACCTTTGTATCCTGAAGGCCACCCTAAGATAATTGAGCAAGATTCTCAGAGAAATAATATAGATGCACCTAGTTCATCTAAAAAGAAGAAAAGGAAAAATGATAGGACTTTGCATGCTTCTAGTGATCCTATTGTTGAAACACCTGAGAATCAAAATGATATTTCTATTTCTGATGCTGAAACACAATCTGGTAATGAACCTGAAACTAGTGATAATGTTAATGATAATGTTCATGATGATGCTCAACCTAGTAACGATAATGAGGTAGAAATTGAACCTACTTTTGATCTTGATAACCCACAATCAAAGAATCAACATTATGATAAGAAAGACTTTGTTGCTAGGAAACATGGTAAAGACAGAGAACCATGGGTTCAGAAACCCATGCCTTTTCCTCCCAAACCATCCAAGAAAAAGGATGATGAGGATTTTGAACGCTTTGCTGAAATGATTAGACCCATCTTTTTACGTATGCGATTAACTGATATGCTCAACATGAATCCTTATGCTAAGTATATGAAAGAAATTGTTACTAATAAAAGAAAGATACCGGAAGCTGAAATTTCCACCATGCTTGCTAATTATACTTTTACGGGTGGAATACCAAAGAAGCTTGGATATCCCGGTGTACCCACTATACCATGCTCTATTAAAAGAAACTATGTTAAAACTGCTTTATGTGATCTTGGAGCCGGTGTCAGTGTTATGCCTCTCTCTTTATATCATAGACTTGATTTGAATAAGTTGACACCTATTGAAATATATTTGCAAATGGCTGATAAATCAACTGCTATACCTGTCGGTATTTGTGGGGATGTGCCTGTTGTAGTTGCAAACGTTACTATTTTAACGGACTTTGTTATTCTTGATATTCCCGAGGACGATAGTATGTCTATTATTCTTGGAAGACCCTTTTTGAATACTGCAGGGGCTATTATTGATTGCACTAAAGGCAATGACACTTTTTATGTTAATGGTAATGAGCATTTGGTACACTTTCCGAGGAAACAACCTCAAGTTCATAGTATCAACTCTATTGGAAAGATTGCATCGAGTATATTTGGAGGTTTGAATTTCCTCTTCCCACTGTCAAGAAGAAATGTGATATTCTTATTATTGGGGATGCCATATCCCCGTTGAGGTAACATAGTGTTATTCGAAATTTCTCCGGTTCCATGTTATTCGGAATGAGTTCGTTAACAAGACTTGATCAACCTTGTTAGTGCATTCCTTTTGATGATCATGAGATGGATGAAACTAGAAGGCACAACCTTCTGTACCCCACTTTTACTTTCTGTTTTTATATTAAATAAAATAAAAATAAATATTTTTCCGTCTGTTATCTGATTATCAGTGCAATATAAGAATACCTCGAAAATAAAAGTTCTCCAAATGCCCTGAAATTTAAATATGATTTTTTCAGAATATTTGAGAATATTTGGCACTGAGAACACAGCAGGGGGGTCAACCACCTACCCACGAGGGTGGAGGGCGCGCCCTACCCCCTGGGTGCCCCCTATCTCGTGGGCCCACGGTGGCCCTCCTCCACTTACTCCTGCACCCACACACTTCTTCTTCCTCCCACAAACACGAATATCCAGCTCAAGCACGAGTTCTAGCTCATCTTGCTGCCATTTTAGATCTCCTTGCTCAAAGCACCTCTCACAAAACTGCTTGGGGAGATTGTTCCTTGGTATGTTATTCCTCCATTGGTCCAATTAGTTTTTGTTCTAGTGCTTTATTCATTGCAAATTTTTCCTGCTTAGTTGACCCTGTTCTTGAGCTTGCATGTCAAATTTATATGGTCAAAAGTAGTTTTGATGCATGATATAGGCTCTAGGCACTTGTAGGAGTAGTTGCTATCAATATTATTGAGTTTGGTTTACTTTTATTTTGAAGTTACTAAAAATTTCAGAATTTTACAGAAAATGATGAGGAGACTTTTGAGGGGCTCATTGAGCCAAAGCTCGAAGGAAAAGGCACCGAAGCCTAAGTATAATCTGCCTCGCACCGCGGAGGTTCGGGCGTGTGAATGGCCTTCCGATGACTTCTTGAGAGCAGCTGAGATTTATGAAGATTTTCATGAATTGGCTAAGAATGCAGGCCTCACCGCTTTCCTCCACGACCAATGCGATGAGTATCTCTTACTCACAAATATCTTTGTGCAAAACTTTCATTTCCATTCTAGGAGCTCACCACCTACGATGGACTTTTATTTATATGATGAGCATAAGGAGATGTCACTCTATGATTTTTGTCAGGTTTGTTTGGTCCCTTTTGAGGGCAAGACAGAAGAACCACATCGCGATGATGTGGACGGGTTTATTGATACTATCACTGTGGGGGAAATAAGGAAGGTTTCCGATGCACGAATCACTAGCATACATTTTCCTGTTTTACGTTATTTTGCATTATTTGCTAGTCGTTGTTTAATTGGTCGCGGAAACTGTGGAAACCTTAGTATCCCTGATATTATTATATTGCTCCACGGTTTATACGGTGATAACTCTGTTAGTATGGGTGGCATTATTGCTAAACGGTTAAGTCTGAACCGTACCAAGGGCCCCATCTTTGGAGGCATCTATGCTTCACGCCTAGCTGCACATTTTAACATGCCTATTAGGCATTATGAGAAGGAAGAAAAAGTGCTGCCTCGTGTTTATCTAGACTATAAAAGTATGGTGGCACATGATTTTATTGTCAAGAATAGGGAAGGGTAGCTTAAATATCAATTGTTCTTTAATAAACATCATCCTGAGACTATTACCCTGCCCGCTCCTTCTTTGTTTGATTTATCTGCACGCCAGTACCTCGTTCCGTTAAAGGCTATTCACGCCTACCGGAATCCTGCACCAGCCATGGAGCCAGAGCCGGAACCACAAGTTGATCCTTCACGACAGTCTAATTACCGGTGGGATCCGGAGATGATTGTCAACCAGTGGCAATTAGAGTCTTCCTCTTCTTCTTCTCAGTATGACCCCAGCTACTATTATGGATATCCGCCAGCCCAGCCATGGCCATAGACCAACTTAGGCCAAAAGCCTAAGCTTGGGGGAGTACCTATTTCCCACTGACATTACATTCATGTTCACACACTCATTGCTAGATGTCGGTGCTCATACTTTTTCGTTGTATCATCCATGCTAGTTTATTTCCTTTGTATGCTTTCTTCTTGTGTGTTTAATAAACCTTAAGAAAAACCAAAAAAATTAGCTGTAGCTTTTAGTTAGTTTTTAGTTAGTTTACTTTCCATGCATGTAGTAGTAATTAAAAAGAAAACCCAAAAAGATTTCTTGTTCTTCTTTTACTTGTTGGGAGCTCTCCCGTGTAAATAGTTTTATTTCTTTTCTTTTCTTTGGGGGTCGATAGGAGAAGACCATAATTAAATTGTTGAAGTGGCTCTTGTATGCATTATTGTTGATCTGACAAAAGAGCCCATATTGCCTTGTCTTCTCCTATTTATTGAATGCTTGCAGATTCCAGCTTAGTCCAATGCACGTGCACTATTATTATTATTCACATCATTCGGTCATGCAAGTGAAAGGCAATTATGACGATATATGATGGACTGACTGAGATGAGAAAAGCTGGTATGAACTCGACCTCTTTTGTTTTTGTAAATATGATTAGTTCATCGTTCCTGATTCAGCCTATTATGAATAAACATGTTTGCAATGACAACTAGAGATCATAGTTTCTTGTGCCATGCTTGATTAGATAGGAGCTTATAATGGTTTACCTTGCGTGCCAACATGCTATTAAAATGGTTGTGATGTGGTATGATAAGGTGGTATCCTCCTCTGAATGATTTAAGTGACTTGACTTAGCGCATGTTCACGCATGTAGTTGAAACAAAATCAACATAGCCTTCACGATATTTATGTTCATGGTGGATTATATCCTACTCATGCTTGCATTCAGTGTCGATTAATTTTAATGCATGTTCATGACTGTTGTCGCTCTCTAGCTGGTCGCTTCCCGGTCTTTTGCTAGCGTTCACCTGTACTAAGCGGGAATACTGCTTGTGCATCCAAACTCCTTAAACCCCAAAGTTATTCCATATGAGTCCACCATACCTACCTATATACGGTATCTACCTGCCGTTCCAAGTAAATTTGTATGTGCCAAACTCTAAACCTTCAAATAAATATCCTGTTTTGTATGCTCGAATAGCTCATGTATCAACTAGGTTGTCCGTATCTTCCATGTTAGGTAGGTTATTCTCAAGAGGAGTGGACTCCACTCCTCACTCACGAGATAAATGGCTGGTCACCGGGATGCCTAGTCCCATGCTTTATGCAAACTAAATCAAAATCATTGCAAACAAAACTCCCCCTGGGACTCATGTTAGTTGGAGGCACTCGTTGTTTCGAGCAAGCCATGTATTGATGCTTGTTGGTGGAAGGGGGAGTATAAACTTTACCATTCTATTTGGAAACCGCCTATAATGTCTGTAGCATGGAAGATATTGCCATCTCTTGGTTGTTATGTTGACAATGAAAGTATACCGCTCAAAACCGAGCTCTGGCACCTCTACAAATCCCTGCTTCCCTCCGTGAAGGGCCTGTCTATTTACTTTTATGTTGAGCCATCATCCTCTTATTAAAAAGCACCAATTGGAGAGCACCGCTGTCATTTGCATTCATTACTGTTAGTTTACATTGAGTATGACTTGACTGGATCTCTTTTACCATGAATTACAATGTCTAGTCAGTCCTTGGTCTTTAAAGGTGCTCTGCATTTATGTTTTGCGGTCTCAAAAAGGGCTAGCGAGATACCACCTTGTTATATCATATTATGATTGTTTTGAGAAAGTGTTGTCATCCGAGATTTATTATTATTGCTCGCTAGTTGATTATGCTATTGATATGAGTAAACTTGAGACCTAAGCGTTATTGTGAATGTGGTTAGTTATAATTTTTGCTGAAAACTTGAATGCTGGCTTTACATATTTACAACAACAAGAGCAAACAGAGTTTGTAAAAGTTTTTCTTTATCACTTTCAGTTTATCAACTGAATTGCTTGAGGACAAGCAAAGGTTTAAGCTTGGGGGAGTTGATACGTCTTCGTCGTATCTACTTTTCCAAACACTTTTGCCCTTGTTTGGACTCTAACTTGCATGATTTGAATGGAACTAACCCGGACTGACGCTGTTTTCAGCAGAATTACCATGGTGTTATTTATGTGCAGAAACAAACATTCTCGGAATGACCTGAAACTTCACGGAGCAAGTTTTTGGAAAATATAAAAAATACCTGCAAAAGATGAAGGCCAGGGGGGCCCACCACCTGTCCACGAGGGTGGGGGCACGCCAGCCCCCGTAGGGCGCGCCCCCTACCTCGTGGGCCCCCTGATGCCTCTTCGACTCCAACTCCAACTCCATATATTGTGTTTCGGAGGAAAAAATCAGAGAGAAGAATCCATCGCGTTTTACGATACGGAGCCGCCGCCAAGCCCTAAAACCTCTTGGGAGGGCTGATCTGGAGTCCGTTCGGGGCTCCGGAGAGGGGTATCCGTTGCCATCGTCATCATCAACCATCCTCCATCACCAATTTCATGATGCTCACCGCCATGTGTGAGTAATTCCATCGTAGGCTTGCTGGACGGTGATGGGTTGGATGGTATCTATCATGTAATCGAGTTAGTTTTGTTAGGGTTTGATCCCTAGTATCCACTATGTTCTGAGATTGATGCTGCTATGACTTTGCTATGCTTAATGCTTGTCACTAGGGCCTGAGTGCCATGATTTCAGATCTGAACCTATTATGTTTTCATCAATATATGAGTGTTCTTGATCCTATCTTGCACTACAAAAAAATACACTTCCATCATGATACGTGTTTGTCACAGTAGGTCGCTTTTTTTGTCATGCATGTACATCCATGACAAATTTATGACATAATTAAGATAGTCATATCTGTGCTGTCGTAGAAGTGTTCCATGACATTACCAAAATTATCATCACGGAAGTGTCCACTTCCATGACGATAAATCACACGTCACAGAAATGCTTTCGTCAAGGGTGACCGACACATGGCATCCACCGTAACGGAACACCGTTAAGCTATCGGGTCGGGTTTTGGTTCCGATAACCCGTTAACAGCCCTGACCAATGGGGATTTTCCACGTGTAAAATCATCATTGGCTAGAGGAAACACATGTCGGCTCATCGTCGGGACAGATGTCATCCACTCACTGGACAGAAGGCGCCTATGATACGTCGACACGTGGCATGGCCCAACAAGTTTAAATGGGCCGGCCCAACTAAAGGCCCACAAGATTTTGCGGACCATAATGGGCCGGCCCAGCTAAAGGCCGACGAGATTTTGCAGACCATAATGGGCTGGCCCAGCTAAAGGCCCACAAGATTTTGCGGGCCATAATGGGCCGGCCCAGGTAAAGGCCCACAAGATTTTTGTGTGCCATAATGGGCCGGCCTAGGTAAAGGCCCACAAGATTCTTGCGGTCATAATGGGCCGGCCCAGCTAAAGGCCCACAAGATTCCGCCGACATTAATGGGCCGGCCCAGCTATAGGCCCACAAGATTTTGAGGACCCTAGTAAGCCGGCCCATTAACTGGCTGCCATGTTTTGGGCCAAATGCCGGCCCATATTTGATCCGGTCCATTAATGGCCTGCCACGCTCCGGGCCTAATAGTGGCCCATATGAGATCCAACTCGTTAAAAGCCTACCACGTTCTAGGCCAAATTACGGCCTAGATCAGGTCCGACCCTTTAAGAGGCTTTGGGCTCAATTATGGCCCATATCAGATTCGGCGCGTCAATTGGACACTATGCTTTTGGGCCCACTTGCTAAAGGCCCACTTAGTAATTCGGCCTGATATTTGTTTTGGCTATTAAGGGCCCGTTTAACATTTCGGCGCTATATTAATTTCGGCATGTTAAAAGCCCGTCATATAGTTGGGCCTAACTACGGCCTGGTTTGCATCTGGCCTGCTCACAGCCGATATCTGATTGGGCCAAACAAGGACCCAGACAATTTTGGCCTGTTAAAAGCCCGTGATTTGATTCGCACAATCATGGGCCGGGGTTCATTTCGGGCTGCTGCGTAACTAGTAGGAATTAAGAACAAGCCTACTCCATACAATAAAGAAATTACGGCATAGTAACTAAGAATAAACCTACACTACACAATAAAGGATTTAAGGTATATTACATCCACTGGGCATCAAAGTTCGCCACCAGTGATCATAAAGCGCAACGAAGAAGCAGATTACAAAAACTGGGCACCATTGTAGCGTAACAAAATAATACTGAACCGAGACCACTTCCAAGACAGTTCGAGAAAGGTTAGCCTTGCGGGGTAACTGCTGCGCAAGCTGCTGAGCAAGGCTGTGAGACCGGCCTAGCATGTCGGTCATAGCTTCCAGGTGTAGCTGTTTAGCGATGAGGTTCTCATTGGTGTTCTCCGCAATTTTCTTAGATATAGGACTTCAAGTCTAAGTTGAGTTGCAGAATGCCTTTCTGCTAGAACTTGGGACTAAAGAAGTTGAACGGATTCAGACAACGAATTCTGTGAGCTTGTCTGACTGTTAGTCTCAAGTAACTTGAACACTGCATCAAGACAAGACTTTGGGGTTGTCTCGCTATCTTCAAGATGTTTTGCCTTCTTTGCCGCAATATATGTTGGGTTTGTCTCACAGCCTGCAGCAGACTTGTGCATGCCATCAGGCATATCACCCTGAAACAAAGCAGAGAGATGACAGGTTTTGCACATGTATAAACATAGATGATAACTGTTCTGTCAATTCTATCCAATTTCAAATTAGAAAATAAAGAGTATGTTCAAAATATCAATAGCATAATTTGGCATTGTTCATAATGCGGGGAGCTTCACCACACTACTGGATTACCATGTCAACATAACAAGCATAGATGAAGGGCAAAGAAAATCAGTGTATCTATTTTGGATAATGTGCATGGCATGTTGTTCATATCATCAGCCACATCAGTAAGATAAAACAGGAGATGACAAGGTGCAAACGTGGGCTGCTTCACCACACACTGGATTATAGATCCACAAAAACAAGCATACATATAGGGAGTATTAAGTAATGTGCATGGTATGAATAAGGAATTTGGTTTTACAAGTAAAACTTAGAACTTACGGTTCTTACAAACATGCATTTTGGTAGAAACAGCAAACTAAACAACAGTAAACGATAGGGAGTACGAGCAAATTAAACAGCAGTTGAGGATACGCGCTTTAGAAGGACTGACTTACATTAACAGTTAACACCGGCTTTATAATGCCCTTCTCCATGGCAAGGGAAGGATAACTCAAGAATTTCAGCACATAATCTTCTTCATAAGCATTGCATGTACTCTAAATTTTGTAGAGAGTAATTATAGATATGATAATACTGGAAGGGATAGAGGATAATGAAGATAAGATGCAGATTGATGCTACATAATCAACTATCAATCCCTGGAAGTACAAGCGTTACAGGACAAAATGTACTGACAAGAGCAATGGGCTACACTTGTGCACTGGCATTGTCTATGTATTCTACTTGTTGGTAAGATTAAATATAGATCTGATCTTTTTTAGTAAATGGTGGGCGAGGGAGATAAGATGTAGAAGGCTACAAATTGAACCAATCCCTCTTCCCATAATACAAGAGTGTTTTGAACACTGGTGTACTATACAAAACGTTCTTATATTATGGGATGGAGGGAGTAGCTGTTAATGTAAGTACAGTGATAGACCACGTTCAGTCTTTACAAGAGGACTGCAGAGCTAAACCTCTTCAAAAGCATTGGGTTGATTCTAAATTTATGTAAGAGTCCATACGGATCTTATAATGTCCACCAAATGGAAGATTACGAGGCTAACATGTGCAGTGATGCTACATAATCAAACAACTATGAAAGTAAGTATGGTCATACAGGGCAAGAGGTACTCACAAGAGCAATGCAGTGCGAAGTATAGTTGTGAGATTCTGTGGTCCCTTGAGAACGAATGTTCTTCTGCAAACAGTTTTCATACAAGTGAGACATTAAGGCAAATGCAGAAATGTAGTTCAAATTGTGATGTGATATCATAGACAGTACCTTACGCTGCAGCCGAGACCAATGTGTAACAAGATTATTGCAGTCACCGTCGGATAAATGTAGCACCCGAGACTTTACAGAAATTTCGTTCAGAGGCTTGCCATCGAAGTGCGCTTGCCTTAGGTAGGAATGATACTTCATCAACGAGTGCTTGAAAAGCGCAACCAACCCTTGCTCGTCATCACAATCCAGTTTGCGCCTCGCCTATTTAAAAGAATGAAATCTTGTGTCTTCTGTCAGCAGAAACATATGCAGTAATGACCATTGAATAACATTAGTACATTACTTACGCGTAAGTTGCGGAGGAAGACTGGAAATTGTTCTGTGTCTGTGGTATAATCTTTCCATGAAGGAAAGATGCGCACAAAGTTCCTGACAACAACATAAGCTTCGTCTTCTAAACTGGGAAGAAATGGAACAAGGGTCCTATTTGCTGCAATTGGGGCTCTCTTTGGTTCGGAAAGAGATTTGGCAACTGGATTTGGTGTACTCTTTGCTGGAATGGGGTTTTGCGTCGTACAGCTGGTGCTATGCCAACTGGCATAATCATACTGTTTGCTGCAGTTGGGGTCTGCTGAGTTGGGGCATCAGAAATGACTAGTGTAGTAGGGCTAGAGTCTGCTAGAGTTGGGGTATTTTGTGGGTCAGGTGATATTGCAAGTACACCTAATGGGCTATTTGATTTATCAGGTGCCACTACCTTTTCCAAATACTTTGCTTGTGCTCCTCCACGATCAGCAATCGCCCTCTTCCTTTTGAATGTCTGATACACAAGAACAACATTTGAATGGATAAATATGGTATGATGACAAATGGAATATGTACTGAAAATGGATAGGCAGGGCGTATTCACATACATGATGTGTAAGCTAAGCTAATGGCAGTTCAACAAAGTAGAAGCAATGCAAAGCATCAGTTGCAAGATATGTGTGAGCAATGTAACCTTGGAAAGTTAGAGCAAGTACCTTGATGGGTGAATAAGATAGGGAATCTTCCTCTGACTCCTCCACTAGGGAGCTACATTGACTTAGGTCTCCCTCTAGCTCAGAATCACTGTTAGGATCATATTCTGAGCATGAATCTATAGGTGGAGAGTGTTTGCATTGCATCCAGACTTGATTTCAGTCCCTTAATGCCAAGTTTGACAGCCATGGCATTGTTCTGCTTTATTCTTTTCATGCGCGCAAGCTCATAATCATTATGATGCTATTCAAAATCTGAGATTCATGAAAACATAAAAAGTAGTCAGATTATCTATGGAATGCATTGCGGTTTCAACTCGGAGAGTGTCTCCCTATAAACCCCTGCATATGCAAAGTTCACCTCCCCAACCGTGCTGACCAGACCACACACAGAGATACACACCCGAGCGGCGAACATGCATTTTTGAAACTAATTTAGGAACATTTAGCTGACCAATTAAACAACTCTATTTTACTAATATCAGATTTGTATTTGAACAACTAAACTTGTTTAGCTTGATGGGTGGAGCAGTGTTATTATGACACGAAGCATGTATTCTGATCGTATAGTGATCATAAAAGGGGGAAACTCTAAGCATATATTTTTTAGCAAAAGAGGGTTTCCCCTCTGATTTCTATTAAAGAAACCACCACAGAACCAACATGATCAATTAAACCCTAAGCATGATCAATTAAACCGTATTATGGCTGTGCCATGGCAGATTTGAAGCTGCAAACCAGAGAAATGATATTTAGCATCCATTGTTTGCTTCGAACTAAGAACTAAATTCTAAGAGCTGAAAAGAAAGTAGAGTAACCAAGTTAAGATCTATTTTCTGGTTGAGATCAAAAAGTTGAGGAGATATGAAGTACCACCTCTCTTGCGGCGCCGTGTAGGCATCGGGGGTGTGATGGTTGTCGGTGGCGTTGAAGCAGATCTGCGACGGTAGATGGGTGCATCGGGGGATAAGTCCCGTTGCGGTGGAATAGAAGGTCGTGTGAGCGGCCCCGGCAAAGAGGACGACGTCGCTGATGAAGCGAGAGGACGCGATGCAAGGCTATTGGTCTGTCGCCGTGGTTGAGAAACGTCCATCTCTAGCAGTGGACGACGCGGTCTTGGTAGGAACTCCGGTATGGTGGAGGACGGTGGCGATGGATGTGGTGGAGGACGTCGGCGATGGATGGGGTGGCGGACGGAGGCTGGTGTGGGAATGGGGTGTTCTAGCGCGGACGGTGTGTGAATGGGAAAATGGAGGGAGAGGTACGGGGAACCATGTTTTTGGAACGCGCCTGTTTGAAATATGGGAAAGTTACGAACTTATCCCCCGTTTCAAATTTGGACGTCTCGTCGGTTGGGGATAGGACGGTAATCTCGCATCTTCCAAATATTTGCTGGTAACTATTTCAGGTGAGGAGAGGGTGTTTTGCCGCCCACGGTGTATGAACGGAGCTGACAGGTAGAGCGGTTGTGTCATGTCTGATAAAAGTTACACATCTGCCCCTATTTAAAATATTAGCCTACATCTATTTCGGACGAGGAGAGGGTGTTTTTCCGCCCATCGTGTATGAATGGGGAATGGAGGGAGAAACAGAGGTCTTCGGACGAGCTTGAACCAAATGAGTTTTGCCGCCCATGTTTGACGCCCACCATGTTGGAATGGGCTCAAAAGTGGTCGTGTCACGTCTAATTGAAGTTACTAACCTACCCCTATTTAGAGCAGTGGAAATTGGGCCGATGAATTGTCCGTGTAATGGGTAGACAGTAATTTCCATCTCCCAAACACTTGGCTTCGGGCAGCCGATGTGGGAGTGGACATTTTGTTGTTTCTTTCGAATTTTGGGACAATAAGCATCCACGTTTACCTTGGCAACTAAATTCGAATCCATTTTGTATTCCTATATGAATCTTTATAAATCATTCTATGTGTTTTTATATACCTTCAAAAGGACGACAAAGATGTATTCCACTGTCATATATGAATATGGTTTACAAATGCCGATACTCAAATTCAGAAACTAGAATCCAGTTTAAGGTGAATTCGAATATTTGGAACACTTCATGTCCAACTCAAATGTCACATGCAGCATAATGTGTACTCCCATTTAGATATGTACACAAGCGATGTATCAAGATTCAAATACCGAGTCAATCAACCAAGAATATACGGAACTAACAGACATATAAACACTTATAGAGTATATGGATCAATAATATCAACTAACATACATAAGCCAGGCCGCTGTACTTTTTTTGGCTACAACAGCATCCTTTTACAGCCAGCATCTTGGCCCTTTCCGATGCGTGCCACTTATGGTCCATCTATACTACTATTGTTGAATGCACATTCAGCCTGATTGGCATATTTGTAGCTCTGGCACAGCAATCTAAATGAAATGTCTCCGAGTCTTATCAATTAATACAGACTTGTGCTCAAATAAAATTACAAACAAAAAAACAAAAAAACAATTATTACATGATCTCTAAAACAAATGGTTTGATTGATTACATGAACAGACAACACAAAGGTTATTCAACTATGGAAAGAACATTTCACCTATGATTTACCAAGTAGGAATTTAATTTCCTTTTTTCCTTCAGGACCTTAACAATCTGGTCAGTCTTAGCTTGCTTCGTTTTGAAATTCACCAAATATTTAATGGTTGTATTGAGTATTGCTTGTGATTGTGCTGTTTGCTTCCTCAACATGTCAACTTCATCTCTAAGTGCAGAAGCAGAATCTCTTTCTACCACTAGTTTAACCTCTAGAGCATCAGCAGTTGGCAATTCATAATGCACGATTGGGCCGGTGCCACTGCTGTGGGATGATGCAACGTCCATGGGGACCTTGCTCTTTGATCTTGGGCTAACCTGTTTTGCCATCAAAGTTCCGATTGGATTCAGAAAAGTTGAAGTTAGCAAAACATCTCAACTGGGAGTTATAATAGCAAACCAGTTAAACAAACAAGGAATTAAAGAATTTCAATTGGATACTGAAAAGTAGTTATTAACATCATTGTAACCCGCTGTTGCAGCAGCAAAGTAGTTAAACAAACAAGTAGATATTTAAGTTAAGGCAAATAGGTAATTCTTAACAGTAAGTATCAAACACATAAATAGGCGCAGTCTACAATATGATTAACAGGATGTGCCATTATGTAATCAGTAGCAAACTAAATTAAGCCAAGCAACGTAATTGAACAATTTTGCAATAAGTGGCTAACTAAAATTCCGAGAAGCAGGTAACTGAACTTACGCTAGTTCTTTGTACATGCACACTGCAACTTCTTTTTCGCTTACAAGGTTGTACGAAGGAGTCCATGGCATCAATTGCTTGGATAGGCAGTCCCAATACTTCTTTCTTTCCACACTGCATGGGTAAGTCGAATGGTTAATCTGGTAAGATGGTGCGTCCTTGATATGTTATATGAGGACGTGTAGTCAGACTAGTTGTAGCCAAACACATCACACTGGCTTTTACTGTATATTTCATGCGATTACTTTTGGCATATCGAGATCTAAGCAATCTACAATAGGATGAAAAGACTTGCATCCTTCACATTATTGGCGAACTCAGTTCATAGAAACAAGCAATTCAACCATTCCGTGGGTAAATCAAAAGCGTCACTGGAATATTTTTCACTATCCAATCATACACGCAAAAAGGGGCAATGCCACCATAGGGGCTGGTATGGGCGGCTGCCTCAGGTGGCTGGAAAGTGTGCACCTAGTTTGAATCGTCCAGGTTGGCCCGCGCTAGTTTTGCTCGTCCCAACGCACGAGCAGGCAATGTACAAAATGAAGAAAAATGTTTCAATTTGGATGGGCCAATAACATAAGTGCAAGGCAGGCCCTATAGCAGGCTCCCGGCCCAAACGAGCGCCTCCCATATCGATCGACAACAGGAAAATCCCCAATTCATTTGCTCCAGCCTCCAGTCTGGTTTGCTCCTAACCTAGCCGCCGCTGGACAAACCGACACAACACTTCCTCGCGCCCTCGTTGGAGGGCGATCGCTGGGCTTCAAGCGAACGGAAGGACAAAAAGATGAAGATCCAACCCTGGGTGTAGCCTGCGTGGGAGGCAGCGGTGGTAGCACGGGTATGGCATCGAGCTTGCGCAAACGGACAATCGCAGCTTGCAAGAGTAGCACGCGCAACGAGCAGGTACATCACATCCCTGATTATATCTAATTCAACTCTTCAATTTCTAGCCAATAGTTAAACCTGACGGTGTTGTAAAACTGCTTGTATGTAGGGAATCTATGAGAAAATGAAACCAATTTCTACTTATTTTATAATTCCCCCAATCAATACTGAACTGACTGAATCTGATGTATCTAATCAAGTTTCCGGTGCAAACATACAAGCTCATGTTGTTCTTGAGCCTGAAGTCCCTAATGAACAGACTGCTAATGAAGGATTTGATGCAAACATTTTACATGCTCCTGGTGATGATCATATAGTGTCTAATGAGGGATCTAATGCAAGCATTTTGCAAGCTCATTGAAGGATTTAGTGTCTAATGATGATCTACTACGTTGAGAGAGACAGAGATTTGCAGGCATTGATGACAAGCAAATTATAGTGCATTTTCATAGCTTGAGGAAACATCGAGGCCATCTACTTGAAAGTCCCCGTATCATGACAACATAGCATAAATACTTTTCTAATCTGTTGTTTGAAACTATTGGCATACTTGTGCAGGATAGATATATTGATATGCAGTTTACACACTGGTTATACGTGCAATTACACTTCGATATTTTCAGCCAGAGAACGAATAATTCAAGCAGGTACAGACCATGTTTGTAGTCCTTGTACACCATGTTGCATTTTGTGTTTTTTGGTGCTTGCATCATTTAGTGTTTATAATTTGAACTACTTTGGATCATTAGCTGGTTTTCAAAGTGCATGTAGGTTCACATTTCTCAAGTTATGTTGATTTCCGGAGTGCAAGTGCCTTCGTATTTTTTAAGTTAAATGTTCGCCCCTGGTAACTTGAATTCGTGGATCAGCCACTGCACACAAATCATACACGAATGCCAGTATGAACTAAATGAAATGCAGGGACTTACGCTAGCTCGTTGTACAGGCTCACTGCAGCTCTGCTTGCGCTTGGGATGTTCCATGTACAAGTCCATGTTACCACTTGCTTGGATGTGCAGGCCTTGTGCTCCTTGCATCCCCCTCTAAATTTTTGACACGGCGAATGGTTGATCAAATAAGAGGAATCGACCTTGATGTTGTACCAGAGGACAGATATTTACATGGTTATATGGGTGTGCAGGATGTGTACCAGATCCCGTAGCGCCGTCATGCTTCGCTAAAATATGGATTTGCTTGTTTCAGATGATATCTCCAGAAGAAATAAGAGTTAAGGTCAGGGTTGCATAGGCGTGTAAGCTAAGAGAGCAGTGAAAGGATATCCAAACATCGTCGGAACAGTACACAAGGGAGTGATGTGTGGATACCTAGTTCGGGCCGGCGTTTGGGCATCCTCGCCTAGCTAGAGTGCGGGTCACTTCAGAGCCGTTGAGGGTGATGCGCTGGCGTTGGCTGGCCGCGCACGGATGCAGATCTTGAGTGGCAGCGGAGCGCTACCATGCGGTGGACGAGGCCGTTGGTGAAGCCCCAATGGCCTCGGGGGGTGGAGGTCCAACGATGTGCTCGGTGAAGTAGCCCCAGTGAGCTGGGAGACGGCGTCGGTGAAGCGCACCTGATGCGGTGGAACTCGGTGTCTGTGAGGCACGTCGGCTGCGGCGGCCAACGTTGTCGGTGGACCACCCGGTGTGGTGGACGAGGGTGTAGATGAGGTAGCTCCGGTGCGGTGGTGAAGCTCGACCGTCGTCTTCGTTGTCGTCGTCCGGCACAGAGGTGGGAAACGGTAGGGAAAGAGACGAGACGAGGGGCGATTCGAGGGTTGGCGGCGAATTAGGGATTCGAGCAATCTGGGCACGGAAGGGGACGGTGGAGAAGAGAGATTTTGTAGGGCTGGAATTGGGGCCGCCAGATATTTCAATCTGAAACATGCAAGCGCGAACTTATTGTCATCGTCCTTTTGGGGGGGGGGTGGCTGGGTGAAGGAAATATGCCCTAGAGGCAATAATAAAGTTATTATTTATTTCCTTATAATCATGATAAATGTTTATTATTCATGCTAGAATTGTATTTACCGGAAACATAATACATGTGTGAATACATAGACAAACAGAGTGTCACTAGTATGCCTCTACTTGACTAGCTCGTTAATCAAAGATGGTTATGTTTCCTAACCATGAACAATGAGTTGTTATTTGATTAACGAGGTCACATCATTAGTAGAATGATCTGATTGACATGACCCATTCCATTAGCTTAGCACCCGATCGTTTAGTATGTTGCTATTGCTTTCTTCATGACTTATACATGTTCCTATGACTATGAGATTATGCAACTCCCGTTTACCGGAGGAACACTTTGGGTACTACCAAACGTCACAACGTAACTGGGTGATTATAAAGGAGTACTACAGGTGTCTCCAATGGTCAATGTTGGGTTGGCGTATTTCGAGATTAGGATTTGTCACTCCGATTGTCGGAGAGGTATCTCTGGGCCCTCTCGGTAATACACATCACATAAGCCTTGCAAGCATTACAACTAATATGTTAGTTGTGAGATGATGTATTACGGAACGAGTAAAGAGACTTGCCAGTAACGAGATTGAACTAGGTATTGGATACCGACGATCGAATCTCGGGCAAGTAACATACCGATGACAAAGGGAACAACGTATGTTGTTATGTGGCCTGACCGATAAAGATCTTCGTAGAATATGTAGGAGCCAATATGGGCATCCAGGTCCCGCTATTGGTTATTGACCGGAGACGTGTCTCGGTCATGTCTACATTGTTCTCGAACCCATAGGGTCCGCACGCTTAAGGTTACGATGACAGTTATATTATGAGTTTATGCATTTTGATGTACCGAAGGTTGTTCGGAGTCCCGGATGTGATCACGGACATGACGAGGAGTCTCGAAATGGTCGAGACGTAAAGATTGATATATTGGAAGCCTATATTTGGATATCGGAAGTGTTTCGGGTGAAATCGGGATTTTACCGGAATACCGGGAGGGTTACCGGAACCCCCCGGGAGCTATTTGGGCCATAGTGGGCCTTAGTGGAAAAGAGAAGGGGCTGCCCTAGTTGGGCTGCGCGCCCCCCCCCCTTTCCCTAGTCCTATTAGGACTAGGAGAGGTGGTCGGCCACCTCCTCCTCTTTTCCCCTCCGAGGAATCCTAGTTGGACTAGGATTGGAGGGGGAATCCTACTCCCAGAGGGAGTAGGACTCTCCTGCGCCTCCCCACCTTGGCCGGCCAGCCTCCCCTCCTCTCCTCCTTTATATACGGAGGCAGGGGCACCTCTAAAGACACAAGTTGACACAAGTTGATCCACGTGATCAATTCCTTAGCCGTGTGCGGTGCCCCCTGCCACCATATTCCTCGATAATACTGTAGCGGAGTTTAGGCAAAGCCCTGCTGCTGTAGTTCATCAAGATCGTCACCACGCCGTCGTGCTGACGAAACTCTTCCCCGACACTTTGCTGGATCGGAGTCCGGGGATCGTCATCAAGCTGAATGTGTGCTCGAACTCGGAGGTACCGTAGTTTCGATGCTTGATCGGTTGGATCGAGAAGACGTACGACTACTTCCTCTACGTCGTGTCATCGCTTCCGCAGTCGGTCTGCGTTGGGTACGTAGACAATACTCTCCCCTCGTTGCTATGCATCACATGATCTTGCGTGTGCGTAGGAAAATTTTTGAAAATTCTACGTAACCCAAAAGTGGCATCCGAGCCTAGGTTATTGATGTTGATGTTATTTGCACGAGTAGAACACAAGTGAGTTGTGGACGATACAAGTCATACTGCCTACCAGCATGTCATATTTTGGTTCGGCGGTATTGTTGGACGAGACGACCCAGACCAACCTTACGCGTACGCTTACGCGAGACCGGTTCCCTCGACGTGCTTTGCACAGAGATGGCTTGCGGGCGACTGTCTCTCCAACTTTAGTTGAACCAAGTATGGCTACGCCCGGTCCTTGCGAAGGTTAAAACGGAGTCTATTTGACAAACTATCGTGGTGGTTTTGATGCGTAGGTGAGATTGGTTCTTACTTAAGCCCGTAGCAGCCACGTAAAACAAGCAACAACAAAGTAGAGGACGTCTAACTTGTTTTTGCAAGGGCATGTTGTGATGTGATATGGTCAAAGCATGATGCTGAATTTTATTGTATGAGATGATCATGTTTTGTAACCGAGTTATCGGCAACTGGCAGGAGCCATATGGTTGTCGCTTTATTGTATGCAATGCAATCGCGATGTAATGCTTTACTTTATTACTAAACGGTAGTGATAGTCGTGGAAGCATAAGATTGGCGAGACGACAACGATGCTACGATGGAGATCAAGGTGTCGCGCCGGTGACGATGGTGATCATGAAGGTGCTTCGGAGATGGAGATCACAAGCACAAGATGATGATGACCATATCATATCACTTATATTGATTGCATGTGATGTTTATCTTTTTATGCATCTTATCTTGCTTTGATTGACGGTAGCATTATAAGATGATCTCTCACTAAATTATCAAGGAGTGTTCTCCCTGAGTATGCACCGTTGCCAAAGTTCGTCGTGCCCAGACACCACGTGATGATCGGGTGTGATAAGCTCTACGTCCATCTACAACGGGTGCAAGCCAGTTTTGCACACGCAGAATACTTAGGTTAAACTTGACGAGCCTAGCATATGCAGATATGGCCTCGGAACACGGAGACCGAAAGGTCGAGCGTGAATCATATAGTAGATATGATCAACATAACGATGTTCACCATTGAAAACTACTCCATCTCACGTGATGATCGGTCATGGTTTAGTTGATTTGGATCACGTAATCACTTAGAGGATTAGAGGGATGTCTAAATTGAACTTAAATTTATCATGAACTTAGTACCTGATAGTATCTTGCTTGTTTATGTTGATTGTAGATAGATGGCTCGTGCTGTTGTTCCCTTGAATTTTAATGCGTTCCTTGAGAAAGCAAAGTTGAAAGATGATGGTAGCAATTACACGGACTGGGTCCGTAACTTGAGGATTATCCTCATTGCTGCACAGAAAAATTACGTCCTGGAAGCACCGCTGGGTGCCAGGCCTGCTGCTGGAGCAACACCATATGTTATGAACGTCTGGCAGAGCAAAGCTGATGACTACTCGATAGTTCAGTGTGCCATGCTTTACGGCTTAGAATCGGGACTTCAACGACGTTTTGAACGTCATGGAGCATATGAGATGTTCCAGGAGTTGAAGTTAATATTTCAAGCAAATGCCCGAATTGAGAGATATGAAGTCTCCAATAAGTTCTATAGCTGCAAGATGGAGGAGAACAGTTCTGTCAGTGAGCATATACTCAAAATGTCTGGGTATAATAATCACTTGATTCAATTGGGAGTTAATCTTCCGGATGATTGCGTCATTGACAGAATTCTCCAATCACTGCCACCAAGCTACAAGAGCTTCGTGATGAACTATAATATGCAAGGGATGAACAAGACTATTCCCGAGCTCTTCGCAATGCTGAAAGCTGCGGACGTAGAAATCAAGAAGGAGCATCAAGTGTTGATGGTTAACAAGACCACTAGTTTCAAGAAAAAAGGGCAAAGGGAAGAAAAAGGGGAACTTCAAGAAGAACGGCAAGCAAGTTGCTGCTCAAGAGAAGAAACCCAAGTCTGGACCTAAGCCTGAAACTGAGTGCTTCTACTGCAAGCAGACTGGTCACTGGAAGCGGAACTGCCCCAAGTATTTGGCGGATAAGAAGGATGGCAAGGTGAACAAAGGTATATGTGATATACATGTTATTGATGTGTACCTTACTAGAGCTCGCAGTAGCACCTGGGTATTTGATACTGGTTCTGTTGCTAATATTTGCAACTCGAAACAGGGACTACAGAATAAGCGGGCACTGGCAAAGGACGAGGTGACGATGCGCGTGGGAAACGGTTCCAAAGTCGATGTGATCGCAGTCGGCACGCTACCTCTACATCTACCTTCGGGATTAATATTAGACCTAAATAATTGTTATTCGGTGCCAGCGTTGAGCATGAACATTATATCTGGATCTTGTTTAATGCGAGACGGTTATTCATTTAAATCAGAGAATAATGGTTGTTCTATTTATATGAGTAATATCTTTTATGGTCATGCACCCTTGAAAAGTGGTCTATTCTTATTGAATCTCGATAGTAGTAATACACATATTCATAATGTTGAAGCCAAAAGATGCAGAGTTGATAACGAAAGTGCAACTTATTTGTGGCACTGTCGTTTAGGTCATATCGGTATAAAGCGCATGAAGCAACTCCATGTTGATGGACTTTTGGAACCACTTGATTATGAATCACTTGGTACTTGCGAACCGTGCCTTATGGGCAAGATGACTAAAACACCGTTCTCCGGTACTATGGAGAGAGCAACAGATTTGTTGGAAATCATACATACCGATGTATGTGGCCCGATGAATATTGAGGCTCGTGGCGGATATCGTTATTTTCTCACCTTCACAGATGATTTAAGCAGATATGGGTATATCTACTTAATGAAACATAAGTCTGAAACATTTGAAAAGTTCAAAGAATTTCAGAGTGAAGTTGAAAATCATCGTAACAAGAAAATAAAGTTTCTACAATCTGATCGTGGAGGAGAATATTTGAGTTACGAGTTTGGTATACATTTGAAAAACTGTGGAATAGTTTCGCAACTCACGCCACCCGGAACACCACAGCGTAATGGTGTGTCTGAACGTCGTAATCGTACTTTACTAGATATGGTGCGATCTATGATGTCTCTTACTGATTTACCGCTATCTTTTTGGGGATATGCTTTAGAGACGGCCGCATTCACGTTAAATAGGGCACCATCAAAATCCGTTGAGACGACGCCTTATGAACTGTGGTTTGGCAAGAAACCAAAGTTGTCGTTTCTTAAAGTTTGGGGCTGCGATGCTTATGTGAAAAAGCTTCAACCTGATAAGCTCGAACCCAAATCGGAGAAATGTGTCTTCATAGGATACCCAAAGGAAACTGTTGGGTACACCTTCTATCACAGATCCGAAGGCAAGGCATTCGTTGCTAAGAATGGATCATTTCTAGAGAAGGAGTTTCTGTCGAAAGAAGTGAGTGGGAGGAAAGTAGAACTTGACGAGGTAACTGTACCTGCTCCCTTACTGGAAAGTAGTTCATCACAGAAAACTGTTTCAGTGACACCTACACCAGTTAGTGAGGAAGCCAATGATAATGATCATGAAACTTCAGATCAAGATACTGCTGAACCTCGTAGATCAACCAGAGTAAGATTCGCACCAGAGTGGTACGGTAATCCTGTTCTGTAGGTCATGCTACTAGATCATGATGAACCTACGAACTATGAAGAAGCGATGGTGAGCCCAGATTCCGCAAAGTGGCTTGAAGCCATGAAATCTGAGATGGGATCCATGTATGAGAACAAAGTATGGACTTTGGTTGACTTGCCCGATGATCGGCAAGCAATTGAGAATAAATGGATCTTTAAGAAAACGACTGACGCTGATGGTAATGTTACTGTCTACAAAGCTCGACTTGTCGCAAAAGGTTTTCGGCAAGTTCAAGGAATTGACTACGATGCGACCTTCTCACCCGTAGCGATGCTTAAGTCCGTCCGAATCATGTTAGCAATTGCCGCATTTTATGATTATGAAATTTGGCAAATGGACGTCAAAACTGCATTCCTGAATGGATTTCTGGAAGAAGAGTTGTATATGATGCAACCAGAAGGTTTTGTCGATCCAAAGGGAGCTAACAAAGTGTGCAAGCTCCAGCGATCCATTTATGGACTGGTGCAAGCCTCTCGGAGTTGGAATAAACGTTTTGATAGTGTGATCAAAACATTTGGTTTTATACAGACTTTTCGGAGAAGCCTGTATTTACAAGAAAGTGAGTGGGAGCTCTGTAGCATTTCTGATATTATATGTGGATGACATATTACTGATTGGAAATGATATAGAATTTCTGGATAGCATAAAGGGATACTTGAATAAAAGTTTTTCAATGAAAGACCTCGGTGAAGCTGCTTACATATTAGGCATTAAGATCTATAGAGATAGATCAAAACGCTTAATTGGACTTTCACAAAGCACATACCTTGACAAAATTTTGAAGAAGTTCAAAATGGATCAAGCAAAGAAAGGGTTATTGCCTGTGTTACAAGGTGTGAAATTGAGTAAGACTCAATGCCCGACCACTGCAGTAGATAGAGAGAATATGAAAGATGTTCCCTATGCATCAGCCATAGGCTCTATCATCTATGCATTGCTGTGTACCAGACCTGATGTGTGCCTTGCTATAAGTTTAGCAGGGAGGTACCAAAGTAATCCAGGAGTGGATCACTGGACAGCGGTCAAGAACATCCTGAAATACCTGAAAAGGACTAAGGATATGTTTCTCGTATATGGAGGTGACAAAGAGCTCATCGTAAAAGGTTACGTTGATGCAAGCTTTGACACTGATCCGGACGATTCTAAATCGCAAACCGGATACGTGTTTACATTAAACGGTGGAGCTGTCAGTTGGTGCAGTTCTAAACAAAGCGTCGTAGCGGGATCTACATGTGAAGCGGAATACATAGCTGCTTCGGAAGCAGCAAATGAAGGAGTCTGGATGAAGGAGTTCATATCCGATCTAGGTATCATACCTAGTGCATCGGGTCCAATGAAAATCTTTTGTGACAATACTGGTGCAATTGCCTTGGCAAATGAATCCAGATTTCACAAAAGGACCAAACACATCAAGAGACGCTTCAACTCCATCCGGGATCTAGTCCAGATGGGAGACATAGAGATTTGCAAGATACATACGGATCTGAATGTTGCAGACCCGTTGACTAAGCCTCTTCCACGAGCAAAACATGATCAGCACCAAAGCTCCATGGGTGTTAGAATCATTACAGTGTAATCTAGATTATTGACTCTAGTGCAAGTGGGAGACTGAAGGAAATATGCCCTAGAGGCAATAATAAAGTTATTATTTATTTCCTTATAATCATGATAAATGTTTATTGTTCATGCTAGAATTGTATTTACCGGAAACATAATACATGTGTGAATACATAGACAAACAAAGTGTCACTAGTATGCCTCTACTTGACTAGCTCGTTAATCAAAGATGGTTATGTTTCCTAACCATGAACAATGAGTTGTTATTTGATTAACGAGGTCACATCATTAGTAGAATGATCTGATTGACATGACCCATTCCATTAGCTTAGCACCCGATCGTTTAGTATGTTGCTATTGCTTTCTTCATGACTTATACATGTTCCTATGACTATGAGATTATGCAACTCCTGTTTACCGGAGGAACACTTTGGGTACTACCAAACGTCACAACGTAACTGGGTGATTATAAAGGAGTACTACAGGTGTCTCCAATGGTCAATGTTGGGTTGGCGTATTTCGAGATTAGGATTTGTCACTCCGATTGTCGGAGAGGTATCTCTGGGCCCTCTCGGTAATACACATCACATAAGCCTTGCAAGCATTACAACTAATATGTTAGTTGTGAGATGATGTATTACGGAACGAGTAAAGAGACTTGCCAGTAACGAGATTGAACTAGGTATTGGATACCGACGATCGAATCTCGGGCAAGTAACATACCAATGACAAAGGGAACAACGTATGTTGTTATGCGGTCTGACCGATAAAGATCTTCGTAGAATATGTAGGAGCCAATATGGGCATCCAGGTCCCGCTATTGGTTATTGACCGGAGACGTGTCTCGGTCATGTCTACATTGTTCTCGAACCCGTAGGGTCCGCACGCTTAAGGTTACGATGAAAGTTATATTATGAGTTTATGCATTTTGATGTACCGAAGGTTGTTCGGAGTCCCGGATGTGATCACGGACATGACGAGGAGTCTCGAAATGGTCGAGACGTAAAGATTGATATATTGGAAGCCTATATTTGGATATCGGAAGTGTTTCGGGTGAAATCGGGATTTTACCGGAATACCGGGAGGGTTACCGGAACCCCCCGAGAGCTATTTGGGCCATAGTGGGCCTTAGTGGAAAAGAGAAGGGGCTGCCCTAGTTGGGCTGCGCCCCCCCCCTTTCCCTAGTCCTATTAGGACTAGGAGAGGTGGCCGGCCCCCTCCTCCTCTTTTCCCCTCCGAGGAATCCTAGTTGGACTAGGATTGGAGGGGGAATCCTACTCCCAGAGGGAGTAGGACTCTCCTGCGCCTCCCCACCTTGGCCGGCCAGCCTCCCCTCCTCTCCTCCTTTATATACAGAGGCAGGGGCACCTCTAAAGACACAAGTTGACACAAGTTGATCCACGTGATCAATTCCTTAGCCGTGTGCGGTGCCCCCTGCCACCATATTCCTCGATAATACTGTAGCGGAGTTTAGGCGAAGCCCTGCTGCTGTAGTTCATCAAGATCGTCACCACGCCGTCGTGCTGACGAAACTCTTCCCCGACACTTTGCTGGATCGGAGTCCGGGGATCGTCATCAAGCTGAACGTGTGCTCGAACTCGGAGGTACCGTAGTTTCGGTGCTTGATCGGTTGGATCGAGAAGACGTACGACTACTTCCTCTACGTCGTGTCATCGCTTCCGCAGTCGGTCTGCGTTGGGTACGTAGACAATACTCTCCCCTCATTGCTATGCATCACATGATCTTGCGTGTGCGTAGGAAATTTTTTGAAATTTCTACGTAACCCAACATTGGGTGCTATGCGTCCGTCCGACACATGCAACCACCCCAACAGGACTATGCTTCGGTGCCTTAAGGCACCTGCCTTTGTGTCCATGACATATGGGCCCAACAGGTGGATGGCCCACATGTCAGTGACCCAAAGGCAGTTGCCTTTAAGGCACCAAAGCAGCGTCCACCTGACACGACCTTGGTTTGCCTGGTGCGCCTACATTTGAGAATCCAAACGAATCTTCTTTCATTTGCAAACGAATCTGTATGGATTACCATACCCGTGTTTTCCTTGCAATAATTAGTCATTCGAAATGAGATACTCCATCCGTTCACTTTTGTAAGTCGTTTCAGACAACTTAAAATGAACTGTTTTGCACATTGTCTGAAATGTCTTCAAGGTCTTATAAAAGTGAACAGAGGGAGTACTATAAATTAATTAATGAGGAGTTATTTGAAAAAAAATTGAAACGGTACCCATGCTAATGTGGATTAGAGTGTGTGTCACATAATTAGTTATTTGAATTAGAGTGTGTGTCACGTAGTTAGTTATTTGAATTAGAGTGTGTGTTACATAGCGATCTCCAATTCTAACGTGGATTTCACATTTCACTGTATCCATGCTACTTTTTTAATACAAATTCATATGTATATGATGAACACCATGGTAGTGAGAAAACTTTTGGATGGATTCAAACATATGACCTACAAAATAGCACAACAAACTGAGTCAATGTCAACTTTTCGAAACTTAGTATGGCACGAATTCGAAATAATTACCCGTATGTCTGGTCCTCGGTTCAAATGTTACAATGTACACCGAATTGAAACATCGATATTAAGTCTCGTACTATGTACATTCAAATGTTGTTTTTAGCCCCCCCCCCCGCACAAACGCTACATACTTCCTGTCTCGGTCAATCTTCCTCTCCTAACCACCTTATGAAGCTATCGGTTTCCAACACACGTTCATTCTTTCTCTCCATGTTTCGATCTCT
>NC_041392.1:629321310-629334843 GCF_002162155.2 Triticum dicoccoides | reverse complement strand
TCTCTCAACTACACAACCCCTTTTTCCACTTTGTTACCAAATGTATTTACCTCACACACCCGCCATTGCAGCCCATGCCGAGCTCTCTCTCTCCCCCCCTTCTCCCTCTCACCCTCTCGCGCTAAATACATGCATTGCCTATCTAGCCCCCCAACCTCTCGTGCATGTGCACGCATGCACGTTGTATATCTAGGTCACTCCCTCGAGACTGTCTCACTCTTTCTTCTGCACGGCGGGCCACACTCGCTCAATCTCGCTCTCTTTATCTGAGTCTCGTTTAACCTCGTTTTCTTTCACACACAAATGATATATCTCCCTGTTCGGGTCTCGATCGACACACTCTATACTCTCTCATGCAGATTGTCTATCTAGGGCAGTCCATCCAAGACGCCACCACTCTTTCGACCTCATGGTGGGCCACGCTCACTCAATCTCTCTCTCTCTCTCTCTGTATGTCTCGATTGACCTCGCTCTTTCTCGGACAAAAACGATATATCACCATATTTGAGCCCAATTCGACCTATTCACATTGTATACTCTCTCACACACATCGTCTATCTAGGTCACTCTCTCCAACCCGTCTCACTCTTTCGATTGCACGGCGACCCTATGTGATCGGTTGACCTTGCTTCCTCCCACGCACAAAATATATCTACACGTCTGTGACTGGATCATCTCTCAAGCTCTATCTTACAACCCTCACCCTTGCCAAAAAGCTCAATCGGACAATATCTCTCCAGAGCATATATATTTTTTCAATGAATGTCGGACCACAGTGACTTTGTCTCTCTATCTATATGTCTCTCCATTGACCTCGCTTTCTCACACCGTATCTTCCACGCGTTGAAGCTACTACCTCTCCATCCCTCGCAAAGCCGGAGCTATTTACATTGCGAGGGGCACTTTAACCTTGGATTAATTTGTGTAGGCATTTATTCCGGTCGGTTTAGATTATATTTTTGTAGCATTCGGCCCACAACTACTCCAATCACCGGGGAGCCGTTGGATCGAAGATGCAGCGGCACACACTAGGCATGAATGTTTTATTTGCAAAAAAACCTTTGGATAGTTTGGAAATTGCGCATAATTACAAAGACTACTCCCAAGCCATTGGATCTCACTTCCAACAGTGTAAAAACTCGTATCACCATAGTATCTAAGCTGCGGGGTGGATGTGATATTCTATGCCGCTGTCATTTTTGTTCGTAAACTTGCAAAAAACGTGTAACTCATGCCGTTACATGTCTAACCGCGCAAAGTGTTTGTTCAAAAAAACCATCCTACACAGAAATATCGGAACAACACACGGGGGTCCCACTTGTCATTAATAAAATTTGGACCTAAAACTAACAAATCTGAAAGACGAGATTCAAACTAGCAACCTGGACTACAAAGCGTAAGTCGATAGCCTGAAAAAACGAGAGGTTGTTGTCTTTGTCCCATGACTTGATTTTATACAGTACTTGCATTGAGTAGAGTAGAGGGAGTGCCTCGTCAACACGTGAATGACCGTGATCTCAATCTCTCTTCTCTCCATCATCTAACCTTTGCACGGGCACACACGAAGAGCGGCGCTAGCTTGTCGTGGTATTATTACAACTAAAAAACATGGAAAATAGAAGAATCGCCTAGAACAAGAGACGTTGTGGCTGGTCGAGACGAAGCTAACCACATATATCCTCCGTGCCACGTTTGCATGATGAAGCTGTGTGGCTAGTGGGGTGTTTTCAACCGACTGGCTGGGTCCCGAGGTCGAACCATAGGTACTACGTCTGATATAGTATATTTTTACACGCACATTTTTCCTCCGTGCCGAGACGTGGCACACCCTACCACGCGGTTTCGGGGTCCCCCCGGGTGGTGCACGCATATATTCTTCCTAACGTGGGATGCCCTACCTAGCGTTTTTTGGGTCCTCCTCGGTCGTAGCGCCGAAGCAAGTAAATGAGTCGTCAAATCATGAAAGACCACCTTTCCCGCCGAGTACATCAGCGAAGCACGGTGGCTAGCTACTTGGGCTAGTTCGACCGATTAGCTAGGCCACCGCCACATTTGTTTTTTCACCCCTTTTTTTATCTACTTGCTGGCAGGTAAATTTAAAAATCCACCACGGCGTTGCTTTGGTGTTTGGGTGCGACAGGATTTTTAATTTTCTGATTGACGGGAGCAGACGCGGCAGGATTTTTAATTTTTTGATTGACAGGAGCAGGTGCGGCAGCAATTAGTCATGATGACTCCGCCTGTACCCACTGCTCCCTGATGTGAGAAGTCGTCGACTGGTGTTTTACCGTGGTGAAAACCAAAATATTCCCCGCTCCCTCCGCCTTCCCGTAGATTGCATTGCCTTTCAGCCATTTCGCCCCCTTTGCTTCCTCTCCCCATTGCTTCTACCTGGTGCCATGGCGGCACAGCAGATCACGGAGTCCGAGGTGAGGCTCCTGACACAGGAGCTCCATGCCAAGGATGCGGTGCTCAGGGCCAAGGATGTGGATCTCCGTGAGCTCAAGGAGGAGAGGAGTGCCATGCTCCTCCGTTATGTGAGGGAGTTCACGGAGCTTCAAAAGCGGCAGGCGTCCACCACAAAGATGCTCGAGGCATCGGCGGCATTGCTGCAGAAAGCGGGAGATACGATAGGCCGTTAGGGGAGCCGGCTGGAGCGCGAGCGGGCCGATCATGACGAGGTCCAGGACCGCTTCAGCCACTTGGTGAACCAAGTTGCCACACACGTGTTGCGGCTGCGCGATGCCTACCGTCATGCTAGCGCGACGATGCCGGCCGTCGGGCTAAACCCGTTCGACCACCCGGTTGACTTCGACGAGCTGCGGCTTCCTGACCTGGTCTCCTTCTTCACCTATATCTCGAAGGAGCTGAGCCGTCTCCGCGCGATGGTGGGGGCTGAGCTGGACAAGGAGGGGTTGCGGGCTGCCGTCACCGTTGTCGGGCAAATCCTTTCAGGGCTCCGTCACCGGAATCCATTCGTGCCATTGGACGTCGTCTTTGACGAGCTGGCTCCCGTCGACCGGGAGCGGGCTCTGCGGGCGGTTGCACCCTGCATCACCAACAACGTGCGCCTCGAGAAGCAGAGGGACTTCGGTGGTGTTTAGGCGCCCTCTGCATGGGCATGTCCATGTCTTGGTGCAACATGACCGTTGGATCAAACTCAGACGGTGCAGATCAGTCACTGTAGCACAAAGCGTGTCGGTGTGTTTGGTTGCATTCTCATCTCAATATAGTTGTTTCCTCTTCGTGTATTTTTGTCAACCTACTAGTGTTGACTCATGCACCCTTCATGCACTCTGCCAAACACCCAAAAGTGGATCGAGAAGGGAACTTTTGCTCCCATCCCGTTCACCCTTCATACACCCTGCCTAACACTATTCGTGCTTCATATGGTTCATGTTTCGTGGAGTACTATAGCACCGTACTCTCTGTGCGCTATGGACCTAGTTCTGTTAACATTGATCTCACTGTCCATTCTCAACCGGACAGTCGAAAAAGCGGTACTATGTTACATATAGGAGTAGTTGACATGCGCACAACATCATTTGTTATCGTCATATCTTACTACACTAGCAACAAGATTGTGTTGCACTGACGTATGAACCACTGCACATGCCTATTAGTAGGAGCACTCTGTATGTTCAAGTGGCTGCCGTGTTTCGCACTCCTCCATCGTAAGAGTGGAAACGCTTGCTGTAATCATTTTTTTCTTCTGAAAAATTGTGGACACGCTCTACCGTGCGGATCCTCCTCCAGCCATGCACTAAATTACTCACTTTCTCCGACGTGTGGCACAGCCAGCATCGGGGTCCACCAGCCATGCACTAAATTACTCCGTAGTAGAGTGATGGTAGACTACCCCGATCGAAGCACTGCAGTAATGCCCAATGAGTCGTCAAATCACAAAACCCCCTCCTTTCTAGTAGTAAGTTGGCCGGACGAAGCAACCATCATTTCACTCTTCTCTCTCAGCTTCCTCTCTACCCAACCCTCGCTTCTGCCTCATCTTGTTCCTCATTTCTTCAAGAAAACCCCGACCTGCTTCTGCCATTGTTCTTCTCTCCCAAAGAAGGAAAGGTGAGCGCATCAATGGTGTTGATTCTGGCCAAGGCCCGGTCTTGCAACCCCGAGACTGATCCTATAACTCCCTCTCTTTTCTTCTTTTGGGTTTGTGATTATGGTTTCTTTTCTTTTATTTCTATTTGACAGTTTCTTGATGGACGCTAGAGCACCGGCCAAAGTGATGTCTATGGCTCCGGCCAAAACCATCGAGGCTCATGGTATGAAGAAGCGCAAGCACCCCACCGAGACTACCACAGACAAGCTCAAAGCCATCACCCCGCCCAAGCCACCCTCTCCGGGATCCCTCATTAAGCAAGTCCAGGTAATATCTCTTCTTGACGATCTTTTTCTCGATCTTGATCGTGTTTTTTCATCTAACACACAGTACTAGTACTAGTAGTACAACTTTCTGGGTGATCTTGCATGTGATTTTTGTGTGCCAAATGATGGTTCTAAATTCCTCTTTTGACCAAAACATGCGAGAGGTTGACACTGATTTCTTATAGATTACTTTCAACTACTCCCTCTGTCCCAAATTTCTTGTCTTAGATTTGTCTAGATACGGATGTATCTAATACTAAAATGTGACTTGATGCATCCGTATCTAGACAAATTTAAGAAAAGAATTTTGGGACGGAGGGAGTACTTTATGAACATCAATGCTACCTTTTAAGATGGTATATTTGCCTCAGTAACTTGTGTTATGGATATTGCATGTAATCCCTCTGCTCTCATGCCTTTGAAGACATGTTCTAGTGTCTTTGTTCACTCATTTCTGTGCGTATATGTAGTCATATATGGAGTATAATATCGAGAATCATCTTATATTTCTCAAAGGAGGTTGTAATAAAATATGGTTTCTATTTGAATTCGAACCAGGTCCGCGGTGGAGATGAAGTTCTCAAAGTCATGTCGTGTGAACTGGAAGACCTGATGATGAGTTCTACTTCTGAACTATCCAGCTGCTGTGTCCTTGTTGCCACGTGTCCTGAACTAGTGTTTTCCTATAGCATTGTTGTCAGGCGTGTTCTTGAGGCTGTACTTGACCACAACAATTTCCTGGTCGTGCCTTCGATTACGAAGGGTGTGGTTCTTGTAAAGCTTCCCAACAAATCTGATGCGGCATGTCTTCATCATCATGTTTATGAGTGGAAAGACCACTCTATTAGGTTCTCCAAGGTTGACAAGATGGTGATGGTGCATGTAGACATCTCACAAGAAGTCCGTGGCCTAGTCGGTTATGCGGGGTCCATCCCGTAGGTTGGTGGCAAAAAATAGTCTGTAGAGTTTAGTTAGTGCAACTTTGCTTGTCTGTAGTAAGTACTATTTTTCAGTACTTGATTTGTGTTTGTGAACCCTGTATTGTTTATTAGTACTGCCGCTTTTGGTGTGTGGTCAGTCCTGAGAACGGTCTATGTTAATGTCTGTCCACTCAATTCAGTCTGTATATTTTGAAGTATCCATATCATATTTTTTGTGAGGACGGTCTATCAATTATGGTTACACTCCAATATCTGTATGCATTGCAGGGTTTATCGCACCCACCAGGATTTCCAGCCCCATGGATGTTCGGTCCATACGATTTGTCACGACCTTTGGACTGTCCTACTTGTGGGAGTAGGCGGGGCCCTGCATGCCACGCGTAGTTGGTCAATCTTCTGTTTAGTACTTCAACATAGTGATTTCCTGGTAAGGATTCACTGGTGTCACATCAAGTAAATCTTATTGATTTACTGTCTAAATCTTATTGATTTAATGTCATGTTTTCTTTCTTTTCCTGCAATTTTATGATGCAGGTTTTGCCATGTGACATTCATCACAGAATAAACCGTTTGGTTTGCTCTATGATGGCTATTTTTGCAGGTTTCACTTCTTATGTCATGTCAGTAACAAAGGCACTTTCCATCACATATATTACTGGAAAAAATTGGATCAGTCTGTTATCTGAGTACAAGCTGAATCCCTATGATGAACTGCAGTTTGGTTTAACAAAAACGCCACAATTAGTCCTTCTCGCGTTTAAAAGAAATGAAGAAAAAAACTGGATCACTGTCACCGATCCTAGTCAAGTTAGAAAGCTGATCATAGCAGACCAGACACGATCGCCGCTGTCTCGCACAGATCGAGCACCGACAGTTGCTCTAGCACCGACCGCGTCAGCGGATCAGTCTGATCTACCGGAGGATCGGGTATCGACACCGACACCTGCTCTGACACCGGCACCAGCTCTACAAGGAGCACCATCTCCGGCAGCAGCAGCGGCTTCGGCACCTGCACCAACACTTGCACTTGCATCTGCTCCGGCCCATGCAGTTGCACTGGCAACAGACTGGGCTGCAATTCGCACTTCATATACCAAAGTCCTTACAAAAACCGGCATGTCCACCTTCTTGGTAAGCATTGGCCGCCCAAGTGCTTCATTCTTTTTTCTTTCCATGTTGTTTCACATGATTCACTGTGTTGATCTAACTGTTTGGGTATGTCTTCTTGTTTGCAAACAGAGAATTCCTAGAGTAACGAGGGAGTCGTTCAACAATCCGGGCGACCACGACCAAGTTTCTCTTACCATGCACAACCTTGGTGTGAATGAACCTGCTCAATATATCGTAAGTACAAAGGATGGTCGCATGATGATTGATGCTAAAGGATGGTCAAGGTTCAAATCTAAATCATATCTTGCGATAGGGGATGATGTCAAAATCGAACTTTCTCGGCAAGGAGAGCTGGTCCAAATCAATTTTGAAATTCTTCAGTAGCAGCACGCAACTGCCTAACTGATCTATCCTCCGAGAGGTTTTGATGTAATAATCTGGCATGGTGAAACAAGTGTCCTGTGTGTATAAGTAGTATGATAGTATTATTTATCAGATGGTATATCGTTGATAGAATTGCAACTCTGTTTGCTGGTTAGGAACTGTCATTCGATTTCATTCCAACAACTGCCGTGCTTTATTCAATTTTGTGTATTCGCCTTGCGACAGCATCTAAAACCAGCGCCGTACCGATCGCATGCAATATGAAAAGCACTGAGGTAGAACACATGGGCCCCCGAACATGCAGGGTCGGCCTGCGGCCCAAAGTCCAGAACCTGGTTTCGAGAAGCACTAGCTTAGTGCAGAAGTGGCGTCCTCCTCCTGTTGTGGGTTGAGCGAAGATGAATGTTGATGTTGCGTTATCTCGCAATGGTGAAAGGGGAGCCCCGGCAGTTGTGAGCCGGGATCATACAGGCTTCTTCCTTGGAGCATCGGCACCGGTGTGCGAAAGTGTTACTGATCCAGAGATCCTAGAGGCAATGGCATGTTGCGAGGGGCTATCTCTGGCTCTTGAATTAAACCTGCAACAAGTTCAGATTAGCACCGATTGTTCAGCAACAGTCAAGCATATCGGAGAGACATACTTGGGGCCCAGCAAAGTTATTATGGATGAGATCAAGATGAAGAAGAATATGTTCCAAACCATGGAGATCATACATGAAAAACGCGAGTGTAACGTTGAAGTGCATGTGCTCGCAAAAGCTGCTACTTCTTTGCCCTGTGGACGCCATCTTTGGCTCACAGGAACCCCCAAAATTATTTGTATACCTATGACTGTTAATCTTCAATAAAGCATCTTTTATCCCTCAAAAAAAATCTGAGTATTATATTCTTAACTGACCCCCATAATGCACGTGCGTTGCAGAGGGAGTATATTTCTCGGCAAGGTGAGCCTGTGATATAAAAGATTTGTATATTTCTTTACAGAGAGAGTATCTCTCTATCAAAAAATATATTTATGTGTAACAAGTTACTCCTGTCTTTCTACTTCCTTTTGCTGATATATGGGGCAGCCGGCAACCGGGTCCACGTGCCATATGCACAAATTAGAGTGCACAACTTCACGGTAGACACACCCCGGTCGTAGCGCCATAGTGATGCCCAATGAGCCATCAAATCACAACCCCCCTTTCCAGCTTTAGCAGTAAGCTGGACGGACGAAGCGGCAATATTTCACTAGGCCTGAATCCCCTTCTCCCTCGTCTGCTTGTTCAGAGAAAACCCCCTCTCGGTGATTGCATAGGGTTTTCTCATGGAGAACCAGGTACAAATTCTTCATCCATCCCCGATAAACCCAAGTCCCTTGGTCGCAGGTAATCCTAGGATGGTAGCCGTCGCCGTTGATGCATTTTTCTTCCTACTGAATCTAGTGTGTTTCATTTGCAGTGCCCAAAGTACGAGTACCCTACAGGTTTCTGCGCCCTTGGCGAGACGCCACACTTGTTCCTTCTCATCCTAACACATCATTTTGAAACGCGCACAGTATGTTCCTAGAATTCTCTTTTCTATCCGGGAGGGTGGGGGTTTTTGAACATGCTATGTTCTCATATTATTTTTCCTGCGGTGTATTATTTGCTCTGCCAGAACACATGTACTCAAGATGCTTGGCCTTGCCATAAATGAATACACTAGTTTAATGGTCATAGTGAAGACAAGCCATGGATATAAGTTCCGAGTTGGGTTCATAAACCAAGAAGATCGCTACTTTTTATGGCCGAACTTGGATAAACTTCCTCAAGTGTTACAGACTGAAAGTTGGCGCATGAATGTTGATGGAAATAGCAGAACCTGGTCTCATCTTCACTGCGATCTTCCACCCCGATGTCATTCCAATTGTTCATCCATGTTAGTTTTGTATCTGGTTCTTGCTTGTTGCCTCGATTACTTCTTAATCCACCTATTTTGTCTAACGAATCACAATTTAACTTTAGAAGTAGCAACGAATCTCTCACGAAGATGCTACTTCTAACTAATATTTTCTTATAACTGGTGGCACGTGTAGGCTTTTTCAGAGTTAAGCAGTCTGCTCGTTTGTTACTCTGTAATAACTCGGCTGTTACTAATGGCACTGAAGTTGACTGGATCGACATCCACAAGTTCCTACACTTTATTGATCGTCTTGAGGTCCTTGTGGGGTGTTTCAATGGTGGAAGGCCACGTGGGATATGTGTGCCACTGCTGCACTTGTGGAACAGGTCCAGCTGTGTCGAGAAACTTATGGTACGAGTTGTTTTCTGTTATATATGTTGTTCATAAACTATTGCTTATACACAGTTTTACAGCTGTGATCTTCTTGAAACAGGAACTGCCGAGTTCTATTGTTCCTATACAGATGCTTGACCATGGTTGGGTCAAACTTGCGCTTGGTCACAACATGATGTTTATGTCGACCTACTCAATTCCCCTTGGAGGTGAAAAGATACTTATTCATGGGTGGTCTCAAATAATGAAGGCCCGTCCATCTTGGAGAATAGGACAGAAGATTATGTTCATGCTTTTCCATGGCTCTAAAGCGAATATCCTGTTTATTGACCATGTTGCGAGATGAAGCCGCTTTCAGAAGGTTGTGGATGCGCAGGGTGGCGCCTGGGCCTTGTCGTGGGGCTTGGCGGCCTCACCCTTGGTTAACTGTAGGCAAAGTAGCACTGTTCGAGGCGTGCTTTGTACGGTTGAACCTGTATAAATACTCATACTGCTTTCAGCTTTGGTTGTTAAGTGCCCCTGCTGGTTTCAGTTATGGTTGTTAAGTACTCCTGCTGCTTTAAAGTCTGTCGTGTTTCTTTAGTCCTATCTTCCTCCAGCCGCCAAAAACCAAACCAGCATCGGTGGGGCCGCCTGCTTCCGCCTCCCATGGCTGGCTGCACCTCAGCGCACGCATCGCCGCCCCACCGTCTCCTAAATCGTTAACGTCGACGTCCTTCACGCGCTTTGGTGCGCTCGCCGCGGCGCCGCCCTCTCGCGTTGTCAACATGGTCAACAAACAACAGGAATCGGCAGAAGTACGTGGAGAGGATGATAGTAGGGGCCCACCACGTCAGCGCATGGAAAAATAAAATGCTTCCTCCTAGTGTTTTCCTGACATCTGGGACCCACGACATTGTGAGCATATATAGTCAATAGACAAGAGAACAGCACAAGATCGGCTGACACCTGGGACGTAGCTACTTGAGCAGTATTTTTTTTGTTTGGTATTGTTGAGACGGAGCAGGGTTTGAACTGGGATGTGGCCCGTCTAGCACAGGCTTATATTTTATGTTCAGCATGTGACCAGCCCAGCTATTTTTTTCTTTGTGAAAATGAGCCCAGTTTATTTTTTCTGAAGAATACCCAATCCAGGCCTACTTATTTTTCTACGCCCTGATGGGCTGCAACTCTTTCAAGACGCCTGCAAATCTTGAAAGTAATGTGAAATGGGTTGTAAATATAAAAACAGATGACAAATTGGCAATTACTTTATAATTTCTGAATTTTATTACATTTTTGGATTCCTATTTCACTGGGCGTTAACCTAATTTAAATATATCTTCAAAGTACTTTAAATCTGGCTGGACATTTCGGTATTAAAAATAGTTTGGAACCCACAGAAATATGCGAAATTGGCCCTGGCCAACCAAAAAAACGACTGCAATAAATTGCATAAGAAGTTGCCATGAGCTATATATAAATTATTAAAAAAAAGAGGGAGTGGTCTGACTTGTGGGCCTGTTTAGTTGACGCATATGCAATATTTTTTAGTTATTATATACGTCAACAAACGATTCTAGCAGACGTAACCGTTGGATGTCAATCCAACGACCGTCGTGTTTCTTCAAATCTCTGATCTTCTTGCTCCAGCCGCCAAAGCAGCGCCGGCGGGACCGCCTACTCCCGCCTCCCGTGGCCGGCTGTGCTGCCGCGCTGGCCTCAGCGCCCCCTACTACTCCCACCGCTGGCCAGGGCATCCATTGCCGCGTCTTCCCCGGCTCCGCGTCGTCCCCTTCCTATGCCTCGCCGTCATCATCCGTCGTGGTGCTCTCGTCGCGGTGTGGTCAATGTGGTCAACGACTGACTTCCATCGGAAGAGTACTATACGTGGAGAGGCTAACAGCTGGGTCCACGACAGCCGTAAGGAAGTGCCTCCTTATTATGCGGAAAATAATTATTCCTCCACCTGACAGCGGGGACCCACCGGACGGGCCACCAGTATTTTGCGAAAAAAATCATTTCCCCCTGACTGCTGGGACCCACCGGACGGGCCACCGTATTTTGCGAAAAAAATGTTCCCCCGCTGTCAGCTCGGACCCACCGGAAGTGCCTCCTTATTACGCACAAAAAAATGAATACTCCCCCGGCTAGCTGGGACCCACCTTGGTGGGAGGCTGACTTGTGGGCCTACTAAGTTGACGGGGACTAAGGGCTTTGTCAACTTAGTCAATATGAACGATTCTAGCTCCAGTGACCGTACGATGTCCATCCAACGGCCGTAGTGCTTCTTCAACCTTTGGTCTTCTTGCTCCAGCCTCCCAAAGCAGCGCCGGTCGTGCCGCATGCTCCTGCCTCCCGTGGACGGCTGTGCTGCCGTGGAGGCCTCACCGCCCCCTACTATTCCCACCACTGGCCAGGCCCTGCGGCGACGGCAGCCTCACACCGCAGCCGAACCAGTGAACCCTCGTACTCCTCTCCGCGTGGGCTTCCACTGCCGCGTCTTCCCCGGCTCCGCGTCGTCCCCTTCCTAGGCCTCGCCATCGTCCATCGTCGTGGTGCTCTCGGCGCGGCGTGGACAATGTGGTCAACGACCGACTTCCATCGGAAGAGTACTGTGCGTGGAGACGCTGACAGCTGGGTCCACGGCCGCAGCAAGGAAGTGCCTCCTTATTACGCGCAAAATAATTATTCCTCCACCTGACAACGGGGACCCACCGGAGGGGCCACCAGTATTTTGTGAAAAAAATCATTTCCCCCTGATTGCTGGGACCCACCGGATGGGCCACTGTATTTCGCGAAAAAAACATTCCCCCCACTATCAGCTCGGACCCACCGGAAGTGCCTCCTTATTACGCACAAAAAATGAATACTCCCCCGGCTAGTTGGGACCCACCTTGGTGGGAGGCTGACTTGTGGGCCTACTAACTTGACGGGGACGAAGGGCTTTGTCAACTTAGTCAATATGAACGATTCTAGCTCCAGTGATCGTACAATGTCCATCCAACGGCCATAGTGCTTCTTCAACCTCTGGTCTTCTTGCTCTAGCCACCCAAAGCAGCGCCGGTCGTGCCGCATGCTCCTGCCTCTCGTGGCCGGCTGTGCTGCCGTAGAGGCCTCACCGCCCCCTACTATTCCCACCACTGGCCAGGCCCTACGGCGACGGCAGCCTCACACCGCAGCCGAACCAGTGAACCCTCGTACTCCTCTTCGTGCGGGCTTCCACTGCCGCGTCTTCCCCGGCTCCGCGTCGTCCCCTTCCTAGGCCTCGCCGTCATCCACCATCGTGGTGCTCTCGGCGCGGCGTGGTCAATGTGGTCAACGACCGACTTCCATCGGAAGAGTAATGTGCGTGGAGACGCTGACAGCTGGGTCCACGGCCGCAGCAAGGAAGTGCCTCCTTATTACGCGCAAAATAATTATTCCTCCACCTAACAGCGGGGACCCACCGGACGGGCCACCCTATTTCACGAAAAAAACGTTTACCCCTGACTGCTGGGACCCACCAGCTATATCTTCGCATGCAAGGAAGTGTCTGACAGTCGGGACCCACTTGGTCGAAGCGTACGTAGCATTGTCATTCTGGTCGCGAACGTGTACGTACATATATACTGGTCGATGTAGAGGCGTGCACGTGTCGTAGTAGAGGTGCGCACGTAGCATGTACACGTACGTACAGCGGCCAGGGTGCAAGAAAGAAAATACGGCCACATATGTGTACATATAGGCGGGGTCTCGAACGCCTACTCGCGCAAATGTACGGCGAGGGCTCGTGTACATGGCTGCGTCGGAACGGAGAAACAGCGTCGTCATCGTGTTCATGGGGAGGCAACGAAATGCGTCGTGTTCATGGGGAGGCAACGGAATGCGTCGTGTTCATGGGGAGGCAACGGAATGCGTCATGTTCATCGGGAGGGCTTGGATGAAACAGACGATGGAAACGAGGCCTGGCGTACCACAGAACGGAGGAAACAGCCTTGTGTTCGACCGACCACATTCGAAACGGGATCCCGTTGATCGGGAGGGGTCTGGCGTATCGCAAAACGGAGAAAACGGACCTCCTACGGTCGAAACGGGGGTCCTATTCATCGGGAGGGGTGTGGCGTACCACAAAACGGGACTCCACGGGATACTGTTCATCTCAACCGTCGACCCCCTCTAGCCTCCACGAGCTACTATTCATCCACCGTCGACCTCCTCTAGCCTCCACCCGTGACTGTTCATCCACGGGGCTCCTGTTCATCCAGCCTCCACCGCGCGCTACTCCACCGGCTACTGTTCAACCAGCCCTCTCCACAGGCTCCTGTTCAACCACCCCTCCACGGGCTACTGTTCATCCTGCCCTCCATCGTCTACTGTTCATCTAGCCCTCCACGGGGTCCTGTTCATCCATCCCCAACCAGCTCGATCGATCGGGGTCCTGTTCATCCAGAGGCAACACCACGGGGTCCTGTTCATCCACCCCCACCGGGAACTG
>NC_041392.1:629268685-629320962 GCF_002162155.2 Triticum dicoccoides | reverse complement strand
AAGGAATCGCTCGATCGGGTTCAGTTAACAGCCATCGATCGATCGCTCGAGTTCAGTAACGCGTAGCCTGCAGTGCAATCACTCGGGTTCAGTTAGAGCCCAACGCCTCGCTCGGGTTCAGTTAGAGCCAACACCTCGCACACACGCGCGTACGTGTACGAGAGAAGCGCGCATCGCTCGGCCCCCGACCTCCCACCGTAACCAGGAACTCCCCAAAATTTTCCTCGCCCTCGCTTCTACCACGGTTTTTTCCATCATGGACGGCCCAAAGAATGTCATGCAGCTGCGTCTCCGGCCCGCCCAGGACGAAAAGCCCATTTTCTATCATGATGTTTTGTCATAGAAGTAAGAGCCCACCACATCTATGATGATACCGGGTTTTTTCACAATTATCGTCATAGAAGTGTCATATGTATGATAGAAAAAAATTTTCGTTCGGCCCAAAATGTCATGGATGTGTCTTTTTTTGTAGTGTTGCAAGTCTATAGTCACCTATTATGCATTACGATCCGTTAACCCCGAAGTGACAATAATCGGGATACTTATCAGTGATGACCATAGTTTGAGGAGTTCATGTATTCACTATGTGTTAATGCTTTGTTCCGGTTCTCTATTAAAAGGAGGCCTTAATATCCCTTAGTTTCCGTAAGGACCCCGCTGCCACAGGAGGGTAGGACAAAAGATGTCATGCTAGTTCTTTTCCATAAGCACATATGACTATATTTGGAATACATGCCTACATTATATCAATGAACTGGAGCTAGTTCGGTGTCACCCTAGGTTATGACTGTTACATGATGAACCGCATCTGGCATAATTCTCCATCACCGATCCATTGCCTACGAGCTTTCCATATATTGTTCTTCGCTTATTTACTTTCCCGTTGCTATTGCTATCATCACTACAAAAATACCAAAAACATTACTTTTACTACGGTTACCTTTTGTTATCGTTGCCACTACTATCATATTACTTTGCTACTAAATACTTTGTTGCAGATATTAAGTCTTCAGGTGTGGTTGAATTGACAACTCAGTTGCTAATACTTGAGAATATTCTTTGCCTCCCCTTGTGTCGAATCAATAAATTTGGGTTGAATACTCTACCCTCGAAAACTGTTGCGATTCCCTATACTTGTGGGTTATCAGCTACTGCCTCTCCTTCCCACTAAGGCCCACTGACTCCCCGGACGAATTCTCGTAACTCCTCGGTACTCCAAAAAATACTTGAATCACTCGGAACCTTTCCGATGTCCGAATATAGCCTTCCAATATATCATTCTTTATGTCTTGACCATTTTGAGACTCCTCGTAATGTCCCCGATCTCATCCGGGACTCCGAACTACCTTTGGTACATCAAATCACATAAACTCATAATACCGATCATCACCGAACTTTAAGAGTGCGGACCCTACGGGTTCGAGAACTATGTAGACATGACCGAGACACATCTCCTGTCAATAACCAATATGTTGGGGAACGTAGTAATTCCAAAAAAAATCCTACGCACACGCAAGATCATGGTGATGCATAGCAACGAGAGGGGAGAGTGTGTCCACGTACTCTCGTAGACCGAAAGCGGAAGCGTTAGCACAACGCGGTTGATGTAGCCGTACGTCTTCACGATATGATCGATCAAGTACCGAACGTACGGCACCTCCGAGTTCTGCACACGTTCAACTCGATGACGTCCCTCGAACTCCGATCTAGCCGAGCTTTGGGGGAGAGTTCCGTCAGCATGACGGCGTGGTGACGATGTTGATGTTCTACCGTCGCAGGGCTTCGCCTAAGCACTACTACGATATTATCGAGGTGGACTATGGTGGAGAGGGGCACCATACACGGCTAAAAGATCCAAGAGAGCAATTGTTGTCTCTATGGGGTGCCCCTCTCCTTCGTATATAAAGGAGGGGAGGAGAGGGCCAGCCAAGGGGAGGAGGCGCGCCCAAGGGGGGAGTCCTGCTCCCATCGGGAGTAGGACTCCTCCTTTTCCTATTTGGAGAGGGAGAGGGAAGGAAGAGGAAGGAGGGAGGAAGGAAAGGGGGCCCGGCCCCCCTCCCAATTAGGATTGGGCTTGGGGAGAGGGGGGGCGCCCCCTCCCTTGCTCGTTTCCCCTCCTTTCCACTAAAGACCATTAAGGCCCATATACCTCCCGGGGGTTCCGATAACCTCCCGGTGCTCTGGTATTATCCCGATCTCACCTGGAACCATACCGGTTTCCAAATATAGTTGTCTAATATATCGATCTTTATGTCTCGAACATTTCGAGACTCCTCGTCATGTCCGTGATGACATCCTGGACTCCGAACTACCTTCGGTACATCAAAAACCATAAACTCATAATATAACTATCATCGAACTTTAAGCGTGCGGACCCTATGGGTTCGAGAACTGTGTAGACATGACCGAGACACGTCTCCGGTCGATAACCAATAGCGGAACCTGGATGCTCATATTGGCTCCTATATATATATATTCTACGAAGATCTTCATCGGTCAAACCGCATAACAACATACATTGTTCCCTTTGTCATCAGTATGTTACTTGCCTGAGATTCGATCATCGGTAGCTCAATGCCTAGTTCAATCTCATTACCGGCAAGTCTCTTTACTCATTCCATAACACATCATACCGCAACTAACTCATTAGTTGCAATGCTTGCAAGGCTTAAGTGATGTGTATTACCGAGTGGGCCCAGAGATACCTCTCCGACAATCGGAGTGACAAATCCTAATCACGAAATATGCCAACCCAACAAGTACCTTCAGAAACACCTATAGATCACCTTTATAATCACCCAGTTACGTTGTGACGTTTGGTAGCACACAAAGTGTTCCTCCGGTAAACGGGAGTTGCATAATCTCATAGTCATAGGAACATGTATAAGTCATGAAGAAAGCAATGGCAACAAACTAAACGATCAAGTGCTAAGCTAACGGAATGTGTCAAGGCAATCACATCATTCTCCTAGTGATGTGATCCCATTTAATCAAATGACAACTCTTTGTCTATGGCTAGGAAACATAACCATCTTTGATCAACGAGCTAGTCAAGTAGAGGCATACTAGTGACACTATGTTTGTCTATGTATTCACACATGTATCATGTTTACGGTTAATACAATTCTAGCATGAATAATAAACATTTATCATGAAATAAGGAAATAAATAATAACTTTATTATTGCCTCTAGGGCATATTTCCTTCAGTCTCCCACTTGCACTAGAGTCAATAATAGAGTTCACATCGCCATGTGATTTAACACCAATATTTCACATCACCATGTGATTAACACCCATAGTTCACATTGTCATGTGACCAACACCCAAAGGGTTTACTAGAGTCAATAATCTGGTTCACATCGCTATGTGATTAATACCCAAAGAGTACTAAGGTGTGATCATGTTTTGCTTGTGAGAGAAGTTTAGTCTACAGGTCTGCCATATTCAGAACCGTATGTGTTTTGCAAATTTCTATGCCAACAATGCTATGCACAGAGCTACTCTAGCTAATTGCTCCCACTTTCAAAATGTATCCAGGTTGAGACTTAGAGTCATCTGGATCAGTGTCAAATTTGCATCGACGTAACCCTTTACGTCGAACCTTTTGTCACCTCCATAATCGAGAAACATATCCTTATTCCACTAACGATAATTTTGACCGCTGTCCAGTGATCTACTCCTAGATCACTAATGTACTTCCTTGCTCAACACAGTGTAAGGTATACAATAGATCTGGTACACAGCATGGCATACTTTATAGAAACTATGGTTGAGGCATAGGGAATGACTTTCATTCTCTCTCTATCTTCTGCCGTGGTCAGGCTTTGAGTCTTACTCAATTTCACACCTTGTAACACAGGTAAGAACTCTTTCTTTGACTGTTCCATTTTGAACTACTTCAAAAACTTGTCAAGCTATGTACTCATTGGAAAATACTTATCAAGCATCTTGATCTATCTCTATAGATCTTGATGCTCAATATGTAAGTAGCTTCATCGAGGCCTTTCTTTGAAAAACTCTTTTTAAACACTCCTTTATGCTTTCTAGAAATTTCTACATTATTTCCGATAAACAATATGCCATTCACATATATTTACCAGAAATGTTGTAGTGCTCCCACTCACTTTCTCATAAATACAGGCTTCATCGTAAGTCTGTATAAAACCATATGCTTTGATCAACTCATCAAAGCGTATATTCCAACTCCGAGATGCTTGCACCAATCCATAGATGGATAGCTGGAGCTTGCTCACTTTGTTAGCACCTTTAGGATCGAAAAAACCTTCTAATTGCATCATATACAACTCTTCTTTTAAGAAACCCATGAAGGAATATAGTTTTGACATCCATTTGCCAGATTTCATAAAATGCAGCAACTGCTAACATGATTCGGACAGACTTTTAAGCATCGATACGAGTGATAAAATCTCATCGTAGTCAACACCTTGAACTTGTCGAAAACATTTTTTGCGACAATTCGAGCTTTTGTAGATAGTAACACTACTATCAGCGTCCGTCTTCCTCTTGAAGATCCATTTATTCTTAATGACTCCCTGGTCATTGGGCAAGTCAATCAAAGTCCATACTTTGTTCTCATACATGGATCCCATCTCAGATTTCATGGTCTCAAACCATTTCGCAGAATCTAGGCTCATCATCGCTTCCTCATAGTTTGTAGGTTTGTCATGGTCAAGTAACATGAAATCCAGAATAGGATTACCTTACCACTCGGGTGTGTATCTCACTCTGGTTTACCTACGTGGTTCGATAGTAACTTGATCTGAAGTTACATGATCATCATCATTAGCTTCCTCACTAATTGGTGTAAGAGTCACAGGAACAGATTTCTGTGATGAACTACATTCCAATAAGGGAGCAGGTACAGTTACCTCATCAAGTTCTACTTTCCTCCCACTCACTTCTTTCAAGAGAAACTCCTTTTCTAGAAAGGATCCATTCTTAGCAACGAATGTATTGCCTTCGGATCTGTGATAGAAGTTGTACCCAACAGTTACTTTTGGGTATCCTATGAAGATGCACTTTTTCGACTTGGGTTTGAGCTTATCAAGATGAAACTTTTTCACATAAGCATCGCAACCCCAAACTTTAAGAAACGACAGCTTAGGTTTCTTGCTAAACCACAGTTCATACGGTGTCGTCTCAATGGATTTAGATGCTGCCCTTTTTAATGTGAATGCAGTTGTCTCTAATGCATAACCCCAAAACGATAGTGGTAAATCGGTAAGAGACATCATAGATTGCACTATATCAAATAAAGTACTGTTATGAAGTTCGGACACACCATTACGCTGTGGTGTTCCAGGTGGCATGAGTTTGTGAAACTATTCCACATTGTTTTAATTAAAGACCAAACTCGTAACTCAAATATTCGCCTCTGCGATCAGATCGTAGAAGCTTTATTTTCTTGTTACGATGATTTTCCACTTCACTCTGAAATTCTTTGAGCTTTTCAAATGTTTTAGACTTATGTTTCTTCAAGTAGATATACCCATATTTGCTCAAATCATCTATGAAGGTCGGAAAATAACAATGACCGTCGCGAGCCTCAACACTCATCGGACCTCATACATCAGTATGTATTATATCCAATAAGTCAGTTGCTCGCTCCATTGTTCTGGAGAACAGAGTCTTAGTCATCTTTTCCCATGAGGCGTGGTTCGCAAGCATCAACTGATTCATAATCAACTAATTCCAAAAACCCATCAGCATCGATTTTCTTCATGCGCTTTACACCAATATGACCTAAACGGCAGTGCCACAAATAAGTTGCACTATCATTATTAACTTTGCATCTTTTGGCTTCAATATTATGAATATGTGTATCACTACGATCGAGATTCAACAAACCATTTTCATTGGGTGTATAACCATAGAAGGTTTTATTCATGTAAACAAAATAACAATTATTCTCTAACTTAAATGAATAACCGTATTGCAATAAACATGATCAAATCATACTCATTCTCAACGCAAACACCAAATAACATTTATTTAGGTTCAACACTAATCCCGAAAGTATAGGGAGTGTGCGATGATGATCATATCAATCTTGGAACCACTTCCAACACACATCGTCACTTCACCCTTAACTAGTCTCCGTTCATTCTGCAACTCCCGTTTCGAGTTACTAATCACAGCAACTGAACTAGTATCAAATACCGTGGGATTGCTATAAATACTAGTAAAGTACACATCAATAACATGTATATCAAATATACCTTTGTTCACTTTGCCATCCTTCTTATCCGCCAAATACTTGGGACAGTTCTGCTTCCAGTGACCAGTCCCTTTGCAGTAGAAGCACTTAGTCTCATGCTTAGGTCTAGACTTGAGCTTCTTCACTTGAGCAGCAACTTGCTTGCCGTTCTTCTTGAAGTACCCCTTCTTCCCTTTTCCCTTTTATTGAAACTAGTGGTCTTGTCAACCATCAACATTTGATGCTTTTCTTGATTTCTACCTTCGTCGATTTCTGCATCACGAAGAGCTTGGGAATCGTTTCTGTTATCCCTTGCAAATTATAGTTCATCACCAAGTTCTAGTAACTTGGTGATAGTGACTAGAGAAATTTATCAATTACTATCTTATTTGGAAGATTAACTCCCACTTGATTCAAGCAATTGCAGTACCCAGATAATCTGAGCACATGCTCACTGGTTGAGCTATTCTCCTCCATCTTTGTAGGCAAAGTACTGTCAGAGGTCTCCTACCTCTCGACATGGGCATGAGTATGAAATAGTAATTTCAACTCTTGGAACATCTTATACGCTCCGTGGCGTTCAAAACATTTTTGAAGTCCCGGTTCTATGCCGTAAATCATGGTGCACTAAACTATCAAGTAGTCACCATACTGAGATTTGCCAAATGTTCATATCGTCTGCATATGTTCCTGCAATAGGTCCGTCACCTAGCGGTGCATAAAGTACATAATTCTTCTGTGCAGCAATGAGGATAATCCTTAGATCATGGATCCAAGCCGCATCATTGCTACTAACATCTTCCAATTTATTTTTCTCTAGGAACATATAAAAAATGGGGAAGCTATGTGCGAGCTATTGATCTACAACAAACATAGACATGCAAAATACTATCAGGTACTAAGTTCATGATAAATTTAAGTTCAATTAATCATATTACTTAAGAACTCCCAGTTAGATAGACATCTCTCGAATCATCTAAGTGATCACGTGATCCAAATCAACTAACCCATAACCGATCATCACGTGAAATGGAGTAGTTTTCAATGGTGAACATCATTATGTTGATCATATCTACTATATGATTCATGCTCGACCTTTCGGTCTCAGTGTTCCGAGGCCATATCTGCATATGCTAGGCACGTCAAGTTTAACCTGAGTATTCTGCGTGTGCAAAACTGGCTTGCACCCGTTGTAGATGGACGTAGAGCTTATCACACCCGATCATCAGGTGGTATCTGGGCACGACGAACTTTAAAATGGTGCATACTCAGGGAGAACACTTTTATCTTGAAATTTAGTGAGAGATCATCTTATAATGCTACTATCAATCAAAGCAAAATAAGATGCATAAAAGATAAATATCACATGCAATCAATATAAGTGATATGATATGGCCATTATCATCTTGTGCTTGTGATCTCCATCTCTGAAGCACCGTCATGATCACCATCGTCACCGGCGCAACACCTTGATCTCCATCATAGCATCGTTGTCGTCTCGCCAACTATTGCTTCTACGACTATTGCTACCGCTTAGTGATAAAGTAAAGCAATTACAGGGCAATTGCATTGCATACAATAAAGCGACAACCATATGGCTCCTGCCAGTTGCCGATAACTCGGTTACAAAACATGATCATCTCATACAATAAAATATAGCATCATGTCTTGACCATATCACATCACAACATGGCTTGCAAAAACAAGTTAGACGTCCTCTACTTTGTTGTTGCAATTTTACATGGCTGCTACGGGCAAGAACCATTCTTACCTACGCATGAAAACCACAATGATAGTTCGTCAAGTTAGTGCCGTTTTAACCTTCTCAAGGACCGGGCGTAGCCACACTCGGTTCAACTAAAGTTGGAGAAACTGACACCCGCCAGCCACCTGTGTGCAAAGCACGTTGGTAGAACTAGTCTCGCGTAAGGGTACGCGTAATGTCGGTCCGGGCTGCTTCATCCAACAATACCGCCGAACCAAAGTATGACATGCTGGTAAGCTGTATGACTTGTATCGCCCACAACTCACTTGTGTTCTACTCGTGCATATAACATCTGCGCATTAAACCTGGCTCGGATGCCACTGTTGGGTAACGTAGTAATTTCAAAAAAAATCCTACGCACACGCAAGATCATGGTGATGCATAGCAACGAGAGGGGAGAGTATGTCCACGTACCCTCGTAGACCGAAAGCGGAAGCATTAGCACAACGCGGTTGATGTAGTCGTACGTCTTCACAATCCGACCGATCAAGTACCGAACGTACGGCACCTCCAAGTTATGCACATGTTCAACTCGATGACGTCCCTCGAACTCCGCCAGCCGAGCTTTGAGGGAGAATTCCGTCAGCACGACGGCGTGGTGACGATGTTGATGTTCTACCGTTGCAGGGCTTCGCCTAAGCACTGCTACGATATTATCGAGGTGGACTATGGTGGAGAGAGGCACCGCACACGGCTAAAAGATCCAAGAGAGCAATTGTTGTATCTATGGGGTGCCCCTCTCCTCCGTATATAAAGGAGGGGAGGAGAGGGCCGGCCAAGGGGAGGAGGCGCGCCCAAGGGGGGAGTCCTACTCCGATCGGGAGTAGGACTCCTCCTTTTCCTATTTGGAGAGGGAGAGGGAAGGAAGAGGAAGGAGGGAGGAAGAAAAGGGCGGCCGACCCCCCCTCCCAATTCGGATTGGGCTTGGGGGGGCACGCCCCTCCCTTGCTCCTTTCCCATCCTTTCCACTAAAGCCCATTAAGGCCCATATACCTCCCGGGGGGTTCCGATAACCTCCCGGTGCTCCTGTATTATCCCGATCTCACCCGGAACCATTCCGGTATCCAAATATAGTCGTCCAATATATCGATCTTTACGTCTCGAACATTTCAAGACTCCTCGTCATGTCTGTGATCACATCCGGGACTCCGAACTACCTTCGGTACATCAAAAACCATAAACTCATAATATAACCGTCATCGAACTTTAAGCGTGCGGACCCTACGGGTTCCAGAACTATGTAGACATGACCGAGACACGTCTCCGGTCAATAACCAATAGCGGAACCTGTATGCTCATATTGGATACTACATAGTCTACGAAGATGTTTATCGGTCAAACCGCATAACAACATACGTTGTTCCCTTTGTCATCGGTATGTTACTTGCCCGATATTCGATCATCGGTATCTCAATACCTAGTTCAATCTCGTTACGGCAAGTCTCTTTACTTGTTCTGTAACACATCATCCCGCAACTAACTCATTAATTGCAATGCTTGCAAGGCCTAAGTGATGTGTATTACCAAGTGGGCCTAGAGATACCTCTCCGACAATCGGGGTGACAAATCCTAATCTCGAAATACGCCAACCCCACAAGTACCTTCGGAGACACCTGTAAATCACCTTTATAATCACCCAGTTACGTTGTGACGTTTGGTAGCACACAAAGTGTTCCTCCGGTAAACGGGAGTTGCATAATCTCATAGTCATAGGAACATGTATAAGTAATGAAGAAAGCAATAGCAAAAAACTAAACGATCAAGTGCTAAGCTAACGGAATGGGTCAAGTCAATCACATCATTCTCCTAATGATGTGATCCCGTTTAATCAAATGACAACTCTTTGTCTATGACTAGGAAACATAACCATCTTTGATTAATGAGCTAGTCAAGTAGAGGCATACTAGTGACACTCTGTTTGTCTATGTATCCACACATGTATCATGTTTCCGGTTAATACAATTCTAGCATGAGTAATAAACATTTATCATGAAATAAGGAAATAAATAATAACTTTATTATTGCCTCTAGGGCATATTTCCTTCACAATAGCGAAACCTGGATGCTCATATTGGCTCCCACATATTCTACGAAGATCTTTATCAGTCAAACCGCATAACAACATACATTGTTCCCTTTGTCATCGGTATATTACTTGCCCCAGATTCGATCGTTGGTATCTCAATACCTAGTTCTATCTCGTTACCGGCAAGTCTCTTTACTCGTTCCGTAATACATCATCCCGCAACTAACTCATTAGTTACAATGCTTGCAAGGCTTATAGTGATGTGCATTACCAACTGGGCCCAGAGATACCTCTCCGACAATCGGAGTGACAAATCCTAATCTCGAAATACGCCAATTCAACGAGTACTTTCGGAGACACCTGTGGATCACCTTTATAATCTCTCAGTTACGTTGTGACGTTTGGTAGAACATGAAGTGTTCCTCCGGTAAATGGGAGTTGCATAATCTCATAGTCATAGGAACATGTATAAGTCATGAAGAAAGCAATAGAAACATACTAAACGATCAAGTGCGAAGCTAACGGAATGGGTCAAGTCAATCACATCATTCTCTAATGATGTGATCCCGTTAATCAAATGACAACTCATGTCTATGGCTAGGAAACTTAACCATCTTTGATTCAACGAGCTAGTTAAGTAGAGGCATACTAGTGACACTCTGTTTGTCTATGTATTCACACATGTATCAAGTTTCCGGTTAATACAATTCTAGCATGAATAATAAACATTTATCATGATATAAGGAAATAAATAATAACTTTATTATTGCCTCTAGGGCATATTTCCTTCACACACTTCTCCGGGTTGAGCCGCAAGTCCACCTGGCGGAGGCTTTCAAAGGTGTCCTCCACATCTTGGATCAAGGTCCTCGCCTCCCGAGACTTCACCATGATGTCGTCGATGTAGGCTTCAGCGTTCCTCCCGAGCTGCCGACCCAAGGCGATGTGCATGAACCGCTGGAAGGTTGCGCCTGCATTGCGCAGTCCGAAAGGCATGCAAGTGTAGAAGTATACCGCACACAGGGTTAGGAAGGCTGTCTTCTCCACATCTTCTACCGCCATCTTGATTTGGTGATATCCTGAGAACGCATCCAGGAAGCATAGCAAGTCGCACTCGGCAGTGGAGTCGACGATCTGGTCGATGCGTGGAAGCGGGAACGGATCTTGGGAGTAGGCCTTGTTGAGGTTGGTGAAGTCGATGCAGATCCACTCCTTCCCGCCTTTCTTGGGGACGACGATGGGGTTTGCCGGCCACTCGGGGTATCGAACCTTGCGAATGACACCCGCAGCCTCCAGCTTGCGGGTTTCTTGGACGATGAAAGCTTTCTTCTCCATGGACTGCCGCCTCGCCTTTTGCTTCATGGGGCGTACGTAGGGGCACACCTTTAGGTGGTGCTCTATCACCTCTCTTGGGACCCCCACCAGCTGATCGGGCTCCCAAGCGAACACTTCCTTGTTTGCGCGTAAGAACTTCACCAACGCCTCCTCCTAACCAGGCTCGAGGTTGGCGCCTATGGTAAAGGTTGCCCCTGAGGACCCGTCCTCCTCGACTGGCACTCGCTTGGTTTCTGCCTTGTCCTGAGTGAAAAACTACTTCTTCTTGGTTGGTGCGGCTCCCTTGGCCTTGGAGGCATCCGAGTCGGAGGGCTGCGTTGTTGCGACGGTCTTGAGGGCGAGCTTGAGCGTCATCAAGGCTTCCTTGGCATCCCCCTTGATGGTGAGGACACCCTCGCTCCCTGGCATCTTCATGAGGTTGTAATCCGGATGGTTTGCTGCCATGAACTGGGCCAGAGCCGGGTACCCGAGGATGGCGTTGTACGGGAGGCCGATGTGGGCGATGTCGAAGTCGATGAGCTCGGTGCGGTAGCTGTCGCGCGTGCCGAAGGTCACGGGGAGGCGGATCTGCCCCAGGGAGCGGGCGGAGCCTCCACCAACCCCTGAGAAAGGCTTGCTGGGGCGGAGCCGCTCGAGCGGTACACGAAGAAGGCTGAAGGCCTCGACGGAGAGCATGTTGAGGCCGGCGCCGCCGTCGACGAGTGTCTTGGTGATGGACACGTGGTAGATGGTGGGCGTGCAAAGCATTGGGAGCGCACCCGAGCCGACGGTGAAGGCAGAATGATCCCCTGGGTTGAAGGTGAGGTCGGCCTCGGGCCCGGCCCAGCCTGGTGGAGCCCCCGGGCGCTTGGAAGCGGCGCCGATCTGGCGAAAGAACGGCTTGACGTGACGATCTGAGGGTGGTGCTTGTGAGCCGTCGAGGAGGGCTGCAACCGCCTGGTACACTGGTGCCACGTAGCGCGCAACGAAGAGGCCGCGCAAGTCCTCCCAGGACGCCACCGTGGATCCGGGGAGGTTGAGCAGCCAGGCGCGCGGTGCACCAGTGAGGGCCATGGGAAGCCAGTTGGCCATGACCTTGTCGTCGCCCCCGGCCTTAAGGATGGCCTCCTCATACGCCAGCAGGAAAGCCAATGGGTCCTCCGCGTCGTCGTACCACGGCGGCACCTCCGGCTTGAACTTGGGTGGACACTTCACCCGCCACAGGGTGGGAGCAAGGGTTCGGAGCCCCCGGACGTTGCTGTGGGCACCCGTAGATCCAGCCGGAAGGGCACCTGCCATGGGGAACGGGCGTGATGATGGTGGAGCGTAGATTGATGGAAGAAAAACTCCGACGCACCCCCTACCTGGCGCGCCAAATGTCGGATCACGGGTTCCGGCAAAACCCTCAAGGTTCGAACACTAGGGTGCGCGCGAAGATCTCCCCCTGTCGATCCACGTCCTAGCTTTGCTAAGATCTTACGGACTAACTCGACGAACTCGTAACACAAAGGACACAAGATTTATACTGGTTCGGGCCACCATTGTGGTGTAATACCCTACTCCATTGTGATGGTGGTGGATTGCCTCTTGGGTTGAGGATGAACAGAACAAGGGGAAGAACAGCCTCCTGAGGAGAGGTGTTCTTGTGCTAGGCGAAGTTGTGGTTACTCTGCTCTCTCTCTCTCTCTCGATCTGATTGATCTATCCCCCTAGCTATGGTGGTGGCTAGTCCTATTTATAGAGGCCCTGGTCCTCTCCCCAAATATTGAGCGGTAAGGGAGCCAACAACGGCCAATTTGTAAGGGGACAACTAGTACATCTTATCCTGACAAAAGTGGTCTTTGCCTGCCAAAGGCTCTGGTGGTGACGCCGTCTTGGGCTCCACGGTGACCTCCGTCTTGCCGTCCTTCTGGTCTTGGTCTCGTTGCACTGATATGGAAACCTTTACTTGACACCTCGGTACCCCGCGCCTGCGCCTGCTTCCTTAGCACCAAAGAGGAAACAAGGACACTGTGCGCTGGCGCCCGCCTGGCCTTGGTCGTCATGGCTCACGTCATGGGACCCTCGCGAGGTTTGCCTGGCCTTGATCTCTCCGCCCCTCGCGAGCCAACCTAGTGAGGCCACTCCTGAGGAGGTCTCGTGTCGTCCACCTCGCGAGGCTTGGCCCCTCGCGAGGGTCTTGAGTCATTGCTGCTGAAGATGGGCCGTACGGGCCCGCTCGCGGAGCCACGCCGTGGGCTGCATGCAGGCAAGTCTAGGGACCCCCGTTCTCAGAACACCGACAGTCTTGTGCATCACATGATTCTCCTAATGATGTGATCTTGTTCATCAAATGACAACACATGTCTACGGTCAGGAAACTTAACCATCTTTGATTAACGAGCTAGTCAAGTAGAGGTATACTAGGGACACTCTGTTTTGTCTATGTATTCACACATGTACCAAGTTTCCAGTTAATACATTCTAGCATGAATAATAAACATTTATCATGATACAAGGAAATATAAATAACAACTTTATTATTACCTCTAGGGCATATTTCCTTCACAGTGATGCTTAGCCGGTCATCCAACATTGTCCCCTAAAATTTTCTTGTTCTTTTTTAAGTCCGCGTACTAGTTGTGCTCGTGTATGTACTCCATGTTTGAATCCATTGCTTCAAAGAAGGGACAAAATTCTTTCAGCACAGACATTTCACCAAACACTTGTCGGGTGTGCTGACCCCGTAGGGGCGGATGGTACCTTCATGGCGGACGAACGAGAGGTCTGGACCGGTGGCGGGAGACAACTGGCATGGAGGCCAGGTGTAGCAGTCGAGGTCACGAAGTTCCGAGAAGGGCTTGGCAAGCGGTGGGGGTCGAAGAGTGGCGGCCTCGACGAGAGAGAAAGCAGATGTAGAAAAAGAGAAAATGACAGAGACACGGGGTTCGGGCGGGGCTTTTGATGGGCCGAGGGTGTTAGAGTCCTACGTGGCCGGCGTCAGGATTCCCGCAATGCCCCCTGGTTTGCGGGAAAGCAGACGACCGGACTGGTCTGCGGATCGATGCGGGATGGCGTTGGATGAAAATTGCATACAAACAGCTCGGTCCAGACACTTGCGGGGGTTTGAAAGTCCCGCCTTAAGAGCATCTAGAGCCAAGCGCCTCAAACATGTCTCAAACGCCCGGACGGCCCGCCTGGTCACTGATCGGTCACGTTTTTCTAACCCGGCCGGGTGCCTCAAATGACACTCAAACGCCCGGCTGTCTAGCACCCCTCATATCTAGCCCAAATATGGGGTAGATATGGGGGCGCCCGGACATGCCCGCCACGTCGATTCGATCCACTCCGACGACTCCGGTGACTACGGCGAGCATTTCGAGCGCTGGCAGCCGCTCCTCCTCCGACTTCGATGATGACTTAGCTCTCCGCCTTGCCCTCGAGGGGTCCAAGATGGACACGGGTGGCAATTCCGGATCGGACACACCTCTCCCCTGCCACCGCAGCGAGGAAGTCGGCGCTAGCTCCTCCCGGCTACGCTTGGCTCCGTGCGGGCTGCACAGTCTGCGCGTCCCCCACGCCGTCCCTTGGCCCCGCCGCCTGCTGCTCCCCCACGCGGGCGGCGTTGGGTGCTTGTGCCCGCCCCGCCAGCCCGGACACGCACGCCGGAGTCAGAGGCGCGCGTCGCCCGTCGCAAGAGGCAACGGACAAGGGAGAGGGACACGACGGAGAGCTTTGTCCGCCGCTGCGGGTTACCCGCGGAGTCCGACGAGGACGAGCAGCTCCTCGCGTGGGTCTAGCGCCAGCAGGATCGGGCCGTCCGACACCTCAAGGGCCTCGTCTCCTCCTCCTCCTCCTCCGACAACGACGGCTCCTCGTCTGACGACTAGAACGATCCTCCACCAGCCGTCGACGGCTACAGCTGCGCCGGCAACTGGAAGGGGAAGGGGTCGGCCCGGAAGTGGTGAAGATCCGCTTTTCTTCAATTTAATTTCAAGTTTTAGATGTTGAAAGTATTGTGCTTGCTTGTGTTCGTTTGCTGATCTACATAGTTTGATCGATGTTGCATGGTTTAATATAAATATAGGAGGTCGGATATGAGATACACAGATATGAACGATACTATTTGCGAAGTGTTGGATCAGTGCCCGCGGACGCATCCGGATGCATCCGCGGGTGTTTGATGAGTCATATTTGTCCTCTGCAGGTGAAGATGCTCTAAGCTCTCAATAGAGGGCTCTGATTGATTTAGGTTGTGGGCAGCAGGTGGAATCAAACTGTCAGCCGACTTGCCCCACCTGCCAGTTACACGTGATTTTTCTCCTGATTTCTCGTGTATGCATTGTAGTATCGAACAATTGTTGCTGCTGTGGCGGACCACAACTCCGCGTGGACCAATTAGAGTAGGGCACCTGCTCGGATCAGCTGCCGCCGAGTGCATAGAGGCGTTTCTCCAAGCACAAGGCATCTTATCTTCATCCCGTTCAGCAGGGCAGGATGCTACGGCCAGCGGCTGCCGCCGTTTATCCGTCATCCTACCACGCCCCACCGCCGCGATTCCCAGCATTTCCGTCCGGACGACGCTCGGCCGCCATAGCCGTCCGGTGCGTGAACCGCGACGCGCCCGATACCTCGAAGGCGAAGCTGAAGGTCGGCTCGCCGATCGTCATCACCGAGGAACCGCCCATGCTCAAGACCGCCGCGTCGGTGCCGTCGCTCCGGCAGAACGCCGGCCGCGTCAAGCCCGGCGACGTCGGGAGGTACCTCCTATACTCTACAAGCACTGGAAAGTAGCATGTGCGTTGTCTCTTATGCCTGACATCCCCGCGGCGTTGCGCAGGATAATGGCGCGGAAGCCGAAGGACGTCTGGGCCGTGCGGCTCGCCGTCGGCACGTACCTGCTGGACGGGAAGCACTTCAAGCCCCTGGAGGTCGTCGAGGACGAAGGCGGCGACGATCAACCCCAGGATGAATGAGCATCAGATCCAGCAACAATCAGCAAAACATTCTTACATGTTAGTATGGTGCACAAACTGCAATGAATGGATTCAGGAACCAGGATGCCCATTTCGGTTTTCCCGATAAAATAGTTGGAGCACGCCAAACACAAACGAATAGGGGCTTTGCCTGGTTGAACATAGGTACAGCCTAGAAGAGTGTGAATCGGTCACAGAACTATACAGATTGCAGACACAGAAAAATAGTATCGTTAGGCCGTGGAGATCTTGGGTGTCTGGTCGTGCTCAAGAGTTACTTCTTCCATGGCTGTTTAATCCCGATCACGGTGCAAACCGATATCAGCAGAAGGATCCGGAGAATGATGATGGCGTAGCACATCCATTGTCAGGTCGATCTTGGGTGGGTGCCTTCTGGAGAGCATCCACACCTTGCTGTATGTGGTCGGCAGCATGTGAAACCTTGGAAAAACATGGTGCGAACATTTCGTTAGCTTGCTTTATAAAATCGGTTAGGTCTATTTAGAACAAGCAGTTTCCAGAAGTTGTCTTACATGTGTCTCTATGTGGTTGATCATTTCTCCTTGAGACTCAACCAATACTAACATACCCAGGAATATCTACAGGGCAAAACCCAGGAAATGGGGTACATTAAGAGTTTAAGGGGCCCTGCCATTCATATATGCATGGTGTAAACTACTCCCTCCGTCCCATAATATAAGAGCGTTTGAGCGTTTTTGAAACGCTCTTATATTATGGGACGCAGGGAATATAACATTGCATAAGAGCTTATGCAAATGAAAGGTAGCCTGTTGCAACTCCAGAAGCTTCCTCTCAAGATCTCTTACAGCATCATGCCGCTCCTATATCTCAGCAGCAGTATCCAATATCTGGAAGATGGAAGATTATCCTGGTGAGATTTTGATGCATTTCCCAACAAGTGTCCAAATAATGACCAAGTTATAACGCACATACCTGGCCTCTCCCCTGCTGTTGAACCGCATCTTTGAAAATTTGCTCGCCTCGCCCTGTCTTGATTAAATCGTCAATTGTCTGCATGTTCCAAAGTAACAAAGGAGGCACACTGTAAGATAAACAATAAAAGAAAAAAATGGCAAATCAAAGCACAAATTTAACCATAGAAAAGACAAGTTGCAACTATACCTCTTCATCAGGGCGATTACCGGTTACAGTAAATACCCTTCTTTCAACAACTTCCCAGTAATCCTGCCGGATTGATTCTCTGAATACCTGCATCAGAGGGTAACAGCACCATATCACTCACATAGTTGCAAGATAGCATTATATACTCTATCTTCAGAGTTTATAGCATGTTATCAATCTACCATAATGGCCAAGAAACATTCTTGTAAAGTTAATGAAAGTCAAAAGGAGGACATTTGCAAAACATAGTTCAGTGGTATCTTTCTTTTACTTTTTATAACATAGAAGCATCAATGAAGCCACTTCCACTGCTTAAGAAGAGCTAGATGTTCAGAATTCATATAGTCGGTCTGGATGGCTCATAGACATGGGAAAGCAGAGTGGTTCCTCCCTGCTGCTCTATGAGGGCACATCAAATAGCTCAAGTAGTAAATAGAAATATGGACTGGTTTTAACTTTTTGTGTGTATCTAAAGATGGCGTCGTATCCTCTGAATCTAGTCATCTTTGTGAATCCTTGCATCCACTCCTCATTAGGGCAATGGCCAATGCATAGTCCCAGGGTGATGCCTCACATGTCATGTATGAGATAACAGAAAAAGTAGGTTTGGATGGGGAAGCGGAATCCTCTTCAGGAGGCGGGTTCTTAGAGAGAAAAAATGTGATCCGGTGCATAAAGTTGGAAAAGTTGAAGTGGAAAAGAGGGATGCATGTGTAGTGAAAGTCACTTTCTATTCTTTGATAAGGCCCACTAGTAGTAGCTTGCATTGAAGAGAAAAAATAAACACATATACCTCAAATTACTTTTTATCATGAGACATCTGTATCCATATGCCACCATTGTACATGCTCTTAGCCGTTAGATTCAAATCTTGTGCGTCAGTATTCTTTTTGCAGAATGACGCCCGTCTCCAGCCCAAGCCCCGTGTGAATTTTTCAAAAGGGTCCCCAGGCGATTACTCCCAAATCCTTTCTCTCCCAATCCCTAGGTCACGTTGCAACCTACTTCCTCTGTTCTAAATTACTCTCGCAAAAATAGATGTATCTAAAATTAAAATACATCTAGATACATCTATACCTGCAACAAGTAATTCGGATTGGAGGGAGTACACCCAACCGACGGCCACGGGCTGCAACTACCAACGACCGCTGCGACAGACACGCTGAAAAGCATCTTCTAGTTCTCATCAGCACGGAGGTCATCGCCATGACGGACAGGGCGGAAAGTGCTGGAATTTAGTCCATTTTTGGGCTAGCGCAATAATATTTTCAGAATTCCTAATAAATTCTAGAGGCCTACTTAGCACATTCATGCAAGGTCAGAGGTGGGACTAAAGTTTAGTCCCATACTACTCGAGTCAGACCTCTTATAAGCGACGTTGTTTCTCCACATGTATAAGGATGAGAACAAGAGAGATATTCACACGCGCTCCTCCTCCGTTGCCCGCCTCGCCTCGCCTCGTCACGACGTCGGCTGATGCTGCATGTTCCTTTTGTCTCCCTCTTTTGCTTCACCCCACGCCGTTGTCTGTTCGCCTCCTTCTCCTGTGCCTATAAAATAGAGGTCGCTCCTCTTCAGAGAGACACAACAGAACAACACCTTCCTACGCCGCCGAGTTCCAGAGCACTGAGCTACTGCTACAACCTTCCCCATCCCGGCTTACGGTGTGCACCGCAGGTCGGGACAGTAGGCCTCCAAAACCTCATCTCTTTGAGTCTTGTATGGGAGTAGGATGATAAGGTTTTCGGGAACGCTCTGCGCGACTACTGACCTGTTCATCACGGACACCCCGGACGCCGACGACTACTTTCCCAATGACGACTTCTTCCCCGAGGTCGATGACCTCTTCCACGGCATAAGTGACAACGTCAACGCCAGGCCGAAATCACTGTTCTGACCTTGTCAGCGTTTATTGTCACAAACTGAACCCGACGTGAAAGTATTTCGCGATTTGACCCTTTTAGAAACGCCAGGGCCCGTGGCGTTTCCAGTCAACACTGAAACGCCGAGCAAGCTAGCGTTTCTGCCCTGGCCCACTGCCAGGCCGAAGACGTGTTGTTTGTTGATGTGGCAGTCTGGAAACGCCGACCCAGCTAGCGTTTCTGGAAACGCCATAGTCAGTGGCGTTTCTGGTGCAGATATTTTAGGTGGCCTTGGGGTTTTCACCCACCACCCACCACTCACTCTCTTCTCCCCCATTGGCCTATCCCGAGCTCTTGCCCTTTTCCCCCTTTGTGTCCCTTACTTAGCCCCTCACAAATCCTTGCAAATTGGTTGGGTAGGTCCGTGGATCCGGTGTCATTTCCGTTCATTGAGGTAACCTCCTTCGTCTCACAAATTTGTATTGGTTGGATTTGTCCATTTGGATTGATTTGTTCCTGTTGTTCCTAACCCTAGTTTTGAGCATGGATCTATTATGTGATGTTTTGAGTATTGTTGTTCCAATAGTGTTGCATTTTGATGTTGTTGAGCATACCTTATTGTGGGTTATGGCTAATGTTAAGATTTAGGGTTAGGGTTATGGCTAATGTTAAGATTTAGAGTTAGGGTTAGGTGTTTTGTTAGCAATGTGGTATATTTAGCATTGTACATTTCTTATACTTATGTTACCATTTTTTTAGATGGACAAGATTGTGAATATTCATTATGTTGACAAAGAGGCATTCATGAATGTGGATATTGTTGACAAGTATGAGGAAGTGTTGATATTTCTTGAGACTCCTAGTTATGAAGAGGTTGTGGAAGAAACACGGATAAGATTAAAGTGGGTGGATGCAAGTGATCAAGTTGAATTAGTAGGAAGATATGATGTTGGGTCGGCACACAAGTGTCGAATGAAGACAATGTCTATCAAGTCCAATTTGCATTGGGCTGCATATAAGGAGGTTGTTGCATCCTCGGCAGTCAAGTCACTCGAAGTCTTTGCAAGTAAGGTGGTCAAGGCTCCTCTCTTTCATGTTGACATGAACCAAACCTTAGTAGATGATGTGAGCCCGGTTAGTAGTGTGCCGCCTATTGTTGAGTATAAAGTTGAAGCGGAAGCCAATGAGTATCCCCAATATGAGTTCGGAGGTAGTGCACCGATGAAAGATGATGGCGATGACTCCGACGAAGAGTATGAGATGCACCACAACATTGTTGGTGATGTAGAGGCTGAAGTAAGGCATCAGGACATGGATCCTGACATTATCTATCAGCGTGCTTGTGTGGATGACTCGGATGATGAAGGCCCGGTGAATGAGTTGGACGAGGATGGCTTGACTGCGAAAGAAGCAGAGTGGTACACAAAAATCACCGGTAGGATCACAAAGTTCCCTTGTTTTGTGATATTAGCCTGGCAAATAAGGCTATAGTCGACGGTGGCATGAGCAAGACAATTGAGGCTAGATAGTTCCCAAGTAGTACACCCGACGCGATTTCGATGTCATACATGAGGAAAGGTTTGATGTTCGAGCACATGCTAGAATTCAGGATGTGGTTGTGTGAGTATGCTGTCAAACACCACAGGCCTTTCATAGTTGTTCACTCGGAATGCAACAAGCGATACACCGTGAAATGTGAGGTAGAAAGATGCAAATGGAAAGTCAATGGAAGACTCACGAAAGATGGTTGGTGGAAGATAACTAGTTGTAAAGCCACTCACCAATGCACACCATCGGACGTAGAAGCACGGAAGACACACCGTCAACTAACCTCGGAATTCATTGGTTATAAATACCAGAAACATATAGTCGAGGATCCAACCATTAAAGTGAAGTTGTTGATGAGTTGGATTGAAGATAAGTTCGGATATAAGGTCAAGTACGGAAAGACATGGAAGGCCAAGCAAGTCGCTCTCAGAAAAAGCGTCAAAAGGATTTTGAAGAAAGAACCTTGAAGCTTTGGGAAATTACAGATGAAAAAAAAAAGAGAGGGAGAATCAGATATTCATGGAGAGGGTGGTCAAGGAGGCTCACCTCATAAGGAAAAGAGAGGAGGAAGAAGAAGAAGAGAGGAACAAGAAGAAGGGAAAGGGGCCTTGCTCTACACAATAGAGCAATGATGTGAACCGTGCCATGCTTTGGACCTTCGTGTGCATTTCATCTTGAACCTTCTTGTTGCCTAGACTCCTTTATGTGGTGAACTATGTGTACTCTAAATTGCTTTGGACTCCTCTATGTGTACTCCTTTATGTGGTGAACTATGTGATGTCACAATTGCTTTGGACTCCTCTATGTGTACTCCTTTACGTTATGTGGTGAACTATGTGTACCACAAAAGGCTTTGGAGTTTGTTTTGACACCCTATTATGACAGCAACGCCAAACCAATGGGCGTTTCTCTGTACCCCGGAAACGCCAATGACCCTGGCGTTTCCACCCTACAACAAAACGCTCTACTTGGCTTGGCGTTTCTTTAAGACAGAGGCTGACTGGGACATGTTCACGAAACGTTGCCGCTCACCCCAGAAACGCCAATGACCCTGGCGTTTCCACCCTACAACGAAACGCTCTACTTGGCTTGGCGTTTCTTTAAGACAGAGACTGGCTGGGACATGTTCACGAAACGTTGCCGCTCACACCTGAAACGCCAATGACCCTGGCGTTTCCACCCTACAACAAAACACTCTACTTGGCTTGGCATTCCTTTAAGACAGAGGCTGGCTGGGACATGTTCACGAAACGTTGCCGCTCACACCTGAAATACCAACCAACCCCGGTGTTTCCCGGCCACATGTAAACGCCATTGTCCTTGGCGTTTCTTCCCTGTTATGCAGATCACAGCAAACCCTGCTGCCCATGTCCATTCCATCACAGGTAGCGAAGGTACAACAACAGTTTTCACAATATAATGCCAAGTACAGCAACAGTATAGCAATGAGACATATTTTCGGCAACGAACTTAACATGATCCAGCTTACATAATAATTACCAAGTCTTGCTAACATAGAACTAACAAGTCCATCAGACATAAAACATAACAAGTTCATCACATATAGAACTAACAAGTTTGCTCCATCTGAAACGCTAACTACATTTCTAGTTCACCACATATAGAACTAACAAGTTCGCATTAGTCATAACTTCACTTCTTGCCTCTTTTTGCAGCCATCTTCCCCCTGTTGACGTAGCCCTCTGGAGTGTTCTGCCATCCAGGACGTCTGATGGTTCTTGAGCTAACTCGGCGCGCTTCTTCAGAAGGCTGAGAAGGTTGAGTTGGCGGTGGAGCATCTTCCATCTGTGAAGCCCCAAGCTCTAGTCCGGATCCGCATCGTAGTCTGTCCCAAGGTGAAAAGAGTGCATCTCCGGCCTTCAACGGTCTGTAAGGGCGGTAATGGCCGTCGAGTTCAACCATGGTGGTGTGCCTTTAAAGTTGAGCACAAAATGGAGAAGATCCATTCTTCTAAAATAAGGCTCGTAATGACGGTCATACCTCAAGGACTCACGTGGGTTGTGGCCTCTCAAACGAAGTACTAGAGGAACCTACAAATAACACACGCACAATTTTTATACTTCTCTAAACTACTCACAATATGAGTATCAACAATGTAGATACATAATTACCCCCCCTCTTTCCACTAGCACAGCACGATGCTTCTCCTCATAATAATCATCAAGGCCGGGATATTTATCCGGCTCAAACATCCTACAAAATAAGGTCAATGGATTTGTTGTGATATATGCTTAAAATTATGACTGCATCATATACAAAATCGTGTGAGAACTACTACAAATTATCCCAAAGATACAAATCACGAACGACATTACCAACACCAATTCTTTTCAACCTATTTTATCCTAAAGAATCTATCACAACTAATTATTAACAAATAATAGGCTCAACCTAATCCAAAAAATGGTCTCTCTCTAAATCCAATAATAAACAAGTTAACTAAGGATACTTAAACACAAGGAGTATATGCCTTCTTTCTAAACATAATGTAACCAAAATATTCATCAAACAAATCACTAATAACTCATCTTAGGGTTCCACCATGTTTGAAAAAATGCATCTACAATAGCCAATCTTGACTGAAAATAAATGGAGGATTGGGAAGAGAATACCTCAAGCAACTCGGGGATGCTCCGATCTACTCGTTTTGATGATCAAAATAATCTGGGGGAGATTTGGTGAAGAAGAGGGAGGGGGCGGCTGCCAGTTCGTCCGGGAAGAACTGCTCGACCAGGGCTGCGACTGCGAGTGGGCTGGGTTAGGCCCCCGCGGCCCGCACGCGTTACTTAATCCAGTTCAGAAACGCCAAGGACCTTGGCGTTTCAAGCGTGCCACGTCAGCGAAAACAGCGGGTTCAGACTGACTGTGGGCCAGGGCAGAAACGCTAGCTGCCTCGGCGTTTCCGTGTTGGCAGGGAACGCTAGCTTGCTCAGCATTTCTATGTTAGGTGGAAACGCCGCGAACCCTGGCGTTTCTAAAAGGGTCAAATCGCGAAATACTTTCGCGTCGAGTTAAGTTTGTGACTATAAACGTTGACAAGGTTAGAACAGTGATTTCGGCCTCAACGCCAACCCTACTGATACTGCTACTGCCGCAGCTCAGTATGTGTTCATGTTCTTTTTTGTTCAAATACCTACAACAATTCCTTCTTCTTGTATCTGCTCTACATAGCCTTCTCTCTATTAGATTACATGACTTATTTCATCTTAGCTATAATAGTCATGTTTTATCTAGTATTTTTGTGGACTAAATCATACGGTAAATTGCTCATATTTCCAACAGAAAGCATGTCCCAACTCCCGATCAACACGGCAGACGTCCCCGTGACAGACACGACAGAAACCATGTCCCAAGTCCCGATCAGCACGGCAGACGAACGAATTCTCCTCGCGTGATGTACGCCACAACCGATCACCATGGCTGCTACTGCTGCTATCGACGCTGAATCAGCTTCGACATCAATGGAGGAAACTTGCTCACGCTCCTTCCATAAATCAAGAGGCTAGTCTGCATTTGCCTCTGCATCTAGCAATGACAGCAAACCCAGCTCACTTTCCCTGATATGGTTGTCCAAAGCCTACTACTACGAGACATGGAGCTTCAGGCAACACATGAAAGGAAGTAATATTTATGTGTGCTGTAGATGCATGCATGTACAACCATCAACTGATGTTCGTACTGTGGAAAGATGTAAAAGAATAAAATTGGGAAGAAAACAAATCAGGAGGATCAGAAAAAGAAGAAAAGGGGTCAAGATTGTGGCGTTCCATGATGGCCCTCAGTTGTCTTAAAAATTCATGAACTTATACACCTTATGAGATGTTATTTGAATATTTTGATGTACTGAACTCTTGTAACCAATGAGAATATGTCTTTTGTCAAACTGTCTTTCTCGTATTTTCTTTGACGAGTGTTGAGTTGAATGGAGTGTAGCAAGTAGCATGAGCACTATGAATCTATGATATATTAACTTCTCATAAACCTGTACATGCTTTGATTTTGTTATACCAAGAAACACGTAACCTAAACGTGCTCTAATTTTGTTATACCAAGAAGCCTCCATGCCGTACATCCCGTCCACCACCCGCTCGTACGTACAGATCACATGTCCATCATCGAAGCAAAGAAACAGCTGGCGAATCGACTCGACGGTGAGCGCTCGATGAACATCACTGATACGGGCGTGAAGAACGCCCTCGGGGTAGGCAAATTTGTGTCCTGGCATTCTGTTGAACAGGTTTCAAGCAGAGTATGGAGATGAAAATTTTGGTGGAATTTTTGAGGAATTTGAAGGATCGAACAGCTCTGATACCAATTGTTAGGAACCAACTACTAGCTTCACTCGATCACCATGGTTTGGCTACAGATCAAGTATTATAGGAGGAGGAAGCAGAGGAAAGGAGGAGACAGGGGAGGAGAAACACGAGCTACAGAGAGGGAGATCGCCAGCCAAGCCGCGCCAGGCCGAAGCCTTCCGTCCAAGCAGCCTCTTCCGTGGGCACCCGTGTGCTTTTTGTAGTTGGAGGCCATCCATCTTCTTGGGTCAGGTCGAGGTGAACAGGGCCGGCCCATAGCAAGGTTGCTGATAAAAGGATTCACAAAGATGACCGGATTCATAGGATACGCCGCCGATACAGTGCTACCATTAATATAACAAAAGAATTACACAAAACCAGGTATCACCAACACAAATAACATTAGAGTTTGAAGAGTATCAAACCGAGTGATGAAGACTCTATCACTAGCAAAGAATGAGGAACATCAAACAGCCATATATGTTAAAATACATGCAACTAGATTATTGACTCTAGTGTAAGTCGGAGACTGTTGGAAATATGCCCTAGAGGCAATAATATTTATATTATTATATTTTCATATCCATAATTATAGAGTTTATATTCTATGCTATAACTGCTATGATCCTAGAATATGCTATTCAGGGGAAAACTCGTATGCACGTGTCGAATGATAAACGATAAATAAAAGGTTCCTAGTCTCGCCTCTAGGGCTAGCTAAAGTGTTGTTGGTGATCATATTTTTCGGATCTTAGGATATCGTTAAGAGTAACGATGATCCTAAAACAACATTGAGATTATGACATTCGAAAAATGATCATATTGAATCAACCCAAACTTGTTTGTTGCGAATTGGATTAATATCGTATGTATTCAATTGTAATAACACAGAGTGTTAACATATGATATTGCTCCTTAGACCATGAGAGTATCATGGTCACTTCTTATCGTACGATGGCTTTGGGGTTTCTCAAACGTCACCTGTAACACGGTTATCATAACGACAACTTACGGGTTCATCGGAAAATTTGACAAGTGGCCGGATAGCTCAAGCGTGTGATTTGCTTCTCTGACGATGGAGAGGTATTATTAGGGCCCTCTCGGTGTGATGACATCAATCGTTGTCTGGTCAGACACACGTGACTTCGTGAACACAATAACGAGAAAGAAGAACAAAACCGGTAATGAGGATTTCGTTATAGTGAGTATGATGATGACTCAGGAGGATACCGATCCATCCTGGATTTTGTGAAGTATCGCAAAGCAAAGGAAGCATCACAAGATAACCAAACGTTCACTCGAATATCATTCGTGTAATCATGGGGACCGATACGGACGTACATGGTCTCGCTGCCAATCATTGAATGAACGGTTCCGTTAATGTCTATGAGTAGTCGAACCTACGGGGTCACAAGCTTAATGAAATCGCGATCTGTTGAGTTTTAGTAGGACGGGATGAAGGAAATATGCCCTAGAGGCAATAATAAAGTTGTTATTTATATTTCCTTATATCATGATAAATGTTTATTATTCATGCTAGAATTGTATTAACCGGAAACTTAGTATATGTTTGAATACATAGACAAACAGAGTGTCCCTAGTATGCCTCTACTTGACTAGATCGTTAATCAAAGATGGTTAAGTTTCCTAGCCATGGACATGTGTTGTCATTTGATGAACGGGATCACATCATTAGAGAATGATGTGATGGACAAGACCCATCCGTTAGCTTAGCATAATGATCGTTTAGTTTATTGCTATTGCTTTCTCCATAACTTATACATGTTCCTATGACTATGAGATCGTGCAACTCACGAATACCGGAGGAACACTTAGTGTGCTATCAAACATCACAACGTAACTGGGTGATTATAAAGATGCTCTACAGGTGTCTCCGATGGTGCTTGTGGAGTTGGCATAGATCGAGATTAGGATTTTTCACTTAGAGTATCCAAGAGGTATCTCTGGGCCCTCTTGGTAATGCACATCACTATAAGCCTTGCAAGCAATGTGACTAATGAGTTAGTTATGCGATGATGCATTACGGAACGAGTAAAGTGTCGGGGATCGTAGCAGAAATTTAAAATTTTCTACGCATCACCATGTTCAATCTATGGAGAGACTAGCAACGAAAGAGAGGAGTGCATCTTCATACCCTTGAAGATCGCTAAGCGGAAGCGTTCAAGAGAACGGGGTTGATGGAGTCGTACTCGTCGTAATCCAAATCACCGATGATCCTAGCGTCAAACGGACGGCACCTCCGCGTTCAACACACGTACAGAGCGGAGACATCTCCTCCTTCTTGATCCAGCAAGGGGGGAGGAGAAGTTGATGGAGATCTAGCAGCACGACGGCGTGCTGGTGGAAGTAGCGGGATCCCGGCAGGGCTTCGCAAAGCACAAGCGGGGAGGAAGAGGTGTCACGGGAGGGAGGGAGGCGCCAGGGCTTTAGGTGCGGCTGCCCTCCCTCCACTCCACTATATATAGGGGCCTAGGGGGGCACCGGCCCCTTGTAGATCCCATCTAGGGAGGGGGTGGCAGCCCTAGGGGTGGCTTGGCCTCCAAGCCAAGTGGAGGCGCCCCCACCCCTTAGGGTTTCCTACCCTAGGCGCATGGGAGGCCCAAGGGGGGCGCACCAGCCCACCAAGGGCGTGTTCCCATGCCCCTTTAGCCCATGGGGCCCTCCGAGATAGGTGGCCCCACCCGGTGGACCCCTGGGACCCTTCCGGTGGTCCCGGTACAATACCGATGACTCCCAAAACTCTCCTGGTGGCCGAAACTGGACTTCCTATATATAAATCTTTACCTCCGGACCATTCCGGAACTCCTCGTGACGTCCGGGATCTCATCAGCGACTCCGAACAACTTTCGGTTAACCGCATACTAATATCTCTACAACTCTGGCGTCACCAAACCTTAAGTGTGTAGACCCTACGGGTTCGGGAGACATGTAGACATGACCGAGACAACTCTCCGGTCAATAACCAACAGCGGTATCTGGATACCCATGTTGGCTCCCACATGCTCCAAGATGATCTCATCGGATGAACCATGATGTCGAGGATTCAATCAATTCTGTATTCAATTCCCTTTGTCTATCGGTACAATACTTGCCCGAGATTCGATCGTCGGTATCCCTATACCTTGTTCAATCTCGTTACCGGCAAGTCTCTTTACTCGTTCTGTAACACATCATCCCGTGATCAACTCCTTGGTCACATTGTGCACATTATGATGATGTCCTACCGAGTGGGCCTAGAGATACCTCTCCGTTACATGGAGTGACAAATCCCAGTCTCGATTCGTGCCAATCCAACAGACACTTTTGGAGATACCCGCAGTGCACCTTTATAGCCACCCAGTTACGTTGTGACGTTTGGTACACCCAAAGCATTCCTACGGTATACGGGAGTTGCACAATCTCATGGTCTAAGGAAATGATACTTGACATCAGAAAAGCTTTAGCATACGAACTACACGATCTTGTGCTAGGCTTAGGATTGGGTCTTGTCCATCACATCATTCTCCTAATGATGTGATCCCGTCATCAACGACATCCAATGTCCATGGTCAGGAAACCGTAACCATCTATCGATCAACGAGCTAGTCAACTAGAGGCTTACTAGGGACATGGTGTTGTCTATGTATCCACACATGTATCTGAGTTTCCTATCAATACAATTCTAGCATGGATAATAAACGATTATCATGAACAAGGAAATATAATAATAACTAATTTATTATTGCCTCTAGGGCATATTTCCAACAGTCTCCCACTTGTAGTAGAGTCAATAATCCAGTTCACATCGCTATGTGATTAACACTCAAGGTCACATCCCCATGTGACTAGCACCCAAAGAGTTTACTAGAGTCAATAATCTAGTTCACAATACCATGTGATTAACACTCAATGTGTTCTGGGTTTGATCATGTTATGCTTGTGAGAGATGTCATAGTCAACGGGTCTGAACCTTTCAGATCCGTGTGTGCTTTACAAATCTCTATGTCATCTTGTATATGCAGCTACCACGCTCTATTTGGAGCTATTCCAAATAACTGTTCTTCTATACGAATCCGGTTTACTACTCAGAATCATCCAGATTAGTGTCAAAGATTGCATCGGTGTAACCCTTTACGACAAACTCTTTTACCACCTCCATAATCGAGAAAATTCCTTAGTCCACTAGTTACTAAGGATAACCTTGACCGTTTTCCTGTGATCCATTCCTAGATCACACTTGTACCCCTTGACTGACTCATGGCTTGGCACACTTCAGGTGCGGTACACAACACATCATACTTTAGAGCCTACGTCTTAAGCATAGGGGACGACCTTCGTCCTTTCTCTCTATTCTGCCGTGGTCAGGTCTTGAGTTTTACTCAATACTCATACCTTATAACACAGCCAAGAACTCCTTCTTTGCCGATCTATTTTTGAACTCCTTCAAATTCTGTCATGGTATGTGTTCGTTTGAAAGTACTATTAAGCGATTTTGATCTATCCTTATAGATCTTGATGCTCAATGTTCAAGTAGCTTAATCCAGGTTTTCCATTGAAAAACACTTTTCAAATAACCATATATGCTTTCCAGAAACTCTACATCTTTTCTGATCAACAATAGTCAACAACATATACTCATCAGAAATTCTATAGTGCTCCCACTCACTTATTTGGAAATACAAGTTTCTCGTAAACTTTGTATAAACCCAAAATCTTTGATCATCTCATCAAAGCATACATTCCAATTCTGAGATTCTTAATCCAGTCCTTAGAAGGATTGTTGGAGCTTTCCATACTTGTCAGCATCTTTCAGGATTGACAAAACCTTCTGGTTGTATCACATACAACCTTTCCTCAAGAAAAATGTCGAGGAAACGATGTTTTGACATCCTATCTGCAAGATTTCATAAATAATGCAGTAACTGCTAACATAATTCCAACAGACTCTTAGCATCGCTACGAGTGAGAAAGTCTCATCGTAGTCAACTCCTTGAACTTGTCGGGAAACATCTTAACGACAAGTCGAGCTTTCTTAATGGTGACACTTACCATCATTGTCTGTCTTCCTTTTAAAATCCATCTGCACCTAACAGCCTTACGACCATCAAGTAGTTCTTTTAAAGTCTATACTTTGTTTTATACATGGATCCTCTCTCGGATTTTATGGCCTCGAGCCATTCGTCAGAATCCGGGCCCACCATTGCTTCTCCATAGCTCGTAGGTTCATTTTTGTCTAGCAACATGACTTCCAAGACAGGATTACGTACCACTCTGAAGTAGTACACATCCTTGCCGACCTATGAGGTTTGGTAGTGACTTGATCCGAAGTTTCATGATCACTATCATAAGCTTTCACTTCAATTGGTGTAGGTGTCACGGGAACAACTTCCTGTGCCCTGCTACACACTAGTTGAAGTGACGGTTCAATAACCTCATCAAGTCTCCACCATCCTCCCACTCAATTCTTTCGAGAGAAACTTTTCCTCGAGAAAGGACCCGTTTCTAGAAACAATCACTTTTGCTTCAGGATCTGAAATAGGAGGTATACCCAACTATTTTTGGGTATTCTATGAAGATGCATTTATCCGCTTTGGGTTCGAGCTTATCAGCCTGAAACTTTTCACATAAGCATCGCAGCCCCAAACTTTTAAGAAACGACAGCTTAGGTTTCTCTAAACCTATAGTTCATACGGTTTCGTCTCAACGGAATTGTGTGGTGCCCTATTTAAAGTGAATGCGGTTGTCTCTAATGCCTAACCCATAAACGATAGTGGTACTTCGATAAGAGACATCATGGTATGCACCATATCCAATAGGGTGCAGTTATGATGTTCGGACACACCATCACACTATGGTGGTCCCGGCGGTATTAGTTGTGAAACAATTTCCACAATGTCTTAATTGTGTGCCAAACTCGTAATTCAGATATTCATCTCTATGATCATATCATAGACATTTTATCATCTTGTCACGACGATCTTCAACTTCACTCTGAAATTACTTAAACCTTTCAATAATTCAGACTTGTGTTTCATCAAGTAAATATACTCAACATCTGCTCAAATCATCTGTGAAGTAAGAACATAACGATATCCACTTTGTGCCTCAGCACTTATTGAACTACACACATCAAAATGTATTACTTCCAACAAGTTGCTTTCTTGTTCCATCTTACTGAAAACGAGGCCTTTCAGTCATCTTGCCCATGTGGTATGATTTGCATGTCTCAAATGATTCAAAATCAAGTGAGTCCAAACGATCCATCTTCATGGAGTTTCTTCATGCATATCCACCAATAGACATGGTTCGCATGTCTCAATCTTTTCAAAACGAGTGAGTCCAAAGATCCATCAACATGGAGCTTCTTCATGCGTTTTATACCAACATGACTCAAATGGCAGTGCCACAAGTATGTGGTACTATCATTACTATCTTATATCTTTTGGCATGAACATGTGTATCACTATGATCGAGATTCAATGAACCATTCATTTTAGGTGCAAGACCATTGAAGGTATTATTCAAATAAACAGAGTAACCATTATTCTCCTTAAATGAATAACCGTATTGCGATAAACATAATCCAATCATGTATATGCTCAACGCAAACACCAAATAACAATTATTTAGGTTTAACACCAATCTCGATGGTAGAGGGAGCATGCGATGCTTAATCACATCAACCTTGGAAACACTTCCAATACATATCATCATCTCACCTTCAGCTAGTCTCCGTTTATACCGTAGCCTTTTATTTCGAGTTACTAACACTTAGCAACTGAACCGGTATTTTAATACCCTGGTGCTACTAGGAGTACTAGTAAAGTACACAATAATATGACGTATATCCAAAATACTTCTGTCGACCTTGCCAGCCTTCTCATCTACCAAGTATCTAGGGTAGTTCTGCTTCAGTGACTGTTCCCCTCATTATAGAAGCACTTAGTCTCGGGTTTGGTTCAACCTTGGGTTTCTTCACTAGAGCAGCAACTGATTTGCCATCTCATGAAGTATCCCTTCTTTCCCTTGCCCTTCTTGAAACTAGTGTTTTAACCATCAACAATTGATGCTCCTACTTGATTTCTACTTTCGTGGTGTCAAACATCGCGAGTTGCTCAAGGACCATCATGTCTATCCCTGATATGTTATAGTTCATCACGAAGCTCCAATAGCTTGGTGGCAGTCACTATGGAGAACCATCACTTTCTCATCTGGAAGATTAACTCCCACTCGATTCAAGCGATTGCAGTACTCGGACAATATGAGCACAAGCTCAACGATTGAGTTTTTCTCCCTTAGTTTGCAGGCTTAAGAAACTTGTCAGAGGTCTCATACCTCTTGACGTGGGCACTAGTCTGAAATTCCAATTCCAGTCTTTGGAACATCTCATATTTTCTGCGATGTTTCAAAAACGTCTTTGGTGCCACAATTCTAAACCGTTAGCATTACGCACTGAACTATCACGTAGTCATCAAAACGTGTATGTCAAATGTTTCCCAACATCTACAGACGACGCTCGAGGTTCAACGCACTGAGCGGTGCATTAAGGACATAGCCCTTCTGTGCAGCAATGAGGACAATCCTCAGTTCACGGACCCCGTCCGCATAATTGCTACTTCAACTCTCAACTAAATTTTCTCTAGGAACATATCTAAAACAGTAGAACCAAAGCGTGAGCTACGACATAATTTGCAAAGACCTTTTGACTATGTTCATGATAATTAAGTTCATCTAATCAAATTATTCAATGAACTCCCACTTAGATAGACATTCCTCTAGTCATCTAAGTGATACATGATCCGAGTCAACTAGGCCGTGTCCGATCATCACGTGAGACGGACTAGTCATCATCGGTGAACATCTTCATCTTGATCATATCCACTATACGACTCATGTTCGACCTTTCGGTCTTCTGTGTTCCGAGGCCATGTCTGTACATGCTAGGCTCGTCAAGTTAACCTAAGTGTATTGCGTGTGTAAATCTGGCTTACACCCGTTGTATGCGAACGTTAGAACCTATCACACCCGATCATCACGTGGTGCTTCGGAACAACGGACCTTAGCAACGGTGCATAGTTAGGGGGAACACTTTCTTGAAATTATTGTGAGGGATCATCTTATTTATGCTACCGTCGTTCTAAGCAAATAAGATGTAAACATGACAAACATAACATGCAAATCATAAAGTGACATGATATGGCCAATATCATCTTGCGCCTTTGATCTCCATCTTCGAGGCGCGGCATGAACACCATCGTCACCGGCATGACACCATGATCTCCATCATCATGATCTCCATCATCGTGTCTTCATGAAGTTGCCTCGCCAACTATTACTTCTACTACTATGGGTAACGGTTAGCAATAAAGTAAAGTAATTACATGGTGTTTTCATTGACACGCAGGTCATAAATAAATTAAGACAACTCCCATGGCTCCTGCCGGTTGTCATACTCATCGACATGCAAGTCGTGATTCCTATTACAAGAACATGATCAATCTCATACATCACATATATCATTCATCACATCCTTTTGGCCATATCACATCACATAGCATACCATGCAAAAACAAGTTAGACGTCCTCTAATTGTTGTTGCATGTTTTACGTGGCTGCTATGGGTTTCTAGCAAGAACGTTTCTTACCTACGCAAAACCACAACGGTGATAATCGAATTGCTATTTACCCTTCATAAGGACCCTTTTCATCGAATCCAATCCAACTAAAGTGGGAGAGACAGACACCCGCTAGCCACCTTATGCAACTAGTGCATGTCAGTCGGTGGAACCTGTCTCACGTAAGAGTATGTGTAAGGTCGGTCTGGGCCGATTCATCCCACAATGCCGCCGGATCAAGATAAGACTAGTAACGGTAAGCAAATTGAACAAATCATCACCCACAACTGCTTTGTGTTCTACTCGTGCATAGAAACTACGCATAGACCTAGCTCATGATGCCACTGTTGGGGATCGTAACAGAAATTTAAAATTTTCTACGCATCACCAAGATTAATCTATGGAGAGACTAGCAACGAGAGAGAGGAGTGCATCTTCATACCCTTGAAGATCGCTAAGCGGAAGCGTTCAAGAGAACGGGGTTGATGGAGTCGTACTCGTCTTGATCCAAATCACCGATGATCCTAGTGCCGAAAGGACGGCACCTCCGTGTTCAACACACGTACGGAGCAGAGACGTCTCCTCCTTCTTGATCCAGCAAGGGGGAGGAGAAGTTGATGGAGATCCAACAGCACGACGGCATGGTGGTGGAAGTAGCAGGATCCCGGCAGGGCTTCGCCAAGCACAAGCGGGGAGGAAGAGGTGTCACGGGAGGGAGGAAGGCGCCAGGGATTCAGGTGTGTCTGCCCTCCCTCCCCTCTACTATATATAGGGGCCTAGGGGGGCGCCGGCCCCTTGTAGATCCCATCTAGGGAGGGGGGCGGCAGCCCTAGGGGTGGCTTGGCCTCCAAGCCAAGTGGAGGCGCCCCCACCCCTTAGGGTTTCCTACCCTAGGCGCATGGGAGGCCCAAGGGGGTGCGCACCATCCCACCAGGGGCTGGTTCCCACGCCCCTTCAGCCCATGGGGCCCTCCGGGATAGGTGGCCCCACCCGGTGGACCCCCGGAACCCTTCCGGTGGTCCCAGTACAATACCGATGACTCTCGAAACTCTCCCGGTGACCGAAACTGAACTTCCTATATATAAATCTTTACCTCCAGACCATTCTGGAACTCCTCGTGACGTTCGGGATCTCATCCGGGACTCCGAACAACTTTAGGTTAACCGCATACTAATGTCTCTACAACTCTAGCGTCACCGAAACTTAAGTGTGTAGACCCTACGGGTTCGGGAGACATGTAGACATGACCGAGACAACTCTCCGGTCAATAACCAACAGTGGGATCTGGATACCCATGTTGGCTCCCACATGCTCCACGATGATCTCATCGGATGAACCATGATGTCGAGGATTCAATCAATCCCGTATTCAATTCCCTTTGTCTTTCGGTACGATACTTGCCCGAGATTCGATCGTCGGTATCCCTATACCTCGTTCGATCTCGTTACCGGCAAGTATCTTTACTCGTTCCGTAACACATCATCCCGTGATCAACTCCTTGGTCACATTGTGCACATTATGATGATGTCCTACCAAGTGGGCCCAGAGATACCTCTCCGTTACATGGAGTGACAAATCCCAGTCTCGATTCGTGCCAACCCAACAGACACTTTCGGAGATACCCGCAGTGCACCTTTATAGCCACCCAGTTACGTTGTGACATTTGGTACACCCAAAGCATTCCTACGGTATCCGGGAGTTGCACAATCTCATGGTCTAAGGAAATGATACTTGACATTAGAAAAGCTTTAGCATGCGAACTACACAATCTTGTGCTAGGCTTAGGATTGGGTCTTGTCCATCACATCATTCTCCTAATGATGTGATCCCGTCATCAATGACATCCAATGTCCATGGTCAGGAAACCGTAACCATCTATCGATCAACGAGCTAGTCAACTAGAGGCTTACTAGGGACATGGTGTTGTCTATGTATCCACACATGTATGTGAGTATCCTATCAATACAATTCTAGCATGGATAATAAACGATTATCATGAACAAGGCAATATAATAATAAATAATTTATTATTGCCTCTTGGGCATATTTCCAACATAAAGAGACTTGCCGGTAACGAGATTGAACTAGGTATTGAGATACCGACGATCGAATCTCGGGCAAGTAACATACCGATGACAAAGGGAACAACGTATGTTGTTGTGCGGTTTGACCGATGAAGATCTTCGTAGAATATGTAGGAACCAATATGAGCATCTAGGTTATGCTATTGGTTATTGACCGGAGATGGGTCTCGGTCATGTCTACATAGTTCTCGAACCCGTAGGGTCCGCACGCTTAACGTTCGGTGACGATCGGTATTATGAGTTTATGTGTTTTGATGTACCGAAGGTAGTTCGGAGTCCCGGATATGATCACGGACATGATGAGGAGTCTCGAAATGGTCGAGACATAAAGATTGATATATTTGATGGCTATATTCAGACACCGGAAGTGTTCCGGGTGAATTCAGAGAAAATCGGAGTGCGGGAGAGTTACCGGAACCCCCCGGGGAACTAATGGGCCACATGGACCTTAGTGGAGAGAGAGAGAGAGGGCTGGCCAGGGCAGGCCGCACGCCCCTTCCCCTCTGGTACGAATTGGACTAGGGAAGGGGGGCGGCGCCCCCCTTTCCTTCTCCCTCTCCTCCTCCCTTTCCCCCTCCTAGTAGGACTAGGAAAAGTGGAGTCCTACTCCTACTAGGAGGAGGACTCCTCCTCTCCTGGCACGCCCCAAGGGCCGGCCGGCCTCCCCCTTGCTCCTTTATATACGGGGGCAGGGGGCACCCTAGAACACACAAGTTGATCATTGATCCCTTAGCCGTGTGCGGTGCCCCCTCCACCATAATCCACCTCGGTCATATCGTTGTAGTGCTTAGGCGAAGTCCTATGCCGGTAGCTTCATCATCACCGTCATCACGCCGTTGTGCTGACGAAGCTCTCCCTCGACACTCAGCTAGATCAAGGGTTTGTGGGACGTCACCGAGCCAAACATGTGCAGATCGCGGAGGTGCCGTACTTTCGGTACTAGGATCGGTCGGATCGTGAAGACGTACAACTACATCAGCCGTGTTGTCATAACGCTTCCACTTACGGTCTACGAGGGTAAATTGACAACACTCTTCCCCTCTCGTTTCTATACATCACCATGATAGATCTTGCCTGTGCATAGGATTCTTTTGAAATTATTGCATTCCCCAACAATGGCATCCGAGCTAGGTCTATGTGTAGATGTTATATGCATGAGTAGAACACAAAGGAGTTGTGGGCATGTGTATACACATATTGCTTGTCGTCACTAGTTGATTCTTGATTCAACGGTATTGTTGGATGAAGCGGCTCAGACCGACATTACGCGTACGCTTACGCGAGGCTGGTTCTACCGACGTGCTTCGCACACAGGTGGCTAGTGAGTGTATGTTTCTTCAACTTTAGTTGAATCGGATTCAATGAACAGGGTTCTTTCTGAACATAAAAAAGAAATCACTATACCGCGTTCTGGTTTTTGATGCGTAGGTAAGAGCGGTTCTTGCTAAGCCCGTAGCAGCCACGTAAAACTTGCAACAACAAAGTAGAGGACGTCTAAGTTGTTTTTGCAGGTCTTGCTGTGATGTGATATGGCCAAGACGTGATGAGATATAAATTGTTGTATGAGATGATCATGTTTTTGTTAAAGTTATTGGCAACTGGCATGAGCCGTATGGTTGTCTCTTTATTGCATAAGATGCAAGCGCCATATAGTTGCTTTACTTTATCGCTATGCGATAGCAATAGTTGCAAAAGCAATAGTTGGCGAGATGGCCATGTGACGACACATCGATAAAGATCAAGATGATGGAGATCATGGTGTCATGCCGGTCACGATGAATATCCTGACAGTACTTTGGAGATGGAGATCAAAGGCACAATATGACAATGGCCATATCATGTCACATATTTTGATTGCATATGATGTTTATCTTTTATGCATCTTATTTTGCTTAGTACGACTGTAGCATTATGAGATGATCCCTTACTAAAATTTCAAGGTATAAGTGTTCTCCCTGAGTATGCACCGTTGCGACAGTTCTTCGTGCTAAGACACCACGTGATGATCGGGTGTGATAAGCTCTACGTTCACATACAATGGGTGCAAGCCAGTTTTGCACATGCAGAATACTCTGGTTAAACTTGACGAGCCTAGCATATGCAGATATGGCATCGGAACACTAAGACCAAAAGGTTGAGCGTGAATCATATGGTAGATATGATCAACATAGTGATGTTCACAATTGAAAACTACTCCATCTCACATGATGATCGGATATGGTTTAGTTGATATGGATCATGTGATCATTTAGATGACTAGAGGGATGTCTATCTAAGTGGGAGTTCTTAAGTAATATGATCAATTGAACTTTAATTTATCATGAACTCAGTCCTGATAGTTTTTGCATATCTATGTTGTAGATCAATAGCTTGCGATGTAGCTCCCCGTTTATTTTTCGATATGTTCCTAGAGAAAAATAAGTTGAAAGATGATAGTAGAAATGATGCGGACTGGGTCCGTGATCTGAGAATTATCCTCATTGCTGCACAGAAGAATTGTGTCCTTGATGCACCGCTAGGTGACGGACCTATTGCAGGAGCAGATGCAGACGTTATGAATGTTTGGCAAGCTCGGTATGATGACTACTTGATAGTTTAGTGCACCATTCTTTACGGCTTAGAACCGGGACTTCAAAAACGTTTTGAACACCACAGAGCATATAAGTGAAGGAAATATGCCCTAGAGGCAATAATAAAGTTATTATTTATTTCCTTATATCATGATAAATGTTTATTATTCATGCTAGAATTGTATTAACCGGAAACATAATACATGTGTGAATACATAAACAAACTTAGTGTCACTAGTATGCCTCTACTTGACTAGCTCGTTAATCAAAGATGGTTATGTTTCCTGACCATGAACAAAGTGTTGTTATTTGATTAACGAGGTCACATCATTAGTTGAATGATCTGATTGACATGACCCATTCCATTAGCTTAGCACCCGATCGTTTAGTATGTTGCTATTGCTTTCTTCATGACTTATACATGTTCCTATAACTATGAGATTATGCAACTCCCGTTTACCGGAGGAACACTTTGGGTACTACCAAACATCACAACGTAACTGGGTGATTATAAAGGAGTACTACAGGTGTCTCCAAAGGTACATGTTGGGTTGGCATATTTTGAGATTAGGATTTGTCACTCCGATTGTCGGAGAGGTATCTCTGGGCCCTTTCGGTAATGCACATCACATAAGCCTTGCAAGCATTACAACTAATATGTTAGTTGTGAGATGATGTATTACGGAATGAGTAAAGAGACTTGCCGGTAACGAGATTGAACTAGGTATTGGATACCCACGATCGAATCTCGGGCAAGTAACATACCGATGACAAAGGGAACAACGTATGTTGTTATGCGGTCTGACCGATAAAGATCTTCGTAGAATATGTAGGAGCCAATATGGGCATCCAGGTCCCGCTATTGGTTATTGACCGGAGACGTGTCTCGGTCATGTCTACATTGTTCTCAAACCCGTAGGGTCCGCACGCTTAAGGTTACGATGACAGTTATATTATGAGTTTATGCATTTTGATGTACCGAAGGTTGTTCGGAGTCCCGGATGTGATCACGGACATGACGATGAGTCTCGAAATGGTCGAGACGTAAAGATTGATATATTGGAAGCCTATGTTTGGATATCGGAAGTGTTCCGGGTGAAATCGGGATTTTACCGGAGTACCGGGAGGTTACCGGAACCCCCCGGGAGCCATATGGGCCTTAATGGGCTTTAGTGGAAAGGAGAAAGGGGCAGCCCAAGGTGGCTGCGCACCTCCCCCCTCCCCCACCCCTAGTCCTATTAGGACTAGGAGAGGTGGCCGGCCCCCCTCTCTCTCTTTCCCCCTCGAGGAATCCTAGTCCAACTAGGATTGGGGGGAGTCCTACTCCCGGAAGGAGTAGGACTCCTCCTGCGCCCTCCTCCTGGATGGCGCCCCCTCCCCCTTGGCTCCTTTATATACTGAGGCAGAGGCACCCCAGAAACACACAAGTTGATCCACGTGATCTATTCCTTAGCCGTGTGCGGCGGCCCCAGCAACCATAGTCCTCGATAATACTGTAGCGGAGTTTAGGCGAAGCCCTGCTACTGTAGTACATCAAGATCGTCACCACGCCGTTGTGCTGACGGAACTCTTCCCCGACACTTTGCTGGATCGGAGTCCGGGGATCGTCATTGAGCTGAACGTGTGCTCGAACTCGGAGGTGCCGTAGTTTTGGTGCTTGATCGGTTGGATCGTGAAGACGTACGACTACTTCCTCTATGTTGTGTCAACGCTTCCGCAGTCGGTCTGCGTGGGTACGTAGACAACACTCTCCCCCCTCGTTGCTGTGCATCACATGATCTTGCGTGTGCGTAGGAAATTTTTTGAAATTACTACGAAACCCAACAGTGGCATCCGAGCCTAGGTTATTTATGTTGATGTTATATGCACGAGTAGAACACAAGTGAGTTGTGGGCGATATAAGTCATACTGCCTACCAGCATGCCATACTTTGGTTTGGCGGCATTGTTGGACGAGACGACCCGGGCCAACATTACGCATACGCTTACGCGAGACCGGTTCCCCCGACGTGCTTTGCACATAGGTGGCTTGCGGGCGACTGTGTCTCCAACTTTAGTTGAACCAAGTGTGGCTACGCCCGGTCCTTGCGAAGGTTAAAACGGAGTCTATTTGACAAACTATCGTTGTGGTTTTGATGCGTAGGTGAGATTGGTTCTTGCTTAAACCCGTAGCAACCACATAAAACTTGCAACAACAAAGTAGAGGACGTCTAACTTGTTTTTGCAGGGCATGTTGTGATGTGATATGGTCAAGGCATGATGCTGAATTTTATTGTATGAGATGATCATGTTTTGTAACCAAGTTATCGGCAACTGGCAGGAGCCATATGGTTGTCGCTTTATTGTATGCAATGAAATCGCGATGTAATGCTTTAATTTATTACTAAACGGTAGTGATAGTCGTGGAAGCATAAGATTGGCGAGACGACAACGATGCTACGATGGAGATCAAGGTGTCGCGCCGGTGACGATGGTGATCATGACGGTGCTTCGGAGATGGAGATCACAAGCACAAGATGATGATGGCCATATCATATCACTTATATTGATTGCATGTGATGTTTATCTTTTTATGCATCTTATCTTGCTTTGATTGACGGTAGCATTATAAGATGATCTCTCATTAAATTATCAAGAAGTGTTCTCCCTAAGTATGCACCGTTGCCAAAGTTCGTCGTGCCCAGACACCACATGATGATCGGGTGTGATAAGCTCTACGTCCATCTACAACGGGTGCAAGCCAGTTTTGCACACGCAGAATACTCAGGTTAAACTTGACGAGCCTAGCATATGCAGATATGGCCTCGGAACACAGAGACTAAAAGGTCGAGCGTGAATCATATAGTAGATATGATCAACATAACGATGTTCACCATTGAAAACTACTCCATCTCACGTGATGATCGGTTATGGTTTAGTTGATTTGGATCACGTGATCACTTAGAGGATTAGAGGGATGTCTATCTAAGTGGGAGTTCTTAAGTAATTTGATTAATTGAACTTAAACTTATCATGAACTTAGTACCTGATGGTATCTTGCTTGTTTATGTTGATTGCAGATAGATGGCTCGTGCTGTTGTTCCGTTGAATTTTAATGCGTTCCTTGAGAAAGCAAAGTTGAAAGATGATGGTAGCAATTATACGGACTGGGTCCGTAACTTGAGGATTATCCTCATTTGCTGCACAGAAGAATTACGTCCTGGAAGCACCGTTGGGTGCCAGGCCTGCTGCAGGAGCAACACCGGATGTTATGAACGCCTGGCAGAGCAAAGCTGATGACTACTCGATAGTTCAGTGTGCCATGCTTTACGGCTTAGAATCGGGACTTCAACGACGTTTTGAACGTCATGGAGCATATGAGATGTTCCAGGAGTTGAAGTTAATATTTCAAGCAAATGCCCAGATTGAGAGATATGAAGTCTCCAATAAGTTCTATAGCTGCAAGATGGAGGAGAACAGTTCTGTCAGTGAGCATATACTCAAAATGTCTGGGTATAATAATCACTTGATTCAATTGGGAGTTAATCTTCTGGATGATTGCGTCATTGACAGAATTCTCCAATCACTGCCACCAAGCTACAAGAGCTTCGTGATGAACTATAATATGCAAGGGATGAACAAGACTATTCCCGAGCTCTTCGCGATGCTGAAAGCTGCGGAGGAAGAAATCAAGAAGGAGCATCAAGTGTTGATGGTTAACAAGACCACTAGTTTCAAGAAAAAGGGCAAAGGGAAGAAGAAGGGGAACTTCAAAAAGAACGGCAAGCAAGTTGCTACTCAAGAGAAGAAACCCAAGTCTGGACCTAAGCCTGAAACTGAGTGCTTCTACTGCAAGCAGACTGGTCACTGGAAGCGGAACTGCCCCAAATATTTGGCGGATAAGAAGGATGGCAAGGTGAACAAAGGTATATGTGATATACATGTTATTGATGTGTACCTTACTAGAGCTCGCAGTAGCACCTGGGTATTTGATACTGGTTCTGTTGCTAATATTTGCAACTCGAAACAGGGACTACGAAATAAGCGGGCACTGGCAAAGGACGAGGTGACGATGCGCGTGGGAAACGGTTCCAAAGTCGATGTGATCGCGGTCGGCACACTACCTCTACATCTACCTTCGGGATTAGTATTAGACCTAAATAATTGTTATTTGGTGCCAGCGTTGAGCATGAACATTATATCTGGATCTTGTTTAATGCGAGACGGTTATTCATTTAAATCAGAGAATAATGGTTGTTCTATTTATATGAGTAATATCTTTTATGGTCATGCACCCTTGAAGAGTGGTCTATTCTTATTGAATCTTGATAGTAGTAATACACATATTCATAATGTTGAAGCCAAAAGATGCAGAGTTGATAATGAAAGTGCAACTTATTTGTGGCACTGTCGTTTAGGTCATATCGGTGTAAAGCGCATGAAGAAACTCCATACTGATGGACTTTTGGAACCACTTGATTATGAATCACTTGGTACTTGCGAACCGTGCCTTATGGGCAAGATGACTAAAACACCGTTCTCCGGTACTATGGGGAGAGCAACAGATTTGTTGGAAATCATACATACCGATGTGTGTGGTCCGATGAATATTGAGGCTCGTGGCGGATATCGTTATTTTATCACCTTCATAGATGATTTAAGCAGATTTGGGTATATCTACTTAATGAAACATAAGTCTGAAACATTTGAAAAGTTCAAAGAATTTCAGAGTGAAGTTGAAAATCATCGTAACAAGAAAATAAAGTTTCTACGATCTGATCGTGGAGGAGAATATTTGAGTTACGAGTTTGGTGTACATTTGAAAAACTGTGGAATAGTTTCGCAACTCACGCCACCCGGAACGCCACAGCGTAATGGTGTGTCCGAACGTCGTAATCGTACTTTACTAGATATGGTGCGATCTATGATGTCTCTTACAGATTTACCACTATCGTTTTGGGGTTATGCTTTAGAGACGGCCGCATTCACGTTAAATAGGGCACCATCAAAATCCGTTGAGACGACACCTTATGAACTATGGTTTGGCAAGAAACCAAAGTTGTTGTTTCTTAAAGTTTGGGGCTGCGATGCTTATGTGAAAAAGCTTCAACCTGATAAGCTCGAACCCAATTCGGAGAAATGTGTCTTCATAGGATACCCAAAGGAGACTGTTGGGTACACCTTCTATCACAGATCCTAAGGCAAGACATTCGTTGCTAAGAATGGATCCTTTCTAGAGAAGGAGTTTCTCTTGAAAGAAGTGAGTGGGAGGAAAGTAGAACTTGACGAGGTAACTGTACCTGCTCCCTTACTGGAAAGTAGTACATCACAGAAAACTGTTTCAGTGACACCTACACCAGTTAGTGAGGAAGCTAATGATAATGATCATGAAACTTCATATCAAGATACTACTGAACCTCGTAGATCAACCAAAGTAAGATCCGCACCAGAGTGGTACGGTAATCCTGTTCTGGAAGTCATGCTACTAGATCATGATGAACCTACGAACTATGAAGAAGCGATGGTGAGCCCAGATTTCACAAAGTGGCTTGAAGCCATGAAATCTGAGATGGGATCCATGTATGAGAACAAAGTATGGACTTTGGTTGACTTGCCCGATGATCGGCAAGCAATTGAGAATAAATGGATCTTCAAGAAGAAGACTGACGCTGATGGTAATGTTACTGTCTACAAAGCTCGACTTGTTGCGAAAGGTTTTCGACAAGTTCAAGGGGTTGACTACGATGAGACTTTCTCACCTGTAGCGATGCTTAAGTCTGTCCGAATCATGTTAGCGATTGCCGCATTTTATGATTATGAAATTTGGCAGATGGATGTCAAAACTGCATTCCTGAATGGATTCCTGGAAGAAGAGTTGTATATGATGCAACCGGAAGGTTTTGTCGATCCAAAGGGAGCTAACAAAGTGTGCAAGCTCCAGCGACCATTTATGGACTGGTGCAAGCCTCTCGGAGTTGGAATAAACGCTTTGATAGTGTGATCAAAGCATTTGGTTTTATACAGACTTTCGGAGAAGCCTGTATTTACAAGAAAGTGAGTGGGAGCTCTGTAGCATTTCTGATATTATATGTGGATGACATATTACTAATTGGAAATGATATAGAATTTCTGGATAGCATAAAGGGATACTTGAATAAGAGTTTTTCAATGGAAGACCTCGGAGAAGCTGCTTACATATTAGGCATTAAGATCTATAGAGATAGATCAAGACAATTAATTGGACTTCCACAAAGCACATACCTTGACAAAGTTTTGAAGAAGTTCAAAATGGATCAAGCAAAGAAAGGGTTCTTGCCTGTATTACAAGGTGTGAAGTTGAGTAAGACTCAATGCCCGACCACTGCAGAAGATAGAGAGAAAATGAAAGATGTTCCCTATGCTTCAGCCATAGGCTCTATCATGTATGCAATGCTGTGTACCAGACCTGATGTGTGCCTTGCTATAAGTTTAGCAGGGAGGTACCAAAGTAATCCAGGAGTGGATCACTGGACAGCGGTCAAGAACATCCTGAAATACCTGAAAAGGACTAAGGATATGTTTCTCGTATATGGAGGTGACAAAGAGCTCACCGTAAAAGGTTACATTGATGCAAGCTTTGACACTGATTCGGACGATTCTAAATCGCAAACCGGATACGTGCTTACATTAAACGGTGGAGCTGTCAGTTGGTGCAGTTCTAAACAAAGCGTCGTAGCAGGATCTACATGTGAAGCGGAGTACATAGCTGCTTCGGAAGCAGCGAACGAAGGAGTCTGGATGAAGGAGTTCATATCCGATCTAGGTGTCATACCTAGTGCATCGGGTCCAATGAAAATCTTTTGTGACAATACTGGTGCAATTGCCTTGGCAAAGGAATCCAGATTTCACAAAAGGACCAAGCACATCAAGAGACGCTTCAACTCCATCCGGGATCTAGTCCAGGTGGGAGACATAGAGATTTGCAAGATACATACGGATCTGAATGTTGCAGACCCGTTGACTAAGCCTCTTCCACGAGCAAAACATGATCAGCACCAAGGCTCCATGGGTGTTAGAATCATTACAGTGTAATCTAGATTATTGACTCTAGTGCAAGTGGGAGACTGAAGGAAATATGCCCTAGAGGCAATAATAAAGTTATTATTTATTTCCTTATATCATGATAAATGTTTATTATTCATGCTAGAATTGTATTAACCGGAAACATAATACATGTGTGAATACATAAACAAACTTAGTGTCACTAGTATGCCTCTACTTGACTAGCTCGTTAATCAAAGATGGTTATGTTTCTTGACCATGAACAAAGTGTTATTATTTGATTAACGAGGTCACATCATTAGTTGAATGATCTGATTGACATGACCCATTCCATTAGCTTAGCACCCGATCGTTTAGTATGTTGCTATTGCTTTCTTCATGACTTATACATGTTCCTATAACTATGAGATTATGCAACTCCCGTTTACCGGAGGAACACTTTGGGTACTACCAAACGTCACAACGTAACTGGGTGATTATAAAGGAGTACTACAGGTGTCTCCAAAGGTACATGCTGGGTTGGCGTATTTCGAGATTAGGATCTGTCACTCCGATTGTCGGAGAGGTATCTCTGGGCCCTCTCGGTAATGCACATCACATAAGCCTTGCAACATTACAACTAATATGTTAGTTGTGAGATGATGTATTACGGAACGAGTAAAGAGACTTGCCGGTAACGAGATTGAACTAGGTATTGGATACCCACGATCGAATCTCGGGCAAGTAACATACCGATGACAAAGGGAACAATGTATGTTGTTATGCGGTCTGACCGATAAAGATCTTCGTAGAATATGTAGGAGCCAATATGGGCATCCAGGTCCCGCTATTGGTTATTGACCGGAGACGTGTCTCGGTCATGTCTACATTGTTCTCGAACCCGTAGGGTCCGCACGCTTAAGGTTTCGATGACAGTTATATTATGAGTTTATGCATTTTGATGTACCGAAGGTTGTTCGGAGTCCCGGATGTGATCACGGACATGACGAGGAGTCTCGAAATGGTCGAGACGTAAAGATTGATATATTGGAAGCCTATGTTTGGATATCGGAAGTGTTTCGGGTGAAATCGGGATTTTACCGGAGTACCGGGAGGTTACCGGAATCCCCCGGGAGCCATATGAGCCTTAATGGGCTTTAGTGGAAAGGAGAAAGGGGCAGCCCAAGGTGGCTGCGCACCTCCCCCCTCCCCTAGTCCTATTAGGACTAGGAGAGATGGCCCCCCCCCCTCTCTCTTTCCCCCTCGGGGAATCCTAGTCCAACTAGGATTGGGGGGGGGGAGTCCTACTCCCGGAAGGAGTAGGACTCCTCCTGTGCCCTCCTCCTGGCCGGCGCCCCCCTCCCCCTTGGCTCCTTTATATACTGAGGCAGAGGCACCCTAGAAACACACAAGTTGATCCACGTGATCTATTCCTTAGCCGTGTGCGGCGGCCCCAGCCACCATAGTCCTCGATAATACTGTAGCGGAGTTTAGGCGAAGCCCTGCTGCTATAGTACATCAAGATCGTCACCACTCCATCGTGCTGACGGAACTCTTCCCCGACACTTTGCTGGATTGGATTCCGGGGATCGTCATCGAGCTGAACGTGTGCTCGAACTCGGAGGTGCCGTAGTTTTGGTGCTTGATCGGTTGGATCGTGAAGACGTACGACTACTTCCTCTACGTTGTGTCAATGCTTCCGCAGTCGGTCTGCGTGGGTACGTAGACAACACTCTCCCCCCTCGTTTCTGTGCATCACATGATCTTGCGTGTGCGTAGGAAATTTTTTGAAATTACTACGAAACCCAACAATAAGATGTTCCGAGAGCTAAAATTGGTATTTCGGACTCATGCTCGAGTCGAGAGGTATGAGACCTCTGACAAGTCCTTTGCCTACAAGATGGAGGAGAATAGCTCAATAGCTCACGATAGTATTTACATATATATGTTGTAGATCAATATCTAAGTAATATGATTAATTGAACTTTAATTTATCATGAACTTAGTCCTGATAGTACTTACATATCTATGTTGTAGATCAATAGCTCGCGATGTAGCTCCCTGTTTTATTTTTGATATGTTCCTAGAGAAAAATACGTTGAAAGATGTTAGTAGCAAAGATGCGGACTAGCTCCGTGATCTGAGGATTATCCTCATTGCTGCATAGAAGTATTATGTCCTTGATGCACCGCTGGGTGACAGAATTATTGCAGGAGCAGATGCAGACGTTTTGAAAAAAGCTCGGTATGATAGCTACTTTATAGTTTAGTGCACCATGCTTTAAGTCTTAGAACCGGGACTTCAAAAATGTTTTGAACGCCACGGAGCATATAAGATGTTCCAAGAGTTGAAATTGGTATTTCATACTCATGCCCGTGTCGAGAGGTATGAGACCTCTGACATTACTTTGCCTACAAGATGGAGGAGAATAGCTCAACCAGTAAGCATGTGCTCAGATTGTCTGAGTACTACAATTGCCTGAATCAAGTGGGAGTTAATCTTCCAGATAAGATAGTGATTGATAGGGTTCTCTAGTCACTATCACCAAGTTACTGGAACTTCATGATGAACTATAATATGCAAGGGATGACAAAAATGATTCCCGAGCTCTTCGCGATGCTAAAATCGGCAAAGGTAGAAATCAAGAAAGAGTATTAAGGGTTGATGGTTAACAAGACCACTAGTTTCAAGAAAAGGGGCAAAGGAAAAGAAAGGGAACTTCAATAAAGAAAGGCAAGCAAGTTGCCACTCCCGTGAAGAAACCCAGAGCTAGACCTAAGCCTGAAACTGAGTGCTTCTACTGCAAAGGGAATGGTCACTGGAAGCGGAACTACCCCAAATATTTGGCGAATAAGAAGGATAGAAAAGTGAACAAAAGTATATATGATATACATGTTATTGATGTGTACCTTACTAGTGTTCATAGTAACCGCTAGGTATTTGATACCGATTCAACTGCTATGATTAGTAACTCGAAACAGGAGTTATAAAATGAACAGAGACTAGTTGAGGACAAAGTGACGATGTGTGTTGGAAGAGATTCCAAGATTGATAAGATCACCATCGCACACTCTCTTTACCTTCGAGATTAGTGTTGAACCTAAAATAAATGTTATTTGGTGTTTGCATTGAGCATAATATGATTGGATCATGTTTATTGCAATACGGTTATCCATTTAAGTCAAAGAATAATTGTTATTCTGTTTACATGAATAAAACCTTCTGTGGTCATACACCCAAGGTGAATGGTTTATAGAATCTCGATCGTAGTGATACACATATTCATAATATTGATGCCAAAAGATGCAAAGCTGATAATGATAGTGCAACATATTTGTGGCACTGCCATTTAGGTCATATTGGTGTAAAGCGCATGAAGAAACTCCATGCTGATGGGCTTTTGGAATCACTTGATTATGAATCACTTGATGCTTGCGAACCATGCCTCATGGGCAAGATGACTAAAAACTCTGTTCCCCGAAAGAATAGATCAAGCCATTGACTTCTTGGAAATAATACATACCGATGTATGCGGTCCAATAAGTGTTGAGGCTCACGGCGGGTATCATTATTTTCTGACATTCACAGATGATTTGAGCAAATATGGGTATATCTACTTAATGAAACATAAGTCTGAAACATTTGAAAAGTTCAAAGAATTTTAGAGTGAAGTGGAAAATCATCGTAATAAGAAAATAAAGTTTTTATGATCTGATCGCGGAGGTGAATATTTGAGTTATGAGTTTGGTCTTCATTTGAAACAATGTGAATAGTTTCGCAACTCAAGCCACCTGGAACACAACAACATAATGGTGTGTCTGAATGTCGTAATCGTACATGATTGAATATGGTGCGATCTATGATGTCTCTTACCGATTTACCACTATTGTTTTGGGGTTATGCATTAGAGGCAACTACATTCACGTTAAATAGGGCACCATCTAAATCCATTGAGATGACACCGTATGAACTATGGTTTGGCAAGAAACCAAAGTTGTCGTTTCTTAAAGTTTGGGGTTGCGAGGCTTATGTGAAAAAGTTTCAAACTGATAAGCTCGACCCAAATCGGAGAAGTGCGTCTTCATAGGATACCCAAAAGAAACTGTTGGGTACACCTTCTATCACAAATCCGAAGGCAAGATATTTTGTTGCTAACAATGGATCCTTTCTTGGGAAGAAGTTTCTCCCTAAAGAAGTGAGTGGGAGGAAAGTAGAACTTGATGAGGTAATTGTACCTTCTCCCGAATTGGAAGGTAGTTCATCACAAGAAATTAGTTCTAGTGATTCCTACACCAATTAATGAGGAAGCTAATGATGATGATCATGAAACTTCAGATCAAGTTACTACCGAACCTCATAAGTCACCAGAGTACAGTCCGCACCAGAGTGGTACGGTAATCCTGTTCTGGAAGTCATGTTACTAGACCATGACGAACCTACGAACTATGAGGAAGCGGTGATGAGCCCAGATTCTGCAAAATGGCTTGAGGCCATGAAATCTGAGATGGGATCCATGTATGAGAACAAAATATGGACTTTGATTGGCTTGCCCGATGATCGGTGAGCCATTGAGGATAAATGGATCTTCAAGAGGAAGATGGACGCTGATAGTAGTGTTACTATCTACAAAGCTCGAATTGTCAAGTTCAAGGTGTTGACTATGATGAGATTTTCTCACTCGTAACGATGCTTAAAAGTCTGTCCTAATCATGTTAGCAGTTGCCGCATTTTATGAAATCTGGCAAATGTCATCAAAACTGCATTCCTTAATGGATTTCTTAAAGAAGAGTTGTATATGATGCAACCAGAAGGTTTTGTCGATCCTAAGGGTGCTAACAAAGTGAGCAAGCTCCAACGATCCATCTATGGAATGGTGCAAGCATCTCGGAGTTGGAATGTATGCTTTGATAAAGTGATCAAAGCATATGGTTTTATACAAACTTGCGGTGAAGCCTGTATTTACAAGAAAGTGAGTGGGAGCACTACAACATTTCTGATAAGTATATGTGAATGACATATTGTTGATCGAAAATAATGTAGAATTTTCTGGAAAGCATAAAGGAGTGTTTGAAAGGAGTTTTTCAAAGAAAGACCTCGGTGAAGCTACTTACATATTGAGCATCAAAATCTATAGAGATAGATCAAGACGCTTGATATATTTTAAATGAGTACATACCTTGACAAGATTTTGAAGTAGCTCAAAATGGAACAATCAAAGGAGTTCTTGCCTGTGTTGCAAGGTGTGAAGTTGAGTGAAGACTCAAAACCCAACCACGGCAGAAAATAGAAAGAGAATGAAAAGTCATTCCCTATGCCTCAGTCATAGGTTCTATAAAGTATGATATGCTATGTACCAAATCTATTGTGTACCTCACCATAAGTTTGGAAAGAGGGTACAATAGTGATCCAGGAGTGGATCACTGGGCAGCAGTCAAAAATATCCTTAGTGGAATAAGGAAATGTTTCTCGATTATGGAGGTGACAAAGAGTTCGTCGTAAAGAGTTATGTCGATGCAAGCTTTGACACTGATCTGGATGACTCTAAGTCTCGATCTAGATACATATTGAAAGTGGGAGCAATTAGCTAGACTAGCTCCGTGCAAAGCATTGTAGACATAGAAAATTTGAAAAATACATACGGCTCTGAATGTGGCAGACCCGTTGACTAAATTTCTCTCACAAGAAAAACATGATCACTCTTTGGGTGTTAATCACATAGCGATGTGAACTAGATTATTGACTCTAGTAAACCCTTTGGGTGTTAGTCACATGGAGATGTGAACTAATCACATAAAGATGTGAACTATTGGTGTTAAATCACATGACGATGTGAACTAGATTATTGACTCTAGTGCAAGTGGGAGACTGAAGGAAATATGCCCTAGAGGCAATAATAAAGTTGTTATTTATATTTCCTTATATCATGATAAATGTTTATTATTCATGCTAGAATTGTATTAACCGGAAACTTAGTACATGTGTGAATACATAGACAAACAAAGTGTCCCTAGTATGCCTCTACTTGACTAGATCGTTAATCAAAGATGGTTAAGTTTCCTAGCCATGGATATGTGTTGTCATTTGATGAACGGTGTCGCATCATTAGAGAATGATGTGATGGATAAGACCTATCTGTTAGCTTAGCATAATGGTCGTTTAGTTTATTGCTATTGCTTTCTCCATAACTTATACATGTTCCTATGACTATGAGGTCATGCACCTCACGAATACCGGAGGAACACTTAATGTGCTATCAAACATCACAACGTAACTGGGTGATTATAAAGATGCTCATGGTGTTTGTTGAGTTGGCATAGATCGAGATTAGGATTTGTCACTCCGAGTATCGAAGAGGTATCTCTGGGCCCTCTCGGTAATGCACATCACTATAAGCCTTGCAAGCAATGTGACTAATGAGTTAGTTACGGGATGATGCATTACGGAACGAGTAAAGAGACTTGCCGGTAACGAGATTGAACTAGGTATTGAGATACCGACGATCAAATCTCGGGAAAGTAACATACCGATGACAAAGGGAACAACGTATGTTGTTGTGCGGTTTGACCGATGAAGATCTTCGTAGAATATGTAGGAACCAATATGAGCATCCAGGTTCCACTATTGGTTATTGACCGGAGATGAGTCTCGGTCATGTCTACATAGTTCTCGAACCCGTAGGGTCCACACGCTAAATGTTCGGTGATGATCAGTATTATGAGTTTATGTGTTTTGATGTATCGAAGGTAGTTCGAAGTCCCAGATATGATCACGGACATGACGAGGAGTCTCTAAATGGTCGAGACATAAAGATTGATATATTGGACGGCTATATTCGGACACCAGAAGTGTTCCGGGTGATTTC
>NC_041392.1:629256496-629268334 GCF_002162155.2 Triticum dicoccoides | reverse complement strand
CATGGACCTTAGTAGAGAGAGAGGGCCGGCCAGGGCAGGCCGCACGCCCCCTCCCCGTCTGGTCTGAATTTGACTAGGGAAGGGGGGCGGCGCCCCCCTTTCCTTCTCCCTCTCCTCCTTCCTTTCCCCCTCCTAGTAGGACTAGGAAAAGGGGAGTCCTAATCCTACCAGGAGGAGGACTCCTCCTCTCCTGGCGCGCCCCAAGGGCCGGCCGGCCACCCCACTTGCTCCTTTATATACGGGGGCAAGGGGAACCCTAGAACACACAAGTTGATCATTGATCCCTTAGCCGTGTGCGGTCCCCCCTTCACCATAATCCACCTCGGTCATATCGTCGTAGTTTTTAGGCGAAGCCCTGGTGCCGGTAGCTTCATCATCACCATCATCATGCCGTCGTGCTGAAAAAGCTCTCCCTCGACACTCAGCTGGATCGAGAGTTCGTGGGACGTCACCGAGCCGAACGTGTGCAGATCGTGGAGGTGTCGTACTTTCGGTAGTAGGATCGGTCGGATCGTGAAGACGTACGACTACATCAACCGAGTTGTCATAACGCTTCCGCTTACGGTCTACGAGGATACGTGGAGAACACTCTTCCCCTCTCGTTGCTATACATCACCATGATAGTTCTTGCGTGTGCGTAGAATTTTTTTTGAAATTACTGTGTTCCCCAACACGGGAGTCATGAGAATATATTTGTGAAATTATTTCATGAATATTCAGAATAGTTCCGAGAGAATCAGAAGCGTTTCAGGGTCACCGGAAGGGTTTCAGAGAGTATTGGGTAATACTGGGTATTATCGATAAATTATATATAGGTGAAAAATGTTTCCAGAGATCTTAAAATATATGTATATATATATAATAGTCTGAAAGTATTTATAACATTTTATATTTAATTTATATATCAATAGGGCTAAAAAGGCCAAGTGGTGAAAGGCAACTTGGGCCACAAAGGCCCAAGTGGGGAGGTGTCTCCTTTCGAAGGAGGCCGAATTGGAGAAGGGGGGATTTTCCTCCCCCTCCTAGGCCGGTGCCCCAAGAGGGAAACTTTCCCCCTTGGTGGTTGCCCTCTCCCTCTCCTCCAACCTATATATACTGGGGTTTTTTGATTTTTTTTGTATACATAATTTTTGGAGCCTCCTCTAGTTCTTCTAGTTCTAGTTCTAGTTGATCCTAGTTGACTAATTAGAGCTAGGATAATCCTCTTGGTCCTCATAATTAGAGTTAGGATAGCCCTCTAATTCTCTGGTGATGATTAGCTCTGGACGGCGAAGTGCTACCAGATCGTGAAGGTTGCATGCTTGCAACCAAGTGGAGAGGCCGTGCTTTTGGCCTTCAGTTCGAAGGACTGTTCATGGGCGGTTCACGGGATTATTCATCGACGGTTTGAGGGACTCCAAGTATGATCTACACCGTGCTACCTCTTCAGCACTTGCATAGGTTTTTCCTTGAAGTGGAAAGGGTGGTGCAGCAAAGTAGCGTAAGTATTTCCCTTAGTTTTTGAGAACCAAGGTATCAATCCAATAGGTGGCTACGCGCAAGTCCCTCGCACCTACACAAAACAAATAAATCCTCGCAACCAACGCGATAAGGGGTTGTCAATCCCTACACGGTCACTTACGAGAGTGAGATCTGATAGATATGATAAGATAATATTTTTGGTATTTTTATGATAAACATGCAAAGTAAAATAAAAGGCAATGAAAATAACTAAGTATTGGAAGATTAATATGATGAAGATAAACCCTGGGGCCATAGGTTTCACTAGTGGCTTCTCTCAAGAGCATAGGTATTTTATGGTGGGTGAACGAATTACTGTTGAGCAATTGACAGAATTGAGCATAGTTATGAGAATATCTAGGTATGATCATGTATATAGGCATCACGTCCGAGACAAGTAGACCGACTCGTGCCTGCATCTACTACTATTACTCCACACATCGAACGCTATCCAGCATGCATCTAGAGTATTAAGTTCATAAGAACAGAGTAATGCTTTAAGCAAGATGACATGATGTAGAGGGATAAATTCATGCAATATGATAAAAAAAACCATCTTGTTATCCTCGATGGCAACAATACAATACGTGCCTGATACGTCTCCAACGTGTCTATAATTTTTGATTGCTCCATGCTATATTATCTACTGTTTTGGACACTATTTGGCTTTATTATCCACTTTTATATTATTTTTGGGACTAACCTATTAACCGGAGGCCCAACACGGAATTGTTTTTTTGCCTGTTTTAGGGTTTCGAAGAAAAGGAATATCAAACGGAGTCCAAACGGAATGAAACCTTCGGGAACGTGATTTTCTCATCGAATACAACTCGGGAGACTTGGACCCTACGTCAAGCCAACTAACAGGAGGCCACGAGGTAGGGGGGAGCGCCTGCCCCCCACCCCCAGGCGCGCCCTCTACCCTCGTGGGCCCCCTGTTGCTCCACCGAAGTACTTCTTCCTCCTATATATACCCACATACCCCCAAACGATCAGAACAGGAGCCAAAACCCTAATTCCACCGCCGTAACTTTCTGTATCCACGAGATCCCATCTTGGGGCCTGTTCCGAAGCTCCGCCGGAGGGGGCATCGATCACGGAGGGCTTCTACATCAACACCATAGCCTCTCCAATGAAGTGTGAGTAGTTTACTTCAGACCTACGGGTCCATAGTTAGTAGCTAGATGGCTCCTTCTCTCTTTTTGGATATCAATACAATGTTCTCCCCCTCTCTTGTGGAGATCTATTCGATGTAATCTTCTTTTTGTGGTGTGTTTGTTGAGATCGATGAATTGTGGGTTTATGATCAAGTCTATCCATGAACAATATTTGAATCTTCTCTGAATTCTTTTATGTATGATTGGTTATCTTTGCAAGTCTCTTCGAATTATCAGTTTGGTTTGGCCTACTAGATTGATCTTTCTTGCAATGGGTGAAGTGCTTAGCTTTGGGTTCAATCTTGCGGTGTCCTTTCCCAGTGACAGTAAGGGCAGCAAGGCACGTATTGTATTGTTGCCATCGAGGATAACAAGATGGGGTTTTCTTCATATTGCATGAGTCTATCCCTCTACATCATGTCATCTTGCTTAAGGTGTTACTCTGTTTTTAACTTAATACTCTAGATGCATGCTGGATAGCGGTCGATGAGTGGAGTAATAGTAGTAGATGCAGGCAGGAGTTGGTCTACTTGTCTCGGACGTGATGCCTATATACATGATCATACCTAGATATTCTCATAACTATGCTCAATTCTGTCAATTGCTCAACAGTAATTTGTTCACCCACCGTAGAATACTTATGCTCTCGAGAGAAGCCACTAGTGAAACCTATGGCCCCCAGGTCTATCTTTATCATATTGATCTCCTACTACTTAGTTATTTACTTTGCCTTTATTTTACTTTGCATCTTTATCATAAAAATACCAAAAATATTATCTTATCATATCTATCAGATCTCACTCTCGTAAGTGGCCCTATAGGGATTGACAACCCCTATTTGCATTGGTTGCGAGGATTTATTTGTTTTGTGCAGGTACGAGGGACGCACACGTAGCCTCCTACTGGATTGATACCTTGGTTCTCAAAAACTGAAGGAAATACTTACGCTACTTTGCTGCATCATCCCTTCCTCTTCGGGGAAAACCAACGCAGTGCTAAAAGAGGTAGCAAGAAGGATTTCTAGCGCCGTTGCCGGGAAGGTCTACGCAAAAGTCAACATACCAAGTACCCATCACCTACCCTTATCTCCCGCATTACATTATTTTCCATTTGCCTCTCATTTTCCTCTCCCCCACTTCACCCTTGCCGTTTTATTTGCCCTCTCTCTCTCTCTATCCTCCCTCTCTTTCTCTATTTGCCTCTTTTTGCCTGTTGCTTGTTTGCTTATGTTACCATGTGCCTTCCATTTGCTTGCATCTTTGCTTGCTAATAATCTATTGATATGGATCCACTTAAAGTGTTCTACTTGGATCATCTTCGATCCTTATGTGCTCGTGCTGAAACCCCAACTAGCCTAGTTGATGGGAAATCTTTAGATGAGCATGCTCATTTTGTGCGTCATCGTTTGTCTGAAAAAGGGAAGCTCTTATGGTATCATATAAATAGTTTGCTATGTTATGCTTGGAATCTTTGTGAAATTTGTGATTTTACTTATTGCTCTAAGAACCCTAAGAAACACCTTCCCTATCTATGTGAGTTCAATGATAATGAAATCTTATCTTCTTATGCAAAGGGTGTTTATAGTTACTATGATATCGAACAAATTGAAGAATTTGTCAATTTTAAGGGTGCTCATGGAGTTGCTTCTTTGATTGAAAAGTATGATTTTACTCTCAATAAATCTGAAAATTCCGTCATACTTAAATATTGCAATGAAAACTTTGCTCATAATGTCTATGTCCAAGAATTTATTGAAAGAATGAATGCTGCTTTGGAAGAAAATAATGATATGCATGAATCTATAGATAATGATGATTCCGATGATTTGTTGAAATATCCCTTGATGAACATGATGCTTGCTATTCTTGTGGCCATGATGCCAATATTTATGAACATGAATTTGCTATAGTTTCTTATGTTAAACATGAGATCGTTGCTATTGCACCCATACTTGATAGTTCCTTCGATGAAAAGTGTGATTGCAATGATGTTATTATAAATTCTCTTAATGTCAATTGTGTTAATGGTACGCAAAACCCTAAGCTTGGGGATGCTAGTTTTGCTATGACTACTATTTGTTGCAATGATCATGATTGGGGTGATTCTACTTTTGATCTTGAAAATTTATTTAAGCCCCATGATGAATATGAGATTGATAATAGTGTTTGCAATATTATTGAAAGTGGGTTTGGAGAGGTCATGACTTTAGTTAATGTTCATCCCACTATTTTGGAAGAATTTCAACTTTGCATACATGTGGATCTTGTTAAGAATATGTTTTGTGATAGTTGTATTGTTGAATTTGCCTATTATCCTACATGCAATTATTATGAGAGAGGAAAATATGGTGGTAGAAATTTCCATGTTACTAAATTACCTCTCGTTATGTTGAGATTACTATTGTTTCTTTCCTCTTCCATGCATGTGCTAGTTTTTGCTTTCCATGATAATTTGTTTATCTATAAGATGCCTATGCATAGGAAGTATGTTAGACTCAGAAGTGTTTGTCACATGTTTTATGATGCTTTCTTTGTGCTTCAATTCTTGTCTCTCATGTGAGCATCATTAAAATTATCAATGCCTAGCTAGGAGCGTTAAACGATAGCGCTTGTTGGGAGGCAACCCAATTTTATTTTTATTCCTTGCTTTTTTTTCTCCTGTTTAGTAATAAAGAAATTATCTAGTCTCTGTTTTGGTTGTGTTTTTCATGTTTAATTAGTGTTTGTGCCAAGTAGAATCATTGGGAAGACTTGGGGAAAGTCTTGTTGGACTTGCTGTAAAAAAACAGAAACTTTAGCGCTCATGAGAACTGCTGTAATTTTTATTTGGAAAGTGATATTTAGTTAATTATTTTTGCATATGATTAATAGATAAATTTCTCACGTCCAGAAATTTATTTTAGAATTTTTGGGGTTCCAGATCTTGCGCTAGCTACAAATTACTACAGACTGTTATGTTTTTGACAGATTCTGTTTTGCGTATGTTGTTTGCTTATTTTGATGAATCTATGGCTAGTAAATTAGTTTATGAACCATAGAGAAGTTGGAATACAGTAGGTATAACACCCATATAAATAAATAATGAGTTTATTACAGTACCTTGAAGTGGTCTTTTGTTTTCTTTCGCTAACGGAGCTCACGAGATTTTGTACTTTAAGTTTTGTGTTGTGAAGTTTTCAAGTTTTGGGTAAAGATTTGATGGATTATGGAACAAGGAGTGGCAAGAGCCTAAGCTTGGGGATGACCATGTCACACCCAAGATAATCTAAGGACACCTAAAAGCCAAAGCTTGGGGATGCCCCGGAAGGCATCCCCTCTTTCGTCTACTTCTATCGGTAACTTTACTTGGAGCTATATTTTTATTCGCCACATGATATGTGTTTTACTTGGAGCGTATTGTATTATTTGAGTCTTTGCTTTTTAGTCTACCACAATCATCCTTGCTGTACACACCTTTTTAGAGAGCCATACATGATTTGGAATTTGTTAGAATACTCTATGTGCTTCGCTTATATCTTTTGAGTTATATAATTTTGCTTTATTGCTTCACTTATATCTTTTAGAGCACGGTGGTGGATTTGTTTTATAGAAACTATTGATCTCTCATGCTTCACTTAGATTATTTTGAGAGTCCCAATAGCATGGTAATTTGCTTAAAATCCTAATAAGCTTGGTATGCAAGATTAATAATAGAACTTTCTTATGAGTGTGTTGAATACTAAGAGAAGTTTGATGCTTGATGATTGTTTTGAGACATGGAGGTAATAATATCAAAGTCGTGCTAGTTGAGTAGTTGTGAAATTGAGAAATACTTGTGTTGAGGTTTGCAAGTCCCGTATCATGCACGTATGGTAAACGTTATGCAACAAATTTGAAACATGAGGTGTTATTTGATTGTCTTCCTTATGAGTGGCGGTCGGGGACGAGCGATGGTCTTTTCCTACCAATCTATCCCCCTAGGAGCATGCGTGTAGTACCGAGGTTTTTGATGACTTGTAGATTTTTGCAATAAGTATGTGAGTTCTTTATGACTAATGTTGACTCCATGGATTATACGCACTCTCACCCTTCCATCCTTGCTAGCCTCTTCGGTACTGTGGATTGCCCTTTCTCACATTGAGAGTTGGCGCAAAATTCGCCGGTGCATCCAAACCCCATGATATGATACACTCTTTCACACATAAACCTCCTTATATTTTCCTCAAAACAGCCACCATACCTACCTATTATGGCATTTCCATAGCCATTCCGAGATATATTGCCATGCAACTTTCTATCATTCCATTCATCATGACACATTCATCATTGTCATATTGCTTAGCATGATCATGTAGTTGACATAGTATTTGTGGCAAAGCCACCGTTCATAATTCTTGCATACATGTCACTCTTGGTTCATTGCATATCCCGGTACACCGCCGGAGGCATTCATATAGAGTCATCTTTGTTCTGGTATCGAGTTGTAATCATTGAGTTGTAAATAAATAGAAGTGTGATGATCATCATTTTCTAGAGCATTGTCACAAGTGAGGAATATAAAAAAAGAGAAAGGCAATAAAAAAGAGAGAAGGCCCAAAAAAAGAGAAAATGAGAGAAAAAGAGAGAAGGGACAATGTTACTATCTTTTGCCACACTTGTGCTTCAAAGTAGCACCATGATCTTCATAGTAGAGAGTCTCTCATGTTATCACTTTTATATACTAGTGGGAATTTTTCATTATAGAACATGGCTTGTATATTCCAACAATGGGCCTCCTCAAGTGCCCTAGGTCTTCGTGAGCAAGCAAGTTGGATGCACACCCACTAGTTTCTTTTGTTGAGCTTGCATACATTTATAGCTCTAGTGCATCCGTTGCATGGCAATCCCTACTCCTTGCATTAACATCAATCGGTGGGCATCTCCATAGCCCATTGATTAGCCTCGTTGATATGAGACTTTCTCCTTTTTTGTCTTCTCCACATAACCCCCCTCATTATATTCTATTCCACCTATAGTGCTATGTCCATGGCTCGCGCTCATATATTGCGTGAAAGTTTATAGGTTTGAGATTACTAAAGTATGGAACAATTGCTTGGCTTGTCATCGGGGTTGTGCATGATGACATCATTCTTGTGTGACGAAAATGAAACATGACTAAACCATATGATTTTGTAGGGATGAACTTTCTTTGGCCATGTTATTTTGAGAAGACATAATTGCTTAGTTAGTATGCTTGAAGTATTATCATTTTTATGTCAATATGAACTTTTGTCTTGAATCTTTCGGATCTGAATATTCATACCACAACTAAGAAGAATTACATTAAAATTATGCCAAGTAGCACTCCGCATTAAAAATTCTGTTTTTATCATTTACCTACTCGAGGACGAGCAGGAATTAAGCTTGGGATGCTTGATACGTCTCCAACGTATCTATAATTTTTGATTGCTCCATGCTATATTATCTACTGTTTTGGACATTATTGGGCTTTATTATCCACTTTTATATTATTTTTGGGACTAACCTATTAACCGGAGGCCCAGCCCAGAATTGCTATTTTTTGCCTGTTTTAGGGTTTCAAAGAAAAGGAATATCAAACGGAGTCCAAACGGAATGAAACCTTCGGGAATGTGATTTTCTCACCGAATACAACTCAGGAGACTTGGACCCTGCGTCAAGCCAACTAACAGGAGGCCACGAGGTAGGGGGTGCGCCTGCCCCCCCCCCCCAGGCGCACCCTCCACCCTCGTGGGCCTCCAGTTGCTCCACCGACGTACTTCTTCCTCCTATATATACCCACGTACCCCCAAACGATCAGAACAGGAGCCAAAACCCTAATTCCACCGCTGTAACTTTCTGTATCCACGAGATCTCATCTTGGGGCCTGTTTCGGAGCTCCGCCGGAGGGGGCATCGATCACAGAGGGCTTCTACATCAACACCATAGCCTCTCCGATGAAGTGTGAGTAGTTTACTTCAGACCTAGGGGTCCATAGTTAGTAGCTAGATGGCTTCTTCTCTCTTTTTGGATCTAAATACAATGTTCTCCCCCTCTCTTGTGGAGATCTATTCAATGTAATCTTCTTTTTGCGGTGTGTTTGTTGAGACCGATGAATTGTGGGTTTATGATCAAGTCTATCTATGAACAATATTTGAATCTTCTCTGAATTCTTTTATGTATGATTGGTTATCTTTGCAAGTCTCTTCGAATTATCAGTTTGGTTTGGCATACTAGATTGATCTTTCTTGCAATGGGAGAAGTGCTTAGCTTTGGGTTCAATCTTGCGGTGTCCTTTTCCGGTGACAGTAAGGGCAGCAAGGCACTCCTACCTCTGGACAGTAAGGGCAGCAAGGCACGCCGACAGGTCCGTTTTGCGGGATCTGAGTCTGACCTCACCCGCGCCGGCCCGCATACACCATTTTCCGCGAACTGCAAAAGCCTTATGCGGGCTGGCGTTTTACGGAGTCTGCTAGAGTTGCTCTTACCCGGTGCCTAGCATTGGCCTTGTGCTATTTGTCGGTTTTATTACTCAGCCAAGTTGTACAGAGAAATATGTTGCTCAAGATTGTACCTATTATCCGCTATTATCTTTTTTTTAGCGGATCCCCTTTATCCTTAGTTGTCAATAAAGTTGTGTTCTTGGAAAAAGAAGGTTTTATTAGTTTAGTAGTATGATTTATCAAATTTGCATGCACCCGACAATTAGCCAAAAGCTAATTAACAATATAAGTATATGCCCCGCCTAGATAAATAGATAAATATTGATATATTGTATAAGCTGAATTTATTACTCCCTCCGTTTCAAAATAAATGACTTAACTTTATACAGACTAGTACAAAGTCGAGTCACTTATTTTGAGACGGAAGGAGTATATCGTTTATATACCTGCATGGTTACAATTACGTCCATACGTAGGTGTACACAAATTATATACCCAATCTACCCCAAAAAAAAAACCCGGGAACGTGGCCTATCCTGGGAACGTCGCCTCGAGATAGAACACTCTACTTGGTGGCGCACTCGGGCGGAGCGCCGTCCTTGAACCTCCAGGTGTCCGTGCAGTAGTTGTAGATCATGTAGTTCTTCTGCACCCACTGGAGTCGGTCCAGCGCGGTGGCGTCCAGCTCCTGGTACATCCACGCGCCGTTGGACCTGGCGCACGCCGCCGCGTCCTGCGACGCGCACCCGCTCGCGGCGAAGCCCTTGTACGACGCCACGAAGGGCGCCCGCGACCAGTCCGTCCTCACCCGCCCGCCCTGCGTCGCCCACTCCTCCGCGTCCCACACGCTGGCGTACACCCGCATCGCCTGGCTCCGCGGGTACGCCAACCCCGTCGCCGCCTCCCGGTTCCGGTGCTCCCGGATCGGCGTCCCGTCCACGTAGAACCTGCGTGCATGCATGAGATCTCCTTGTCCTGCGTCGAGGAGAAGAGGTAGAAGAGAGAGACTGATGATGCCGTCGGCATGCTACGTACAGGATGTGCGTGGGGTTCCAGACGACGGAGTAGGTGTGGAAGTCGGCGGTGGGGTCGAACCACATGCGGAACTGCTGCTCCCGCCCGCCCTTGCCCTGGCTGTACACGTTGGTGTGCACCGTGTAGGGCTGCCCGCTCGCGTTCCCCAGGAACTCGAAGTCGATCTCGTCGTGCGCCGACCCCTGCGACGACAGCTGCAATAGAAGTATGGAGTATGGACTCGAATCAGTACAGTACTCCCCGTGCATGATGTCAGTCAACACGTACGTCCACGTGCGGTCGTGCAGGGAAACGTACGTAGAAAGTGGCGACGGTGCCGGCGGAGTCGCCGGGGACGAGCTTGATCTGCATGTCGAAGCGGCCGTACAGGTACTGGTTCTTGGACTGGAACCCGGAGCCGGAGGCCCTGTCGAGGGACAGCGTCAGGACGTCGCCGCCGCCGACGATCTTGCCGCGCCCGTCGCCCCACGTGATGTCCACGTCCTGGTAGAAGTTACCCGACGCGCGGGCCGCGCCGGCAAGCAGCAGCAGCAGTGGCAGCACCGAGCACACGACTGTTCTCCTCGGACTCGACGCCATCGTTGGGTTGGGATTGAATTCTTCTGCACCCGGTATTATATTTCTGGTGTGTTTGTGTGAGGCGAGCCGGGTGCAAGTTGTGGGTTTTATAGGCCACTGGGACTGGGAGGAGGATGACATCCTCTCATTCCATTCCGTCGATTCCTTTCGTCGATGGGTAGGAGGAGGATGGTTGGACCAGAGAAAGGGAGGAAGGTTGTACGTGAGCTGGATCGATCAATAGCCCGACGATGCTGACCCGATCAGAAACCACACGGCTTTGTTTGCCAGTTATTTGAGTCATTTTACAGTGCATCCGGATGATATGGACCGTCCGTCAGAGCAAAATCGACGGTCCAGATCCGATGCAATACACTGATGTCACGTGTATTATATCAGACCCCGAGGGACATTTTCGAGAGAAAAAATATTTCGAACTGATCTATTTTTCCCTCCCAAATATTTCGAGGGTATTCTTGGTATGAATTTAAGAGCTATTTTCGGTTTGATATTTATCCCGTTCGCTAGGGTTTATGCCTCGCCGCCGCTACGGTTTTGATCCTCGCCAGTAGGATCTAGCCGCTCGTCGCGGCCCCTCCCTCCCTCGTCGCCGGCAGGATCTAGCCGCTCGTCGCGGCTCCTCCCTCCCTCGTCGCCGGCAGGACCTAGCCACGCGTCGCGGCCCTTCCCTTCCTCCACCCCAATTCCCTGGAGATCTCGCACCGCATTTTCAACGAACACGAGAGGAGGCCCACTGCCCTCCCCGCGGCGGCCGCCGGCGAACAGTCGGCGCCATCCCACCTCCCAGTTCTCCATGCGGGTGCCTATAGCCACAAGGTTATAGGAAACCTCTTTCCCACACCCCAATTGGTTGTTTGCGTCCTCTACATATCATTTCTCAGCCATGGCTGCAGCTTCTCACTGGTAGAAAAAGGGTCTGTTGTCCCGGTTCGTAAGGGCCTTTTGTCCCGGTTCCTGAACCGGGACTAAAGGATCGATACTAATGCCCCGTCCCTTTAGTCTCGGTTCAATCCAGAACCGAGACAGATGTGCCTCCACGTGGCCTGTGCGCGGAGCCCAGGCAGGAGACCCTTTGGTCCCGGTTGGTGGCACCAACCGGGACCAATAGGCATCCACGCGTTAGCATTTCTGTGGCTGGGGTTTTTGTTT
>NC_041392.1:629255860-629256413 GCF_002162155.2 Triticum dicoccoides | reverse complement strand
GGGGGGGGGGGGGTTGGGGGTTTTGGGGGGTTAATTTAGGTGTTTCATATATTGTGTTAGCTAGCTATAATTAATAGAGAGAAGTGTCCTCTCTTATGTCCGTGCTTGGTCGACGCTACGTACTATACATACGTATAGAGAGGACTAGACACGCTAGCTAGCTAGTAAGCAAACGAAGGAAACAGAAGATCGTCATGAACATATATGCATACAGAGATAAGTGATATCGACCACGTCTCCTTCTCCGAGAGATTGGTCGAACAACAAGTTCTCGTATATCTATCCGACACTACCGCCTACATATATACAATAATTATATCTTACAAATATAATCATACGGACTCATGGTCCACATAGTATTCTCCGTCTTCAGCGATCACGTGGTCAAGAAAGAATGCCGCCAATTCCTCTTGAATTGCTCGCATGCGAGCTGGTGCTAGGAGTTCATCCCGCTTCCGAAACATCTAATTTGAAGAAGGGGGTCAATACATATATATATATATATATATATATATATATATATATATATATATATATATATATATATATATAT
>NC_041392.1:629251578-629255788 GCF_002162155.2 Triticum dicoccoides | reverse complement strand
AATAAAATAAAATTGTGAATGTTGTTATTTACGTACTTCATATTGTTCGTCAGTGTAGCCCCGCTCACAAGTCGTGTGGCGGATGGACTCGCAAACGTAGTATCCACAGAAATCATTCCCTTGTTCCTGCCACAACCACTTTACAAGAAATAGAGGTTAATCAAACTGATAAGCAAGAATGCCAAATGGTATTGATGAAACTAGCGCTTGAATCAATAGGAGATGCGCGGAACATGCTACTATAGTACTTACTTTCGGGTGTCTAAGTTGCAGCTTCTTCGGGAGTCCTGGAGCTTTTTTGGAGAATTTTTTCCAAACCCTGCCAGACAAAGAAAACAATTACTTGATATATCAAGAAATGAACAAAGTTGCTGATATGGTGGATAATGATCGATTTAACTTACTTCTCGAGCATTTGAGTCATGTCCACATAGTCCTGGGGATCTTTTCGTCTTGAGTCTAAGGCGGTTACTAGTCCCTGCTCAAGCTTAATCTCTAGGAGAATACAGTTGTAACTGCACACGCATGCGTAACTCATCAATTACATTACTATAACATTGACTAATATATAAGGCAAACCGAATACGCACAAGACAGTAACACTCACTTGAAGTTGTAAGGAAAGAGTATTATATCTTTATTTTCATTTATTACCAACGATCGTAGCAAGTTGTCCTCGGTATCTGCGGCATGAAATTTAACCTGAGTTGCATCCATGAGATATGTGTTAATGAACCCAATATCACCGACTTGTTTTTTCTTCAATTCGGCGATCTTCAATCTGCATAATGTAGTGAGGATGATTATAAATACATGCAATGAAAGAGCTGAGCTATATAGAGAGACTTAGTGACAGAAGTAGTACTACTTACAGACAGTAGCAGGTGACCGTTGTTTTATCGAGGGCCAATTGATTGAAAAACTGAAAGAACTCCTTAAATGGAACAGGCAACAGTTCAATTCCAACGAGGTCATGCTCCTTTTTAACTTTCACATACAAAGTACTCCTCCCCCCAGAGTCTCTGCAGATTTTCAAGTACCAATCATGCAATCTTCGCATCATTGTTGATAGAGATCTTTCATCTTTGACGAGAGGCTTCCCGTACTTGTATCTTTGTATCTGCACCTCCATGAAATCATAATGTACATCGTCGGGCAGGTAATCGCCAAGATTGCTATAACCGGGCACCATCCTCTGATCATTAGCGACGTTGTCGCTAGGCACCTTGAGCGGGGGGCACGATTGCTTCGCTTGTTCGCCGAGCTGGGCAATTTGTTTCCCAGCTCGTCGTTCTTTTAGCCTTTGATCACTGATAGTACTTCCCGACCGCTCCGCTTCGGCAAATTCCTTTCCAATAATGCGCTCATAGTTTCCTTTCGGCGGAGACTTGGATGGTTTTGTTAGGGCAGCTAGAGTGCACTTCGCTTTCACCGGATCTACCTTCTCCTCCGGAGGTGGATGTTTCTTTGCTTTCACCCCTTCAAAGTAGTTCCTCACTTCTTCTCGTGCGATCTCGGCGTTCTCCTCTAGGGTCCTCTCATATGGTAACTTCTCTGGAGTCTTTAGAGAAGGACCGAATCTGTATTTCCTCCCGCCTCTGGCTGTACTGCTAGACGCCGGCAGAGCAGACGGAGCGGTTGTCTTCTTTACTTGCTTATGAGGCAGAGGAGAAGGACTACGACGCGCCGGAGCAGCCGGAGCGGCGGCAGGTCTCTTCCGCCCTTGCTGACGAGGCGGAGAAGGAGGAGGTTGGCTGCTCGGGCGCGCCGGCGCAGGCGGAGAAGGAGGCGGAGTGCCGCCACGCGCAGGAGAAGGAGGCGGTCGAGTGCCCTGATCATCACTCGCCGGAGGAGGCGGCGGTGGAGGAGGCGTAGTGCCTTAACTCACCGGAGGAGGAGGCGGAGTGCCCTGACTTGCCGGAGGAGGAGGAGGAGGCGGAGGCGTCCAGTTCAGAAGGTTGATGAGCTCCTTCCGCCATAGGCATGGAGTCTTCAGAAGACCCCAGCCTAGTCTCCCCTTCACCGGTAGGGTGGTCAAGCTGGAGGTCCTCAAATCCCTCCGTTATTTCATCCTCCATCACCCTAGCATATCCTTCTGGAATCGGCCGGCAGTGAAAAGTTGCACTGGGTTCAGTAGGATAAACAGAGCCAACAGCCGCCTTGACCTTCAAATTCATCCATTGCGTCATAAGTTGGCAATTTTGAGACTCCGTGATAGCATCCACGGGATAGCTGGCAGGAGCCGTCAAGGCATGCTCCGGCTGAAGCAGCTCGGTGGAAGCCACGCTGCTTCTCAGCTGATATGGCGGGGTAGCTTCGGGGGAAGCTTCGGCAGTACGTTTGCTGCGATTTGCTTCTCGTTCCTCTATCGCTTGTACCCTTGCTTGCAGCGCCTGCATTTGGGTCTGCTGCAATTTTTTCCTCCTCTCCTGGGATTTGTAACCGCCTGCGTCCGGAAACCCAACCTTCCACGGAATGGAGCCTGGTGTGCCTCGTGTCCGTCCAGGGTGCTCAGGATTCCTGAGGGCCATTGTGAGCTCGTCGTTCTCTCTGTCTGGAAAGAACGTCCCTTGTTGCGCTGCTTCGATATACCGCGGAAGCTTCCTGACTGTTATGTCCATTTGATCGTTCGTCCAAATGCACTTCCCTGTTACAGGGTCCAAGGTTCCGCCAGCCCCGAAGAACCAAGTCCGGCAACGGTCTGGCCAGTTAATTGTCTCTGGTTCGATCCCTTTATCAACCAGATCATTCTTAGTCTTGGCCCACTTAGGCCGGGCTACGAGGTAGCCACCTGACCCCGTGCGATGGTGATGCTTCTTCTTCGCAGCATTTTTCTTGTTTGTTGCCGACATCTTCTTACTCTTTTTCGATGTCTTGTGGGCCACAAAAAAGCGGGCCAGTGATCTCTGATCTTCTCATATCTGCCCTTGAATTCTGGTGTCTTTTTATTTTCGACAAACTTATTCAGCTCTTTCTTCCACCTCCTGAATAGTTCTGCCATCCTCTTAAGAGCAAAATACTTGATTTATTGCTCTTTAACTGGCTTCTCTGGATCATCCTCTGGCGGTAGGGTGAAATTTGACTTCAGCTCAGTCCAAAGATCATTTTTCTGCATATCATTGACATAAGACACCTCAGGGTCTTCTGTAGCCGGCTTTAACCATTGCTGGATGCTGATCGGGATCTTGTCCCTAACCAAAACCCGCACTGAGCAACAAATGCGCTCTTTGTCCGGAGGGGTTCAATCAGTTGGCCGTCGGGCGCGATTGCTATGATCTCAAACTTTTCATCCGAGCTCAACTTTTTCTTCGGACCTCGTCTCTTTACCGAAGTTATGCTCGATCCGGAGGGCTAGAAAAAAGAACAAAGACTTAATTAATATGTGTACATACCAAAACAATGAATGCATCAATTAGCTAGTCAGCAAAAGCTTAACTAATATATATACCTGGCCGGACTCAGTTCGGTCACCGGAGACGTCATCACGGTCTCCTTCTTGCACCGGCATTGGGTCACCGGAGCCGTCCTCACGGTCTCCTTCTTGCACCGGCATTAGGTCACCAGAGCCATCATAATCATAGCCAGCTGCTTCCAGACCATCGGTGTCGTTGAGAAACAACGAGCAGACGACATCACTTCCTCGTGCGATTATGTCCCCCAACAACTCTTCTTGTACTTCGTCTCGGGCGGTGTCCATAGTTTCTACAAATATTGACAACATGGCAATTATTATTCAAACATGACAGATGGATATATTAGTGGCAAACATAGAACTAATATTAATTAGTGGCCTCGACGCTGCTTCTCCAGGGTTTGGGGTGGCCTCGACGCTGCTTCTCTAGGGTTTGGGGTGGCCTCGACAACGCTTCAAGGATAAAAAAAGAAGAGGAAGAAGAAGAAAAAAAAGAGGAGAAGAAAGAATAGAGGAGTAAGAACTCATCTATTATTTCTTCTCTACTCCTCTATTCTTTCTTCTCCTCTTTTTTTCTTCTTCTTCCTCTTTTTTTTATCGGGAACGAGGGTCATCGAGGGTCACCGAGCGGTAGAGGAAACCCTAAATAGCAAGTATCGTGGGTGTGAGATACATGTGGTCGTCGGTGTCGGACACTACATCCACGTCCCATAAGTGACATGGGCGTCGAAGCCCGCGTCACTTGTGGGACGTGGATGTACTGTCCGACACCGACGGCCGCATGTATCTCACACCAAC
>NC_041392.1:629250432-629251100 GCF_002162155.2 Triticum dicoccoides | reverse complement strand
ACACTACATCCACGTCCCACAAGTGACGTGGGCGTCGAAGCCCGCGTCACTTGTGGGACGTGGATGTACTGTCCGACACCGACGGCCACATCTATCTCACACCGACGATACTTGCTATTTAGGGTTTCCTCTACCGCTCCATGACCCTCGACGACCCTCGTTCCGATAAAAAAAGAGGAAGAAGAAGAAAAAAAAGAGGAGAAGAAAGAATAGAGGAGAAGAACTCCTATATTCTCACTTCTCCTCTTCTTTTCTTCTTCCTCTTCTTTTTTTATCCTCTTCTTCCTCTCATATTCGACGACCCTCGACCCCTCAGCGACCCTAGACCCCCTCTCGACCCCCTCATGTCGAAGTTATCGGGTAGGGGGTATATCGACAACGACATACCCGATACATACATACATATCACATGCATCCATACATATATGAACAAAATTAATATCGACTAATTAACAACCTAAATAAAAAAACTAATACATATAGGAAGAAGAAGAAAAAAGAAGAGAAGAAAGAATAGAGGAGAAGACTTCCTCTTCTTCCTCTCCTCTTCTTCTCCCTCTTCTTCCCCTTCTTCCTCGCCTCTCTCATGAATGTCCGACGTTCTCGACCCTTGACCCCCTAAACTAGTTCTCAACCCTCGACCCCCTAAACTAGTTCTCGACCCCCCC
>NC_041392.1:629222531-629249627 GCF_002162155.2 Triticum dicoccoides | reverse complement strand
GGTGCCACCAACCGGGACCAAAGGCCTCTTTTCAGCAGCCCAAAGGGCGGGAAGCGGCGGCCTTTGGTCTCTGTTGGTGGCACCAACCGGGACTAAAGGGGGGCATTGGTCACGGTTTGTGCCACGAACCGTGACCAATGCACCCTTTAGTCCCGGTTGGTGCCATCAACCGGGACCAACGGCCTTGTGCGGCTGCGGCGTCGAAAGTTTAGTCTCACCTCGCTAGTTGAGAGGGGTGCGCAGTGGTTTATAAGCCCCACTGCCGCACCCCTCTCGAGCTTCTCTCCATTGCAGGCTTACGGGCCTAATTGTCACTACTATGCCTGTGGGCCTACTGGGCCTCTACAGGCCTGAATCCTGGCCCTTGGATGGGTTTCTAGTCATATTCAGGCCGTGGGGGCCCAGTAGGTGGCATTTTTTTAGTTTTTTTGTTGCTTTATTTATTTTATTTTCTTTTGTTTTTTGCTTTATTTTTTAATTCTTTATGCTTTTAGTTTTAGAAAAATTATAAACTTTTTGTTAATGCCATTAGTTTTCAAATTTGAAAACACTTTTTTTGTTTTTTTGTTTTCTTTGTTACTTTATTTATTTTATTTTGTTTCTACTTACAACAAAATACTTATTGTTGCTATTTTTCCAGTTTTTTGTTTTGTTTTCTGCATTATTATTTTTTTGTTTTTTGCTTTATTTTTTTATTCTTTTTTTATTTTAGTTTTAGAAAAATTATAAACTTTCTATTAGTGCCATTAGTTTTCAAATTTGAAAACACTTTTTTAGTTTTTTTGTTTTCTTTGTTGCTTTATTTATTTTATTTTGTGATTAACTTTACTATAAAAATTGTTTTTTCCTGATTTTTTGATTTGTTTTTTGCATTATTTATTTTCTTTTGTTTTTTTGCTTTAATTTTTAATTCTGTTTGCTTTTAGGTTAGCAAAATTATAAACTTTCTATTAGTGCCATTAGTTTTAGAAAAATTATAAACTTTCTGTTAGTGCCATTAGTTTTCAAATTTGAATAGTTAAAATTTGAATTCTTTAAACTTTGTGTGAATCACAAGTTTGTGATTAACTTACTAAAAAATGAGAATAGATGCGCTTATAGAGAAAATTCAACCTAAATTCATAGTAAATTTCTATGAATTTCAGAGAAATTCACTATGAATTTAGGTTAAACTTTTCTCTATTAGGGCATCTATTTTCACTTTGAGAGGAGCTCAACAAGGCAGAGAGGGAAGGGCTTATAAATCGGTGTGAGCCCCCTTCGGTTGGCGAGGTGGGACTAAACTCTGCCCGCAATGAGGACCAACCCTTTAGTCCCGGTTTGTGGCACAAACCGGGACTAATGGTCATGGGCCAGGGGTGAGGAGCAAAATTCTAAACTTTCTGTTAGTGCCATTAGTTTTCAAATTTGAATAGTTAAAATTTGAATTCTTTGAAAATTGTTTGAATCACAAGTTTGTGATTAACTTTACTTTTCCAGTTTTTTTTGTATTTTGCATTATTTATTTTCTTTTGTTTTTTGCATTTTTTAATTCTTTTTGCTTTTAGGTCAGAAAAATTATAAACTTTCTGTTGGTGCCATCAGTTTTAGAAAAAATTATAAACTTTCTGTTAGTGCCATTAGTTTTCAAATTTGAATAGTTAAAATTTGAATGATGGTATTACAAGGGCCGAACCATAAGACATTAAAGCATTTCAAATGAACTCTGAAAAAGTTGAAAGTTGGCATGGTATCATAATTTCACCCACATAGCATGTGCATGTACAAAACGGACAATGGTAGCATGTTCGTGTGTTACAAAGTTGGCATGGTATCATCATAATAGTTGCGGGAGAAAGTCTTCACGTTTTCTTCGCTTGTGTCATTTGCTTATTGCGCCGTAACCATGGATAATCTTCATTGTTTATCAGGATGCTTGGGTCAGCCTTGACATTGAAGGGAGGAATTTCATGAAACTTTTCATAATCTTCAGACATGTCTGTCATTCCATCCACTCCCAGGATGTCCCGTTTTCCTGAAAGAACTATGTGGCGCTTTGGCTCATCTTATGATGTATTCGCTTCCTTATCTTTTCTTTTTCTCGGTTTGGTAGACATGTCCTTCACATATATAACTTGTGCCACATCATTGGCTAGGACGAACGGTTCGTCAGTGTACCTAAGATTTTTCAGATCCACTATTGTCATTCCGTACTGTGGGTCTACCTATACCCCGCCGCCTGACAGATTGACCCATTTGCACTTAAACAAAGGGACCTTAAAATCAGGTCCGTAGTTAAGTTCCCATATGTCCACTATGTAACCATAATATGTGTCCTTTTCGCTCTCGGTTGCTGCATCAAAGCGGACACCGCTGTTTTGGTTGGTGCTCTTTTGATCTTGGGCGATCGTGTAAAATGTATTCCCATTTATCTCGTATCCTTTATAAGTCAATACAGTCAAAGATGGTCCCCTGGACAACAAGTACAACTCATCACAAACAGTGTTGTCACCTCTGAGATGTGTTTCCAACCAACTGCTGAAAGTCCTGATGTGTTCACATGTAATCCAGTCGTCGCACTGCTCTGGGTGTTTGGAGCGCAGACTGTTCTTGTGTTCATCGACATACGGGGTCACCAAGGTAGAGTTCTGTAGAACTGTGTAGTGTGCTTGAGACCAAGAATATCCGTCCCTGCATATTATTGAGTCTCTTCCAAGAGTGCCTTTTCCAGTCAGTCTCCCCTCATACCGCGATTTAGGGAGACCTATCTTCTTAAGGCCGGGAATGAAGTCAACACAAAACACGATAACATCCTCTGTTTGATGGCCCATGGAGATGCTTCCTTCTGGCCTAGCGCTGTTACGGACATATTTCTTTAGGACTCCCATGAACCTCTCAAAGGGGAACATATTGTGTAGAAATATGGGCCCCAGGATGACAATCTTGTTGACTAGATGAACTAGGACGTGCGTCATGATATTGAAGAAGGATGGTGGGAACACCAGCTCGAAACTGACAAGACATTGCGCCACATCACTCCTTAGCCTTGGTACGATTTCTGGATCAATCACCTTCTGAGAGATTGCATTGAGGAATGCACATAGCTTCACAATGGTTAATCGGACGTTTTCCGGTAGAATCCCCCTCAATGCAACCGGAAGCAGTTGCATCATAATCACGTGGCAATCATGAGACTTTAGGTTCTGAAACTTTTTCTCTGGCATATTTATTATTCCCTTTATATTCGACGAGAAGCCAGTCATGACCTTCATACTAAGCAGGCATTCAAGGAAGATTTCTTTCTCTTCTTTCGTAAGAGCGTAGCTGGCAGGACCTTTATACTGCTTCGGAGGCATGCCATCTTTTTAGTACAAACGTTGCAGGTCCTCCCGTGCCTCAGGTGTATCTTTTGTCTTCCCATACACGCCCAAGAAGCCTAGTAGGTTCACGCAAAGGTTCTTCTTCACGTGCATCACGTCGATTGAAGATCGGACCTCTAGGTCTTTCCAGTAGGGTAGGTCCCAAAATATAGATTTCTTCTTCCACATGGGTGCGTGTCCCTCAGCGTCATTCCGAACAGTTAGTCCACCGGGACCCTTTCCAAAGATTACGTGTAAATCATTGACCATAGCAAGTACGTGATCACCGGTATGCATGGCGGGCTTCTTCCGGTGATCTGCCTCGCCTTTGAAATGCTTGCCTTTCTTTCGACATTGATGGTTGGTCGGAATAAATCGACGATGGCCCAGGTACACATTCTTCCTGCATTTGTCCAGGTATATACTTTCAGTGTCATCTAAACAGTGCGTGCATGCGTGGTATCCCTTGTTTGTTTGTCCTGAAAGGTTACTGAGAGCGGGCCAATCGTTGATGGTTACAAACAGCAACGCGTGCAGGTTAAATTCCTCATGTTTGTGCTCATTCCACGTACGTACACCGTTTCCATTCCACAGCTGTAAAAGTTCTTCAACTAATGGCCTTAGGTACACATCAATGTCGTTGCCGGGTTGCTTAGGGCCTTGGATGAGAACTGGCATCATAATGAACTTCCGCTTCATGCACATCCAAGGAGGAAGGTTATACATACATAGAGTCATGGGCCAGGTGTTGTGATTGTTGCTCTGCTCCCTGAAAGGATTAATGCCATCCGCGCTTAAAGCAAACCATACATTCCTTGGGTCCTTTGCAAACTCATCCCAGTACTTTCTCTCGATTTTTCTCCACTGCGACCCGTCAGTGGGTGCTCTCAACTTCCCATCTTTCTTTCAGTTCTCACTGTGCCATCGCATCAACTTGGCATGCTCTTCGTTTCTGAACAGACGTTTCAACCGTGGTATTGTAGGAGCATACCACATCACCTTCGCAGGAACCCTCTTCCTGGGGGGCTCGCCGTCAACATCACCAGGGTCATCTCGTCTGATCTTATACCGCATACCGGTCATGCGTTCTGATCCTTGTATGCACCGCGGTAGAGGATGCAGTCATTAGGGCATGCATGTATCTTCTCCACCTCCAATTCTAGAGGGCATACGACCTTCTTTGCTGCGTATGTACTGTCGGGCAATTTGTTATCCTTTGGAAGCTTCTTCTTCAATATTTTCAGTAGCTTCTCAAATCCTTTGTCAGCCACAGCATTCTCTACCTTCCACTGCAGCAATTCCAGTACGGTACCGAGCTTTGTGTTGCCATCTTCGCAATTGGGGTACAACCCTTTTTTGTGATCCTCTAACATGCGATCGAACTTCAGCTTCTCCTTTTGACTTTCGCATTGCGTCCTTGCATCGACAATGACCCGGCGGAGATCATCATCATCGGGCACATCGTCTGGTTCCTCTTGATCTTCAGCAGCTTCACCCATTGCAGCATCATTGGGCACATTGTCTAGTTCCTCTTGATCTTCACCAGCTCCCCCCGTTGCAGCATCACCGTATTTAGGGGCACATAGTTGTCATCGTACTCTTCTTCTTCGCCGTCTTCCATCATAACCCCTATTTCTCTGTGCCTCGTCCAAACATTATAGTGTGGCATGAAACCCTTGTAAAGCAAGTGGGAGTGAAGGATTTTCCGGTTAGAGTAAGACCTCGTATTCCCACATTCAGTGCATGGACAACACATAAAACCATTCTGCTTGTTTGCCTCAGCCGCATCGAGAAACTCATGCACGCCCTTAATGTACTCGCAGGTGTGTCTGTCACCTTACATCCATTGCCGGTTCATCTGCGTCCATTATATATAATTAAGTGTCCAAATTAATAGAAGTTCATCATCACATTAAAACCAAAGTGCATACATAGTTCTCATCTAACAACATATAGCTCTCCAGAGCATCTAATTAATTAAACCATACATTGAAACTATGTAAAACATTTCAATGCGAAAACAAATGCGATCATAATCACAACCAAGGTAACAATTGATCCAACGGCATAATGATACCAAGCCTCGGTATGAATGGCATATTTTCTAATCTTTCTAATCTTCAAGCGCATTGCATCCATCTTGATCTTGTGATCATCGACGACATCCGCAACATGCAACTCCAATATCATCTTCTCCTCCTCAATTTTTTTATTTTTTCCTTCAACAAATTGTTTTCTTCTTCAACTAAATTTAACCTCTCGACAATAGGGTCGGTTGGCATTTCCGATTCACATACATCCTACATAAATAAAATCTATGTCACGTTGGTCGGCATAATTTTCATAAACAATAAATGAACCAATAGTTATAAAGATAATATATATAGCACATCCGAATCATAGACAGGATGAGGGCCGACGGGGGCGGATACCAAAACCATCGCACTATATAAGATGCAATAATAAAAGTAAGAAAATAATACAAGTATCTATGTAAACATACAAGTAAGAATATTTTTCCTTTCAGAAAGAAGATAAGAACAAGAGGCTCACCACGGTGGTGCCGGCGATGAGCTCGGCGCAGGTGATCGACGGTGGTGAAGATGGGGACGGGGCGTGACGGACCGCTAAACCTAGACAAATATTGTGGAAAATGGAGCTTGGAGGTCGAGCTTGGAGAGGAGAAAGCTTATGTAGTGTGGCTCAGGCATTCCATCGAACACCTTGTGTGCATAGGAGGTGAGCTAGAGCACCACCAAGCCCTCTCCCCCTCGGCCAGAAAAAACATAGCAGTGTTCTCTACTCTTACGCGATGGGGTATATATAGGCACTTCATTGGTCCCGGTTGGTGGCATGAACCGGGACTAAAGGGGAGCCTTTGGTCCCGGTTCAAGCCACCAACCGGAACCAATGGTGGTGGGCCAGGAGCGAGGCCCATTGGTCCCGGTTCATCCCACCAACCGGGACCAAAAGGTCCAGATGAACCGGGACCAATGGCCCACGTGGCCCGGCCGGCCCCCTGGGCTCACGAACCGGGACCAATGCCCCCATTGGTCCCGGTTCCGGACTGAACTGGGACTAATGGGTTGACCCGGCCTGGACCAAAGCCCTGTTTTCTACTAGTGTCTATCTGGCCATGCATCTCGTCCGATGGCAAGGTGGTTGGGTATGGATCATGTTCTGCGGGACTAGATGAAGCCGGTCGCCGGCCTCGACGGCCAGCCCCATTCGTCCACCCCCGACTGCTTGATCTACGAATGTTCAATCGTTGCATTCAACATGTATTCTTTCAATTTGGCTGATAGGTGAGATTTGTAGATCAATGGAGATGATAAGCTATTAATTTTGGAATGTACTATAAACAATTCATAGCTTATGTTGCTCAATATTTATGATGCTCGCTTCTTCTTATGCAATTGCTGGACTGGGATCAACAGACTTGGCATGTGCTTTATATGAAAAATTAGATTCACATGGGATATCCACCTTTTCAAGATTGCTGTTAAGTCTTATTATGATGTTTTAGCCTTGTTAAAGGGAGAGTAATGGTCCTCACAAAAAGCAGAGAGAAAGGAATGAACATTCGATTCTTCCATATGTTGCATTTCATTCTTCCGTGTTTAGTTATGTCCAACATTTGTTACATGCACACACTTGACAAGGTTAGTACAAGTAGTAATTTTTCCTCTGTTTTGCAGGGCTATGACAAAACATGCTATGTGATTCCCTGAGGCAGGATGGATGTACCATGTCCACACCACTGTGCTCCTGAAGGTGATCGCTTCAATTCAGCATTGCAGCACCTGCAGAGGCCCCCTATGGTATGTGCTTTTACTCTTGTTATCCTATGCTCTATTTTTTGGCTTTGCGGCCTGCCTACAAGACATAGCTGGGATTGCGTGTTGAATCAGGCAGTATTTTTGACTACTGTTGTGAGGCTATGCTCATGCTTTAATAAATTTTTCTCTCGTATGAAAATAGGCATATCATAATCCATTATTCTTCTAGGGTTGCCCCAGGCACCATTATTGTCACATGGTAGTAAAAAGCAAATATAGATTTCTACAAGATCCCGTAGAGACCAAATTTATTTCAAGCAAAATATAGTAACCAATATTATTGAAGTTTTACAACTTGACTCATGTGCAATGGACTAATAACACAGCTAGGAAACCTTCTTCGGGACTAAAACCCAACCACACCTTACTCTATCGCTTTATGGCCAAGTGTACACTCCACATGTAAGAATGAACCACAATGCTGGACTAACTGCTTGCATCCTCGTCGTCTTCAACCGCGGCTGCATCCGATTGCCTAGCATGGTACTGCCTGAACCTAGTCCCGTATTTCATTTTGTTGTAGGGTGAATCGACAAGCACAACAGGTAGCTCTCTTTTGAATTTGTCGATGTAGGCCTGCATGCGAGGATATGTTAGTATCGTTCCATATGTTTCAGAAAATGACAAAATTTGGGGTGTTACTTTACGTACTTCGTCATATTACAACCTTAGTTTTACTCCCATAAATAATTCGATGTTCTTCAGCATGTACAGTGCACTAAAAGAACTGCAACATTTTATGTTGTTAGATCAGCATTTCAGATATTAACAATGTAAAACAAAAACAAAAGCTAATATTGTTGACTGACGTCTCATCAGATTTCGGCACATTAATATTCCGTACTGGCCATTGCGTCACGTTAATGTCTTCCCATGCATTGCTTTCAATCCCATTGACTCACATCGCTGCTCTCAGATGTGCTTTCATCCCACGTACCTGCAATCCCAATGGGATGAGAAGTTGCCTACAACTAATACTTACATACGATGTTAAATCCTTTCTTATAGTTAAATATGTTGAAATTCTCACCACGTTATTTACTTCTTTGGGTATCATACAGTGGAAAAGTGAATCAAGAACCTGAATGTCCTTCCTTATGGGGTTTACGACCACAAGGAACCAGTGGGTGTATAAACTTTTCATAGGTAGGAAAACCTGGAGTGCACAGATAATAAGATCAACGTGCATAGTAATAAAAAAAATCTGTTCTACGTCAGCTTAATATACCATATCATGTTTCAGGTAGGTGGTTCCTTGTGTTGTTCCAGGAATGCCTGCCAAAGCGTCCTCGTAGCACTCCTCTATCCTACCATCTCTTTCGAGCTTAGCGACGCCGGCCACCCTCTCAATGTAAACCAGTTGGCCGTCCCTTGTGTCAATTGGTTGATCATTACGCATGAGCTGGATCGCAACATCAACCATCTACAACAATAATCAAGTTAATTGTATTGTACAAAAATGAAACTTCATAAACAAAATTGTGAAATACTATCTTACTTCGTCACCCAACCATACGCCATCTTCAGATTCATCTTTATGGGTGAGGCATTGCAAATGCTTTGATAGCACGACAATGTCATCAACTAACACCATTTGTTTTTCACGATTTGTAGTGTTGATCAGTGATGCCAAGAAATCCTGTCGAACCACGTCTAGCTGGTCCCTCTGGGTTTCAGGAACTTCTGACCTCTTTTTTAAGTTGCTAGAGCCGATTTTCCTCTTTTTACTGTTCGTGTCCTCGGAATCATTTGTACACTCTGATGGAGTCTTTTTTCCCTTTTTTTTCTTCTCAGTGTCATACGAAGCATACTCACCATCCTTAAATAATTGCAATACCACCCTTTTCTTTTCGCCCCCATGATTTGGTGGCATCGATCCAACCACACTTACTTGTTGCTGCTTTTCAAAGGATTCATCATGGTTGTCATCATCTGTGAAGGCACGGGGCTCTTCAGGATCTCGCGATCCCGTAGCCTTCATAGAGTGCTGCTTACTCCGTCTGTTGAACGGATTCTGTCAGACGAAATAAACCATGTGTTAGCCTTTAGCAGATTCTTGCTCAATTATAGGTAAAATGTGCATCACCTGGAAATCTTCAAGGCTTGTGGTGGCTTTGGAATGCATTTGGTTATCAAAACTAGGAGCTCCCTGGATATCATCCACCTCTTTCAAAAGCTTATGAATACCACTGAGATCCTATTTGATATTTGCAGCAGCTGTTTCGAATGCTTCATCCTGTACGTGGAAGATCAAATGTTATTTCTGAAACGACAATGATTGTTTCATAATTAAGTTAACATGTGTACGTCAAAATCTTCATCAAGGTTCTTCATGGGGGCTCCATGTCATCATTTTTTATTCTCTGCTTACAATCATGCTTAGCATCGACCTCCGTGACATCCTTTTGTTTCCCCTGGTCAGAAGCCTGCTCAGCATTCTCAACAGAGGCCTCCATTGGGTGTGAAGGTGCCCCGAGGTCAGATAGATGTATGTCGTCCACTTCTGGAAATATTCCATCGTGTTTTTTCTTTAAAAAATACATGTTAGTCTGGGGTGTTTTGATAGTAAACTAAATTAGAAAAAAACTTGTACACGTAAATTTCCAATTATATATACTAATCTCATAATTCTAGGCTTACCTTCAATTCTTTGATGAGGTCCTCCGTGAGCTTGCCATTTGTATGGGTACGCCTAAGGCACTCATCCATTTTCTTTTCAAGGGTGCACATCCTATGGTTTTGTTCTGTACGGACTCCCGCACGAGGGAGGCAACTTCTTGCAAATCAGTCAATACACGTCCGACGAGTACCTTAATCTGAGACTTTGAAATAGTTAGAATCATATAACTTCATACTAGTTGGAATGTTACAATATATATTTGTGCCTTATGTAACTCATTTACCTGAGCGCCAGTCTTCGGTTTGGCCAGCGTACCATCTCGTGCTGGAATGAAAGGCCTCGTCAGGTCCTCAACATACTGCAGTTTAGTGTCGTTAGTATGATTTAGAAAATATATATGTTACATAATCCAGGCAATGTGCTGACATTTTACCTCTCCAACTCCTAGATAATTATTCTGGATTATATTGTCAACCTTTTTTGCCTTCTCCTCGCTCCAGTTCTGGATCAGTGGCCTTAACCTTGATTCATACGAGATGCTAGAGTCCAAGTGGTGCACTCTAAACTTCTCGTAGTACCATGTCTGCATGACAACAAAAGCAGTTTACAAACATTCCCGTACATTATGTAATGTATGTTAGGTAACTGATAATTGTACTACTACGAATTACCTGCAGCAGAGGTAGATTCCCCTCCAGAATTGCCTCACCATTTACAAAATTCTTCACGCTATCCATAAGATAGTCAAGCGTTAGCTGTCCAAGATTTGTGCCCTTTATCGTCTCAATGTTTCTAACAGTCCCAATATATTTGTTATCCACATACTCCTCTTTTGTTCGGCATACATATCTGCCTATGGTGTACAACACAAATGGCCTGACAAAATTTGGTGTGCTGTCGACTTTCATCTTGGCTAGCAATCCTTTGAAAGTTATTTTGGTGTCATTACGGTCTTTCAGTTTCTTCCACAACTCCATATTATCATCAAGATTTGAAGGGACGTGCTTCTTCCCATGACAGGGCATGCCTGTTACATGCGCTACATCTTCTAATGTGATCCTACATGGTCTCCCATTGATGATAAAGGCATCCTGCTCTGCATCATATGAATTAGCGATGGCTAGGCAGAGTACACGTCTAATTTTGATGCTAGGTGTCTTGAGAAGTCCACCCAATCCTATCAACTGGATGTACATCCTTTGCTGCGTGTTTAATCCATTTATGAACTCCTCATATGGCGGCAAAGAAGCATCCTGGGTTCAATGGATGTGCAAGTGTGATTAGATTCAGCATGGTATACAATTTAAACACTCATATAGACGAATACAACTTATATATACCAACATAAAAATTGTGCTCTACGCTACTGCATGAGGTACAAGCATGCTGAGTTCCATGTATGTGCAAATACTATCATGTGATTCAGCTTGGTTACGTTTGAACGGTCATCTAAGGGTAATCTCCATTGCAAGGCACTTATCTGAAATAAAATAAACATTGGAAAATAAAAACCTATCCAACCATGGTCTCCTCAACTCTAGGCGCTAATCATGGTCAGTAGTATGGAATTAAAACACAGGCCATCGATGCCTTCCATGACTCGTGCGGAAGGAAAAAAAAGAAGGCAAGCGCCCGCTGCACTAATTGGCATCGACAAGACCAGACGCTAAGATTTAGCCTGGAATTAATCAATGAACTGCCAATCTGGTAGGAAACAAATCCTAGCGCCCTCCCCTAACACCCCCCAACTTAATTTGTTTAAAAATGTGCGGAGTTACATGAATATGCAAACAACGAGTGGGGTCGTAGCAAGAGATCATGCGAGGAAGATGGTGGCACGAAAAATAGCAGCGGCTGAGATCGTGGGGAGTTACCAGAGGATCCATGTTTGGCTCCGTCGTTCGGTCTTGCTGGATTCCTGGGTTGCTCCGTCCTTCTGTCTTGCTGGTTTGGGCGGCGCAGAAGGACGAACTATGATCTACGAGGTTTCAAAGGATCCCTATTTATAGGGATCGTAATAACCCGAACATATATCTACGTATAGATTTCTTTGGTTGGAGGAAATCAAGGGAGGGGACCCACCTGGTTGAATATTAGGGGGCGTGGAGAGTTTAGCAAAGGTAAGTTATGGTTTAAAAAAAACCAAGGTAAGTTGCGTAACAACACGTAGGTCTCCTGAGAATCACGATCATTAAAAAAGATATCATTCCCGTTTCTTTGAAAATCAGCCAAAATATTTCAGCCTCACTGAATTTTGGCCAAAATATTTCAACACTCGCTGAATTTTTTTTTGAAACTTCTAACTAGCGATGTTAAAAAAATCTGAACCTTCTAATTAGTGATGCCAAAATATTTCAGCACTTGCTGAAATTTTTCTGAAACTTCTAACTAGCGATGTTAAAAGAATTCCGAAACTTCTACCTAGCGATGTTTAAAAAATTGTGAAACTTCTAACTAGCGATGTAATTGTTCTGAATCTTGTCCAGACTCCGACGACATTTAAATATAAATTTAAGAATTCAGTTAACCTTCCTAAGCTTCTAAAGTTCTGGTTGAAAAAAGCAAATATATGTTTCAGCGTCTCACATGCAGACCAAATTTATTTCAAGAATAGTATTTGGAACCAGTACTGTGAAATATTACAACTTGATTAATCTGCACTGGACTATGAACATGGCTAGGAAACCTTCTTCAAGAATAGTATTTGGCTCTCTTATGTAGTTATTTTATTGCCCATCCGATCTTGCATGTTTAAAATCATACCTTTTTTCCTCGTATCTGTGAGACCAAATTTTGTTAATAACGCTGAATCATTTCTGTTGCTGCTCAAGATGGCACGACACCATGGTTTTCACTTCGGTGAGATTTCGATGAAATAACTGAACTTCATTCATTTAAGCACTCACTGCAATATTTGCCTTTCAGCCAAAATATTTCAGCACTAACTGAAATTTTTCTGAAACTTCTAACTAGCAATGTTAAAAAAAGCTTCAAAAGTTCTGGTTGTAAAAAGCAAATATATGTTTCAGCGTCTCCCATGCAGACTAAATTTATTTCAAGAATAGTATTTGGAACCAGTACTGTGAAATATTACGACTTGATTAATCCGCACTGGACTATGAACATGGCTAGGAAACCTTCTTCGGGACTAAAACCAAACCACACCCTACTCTACCGCTTCATAACCAAGTGTACACTCCAGATCTAAGAATCAACCACTGCTGGACTAACTGCTTGCATCTTCATGATCTTCAATCGCAGCTGCATCCGATAGGCTAGCAATGTACGTCTTCAGCCTTTTCATGGACTTCAATTTGTTGTAGGGCGAAGTAAGAAGGGCAACAGGCAGCTCTCTTCTATAATTGTCAACGTATGCCTGCATGGGAGGATATGTTAGTATCGTTCCATATGTTTACAAAATTGACAGAATTTTAGGTGTTACTCTACGTGCTTGGTCATAACGCAGCGTAAGATCTTCTCCCGTAAAGAATTCGATGTTCTTCAGCATGTAGAGTGCACAAGAAGAACTACAACAATTAATTCTGTTAGCACCATTTCACGTATTAAAAATTCAAAACATATTGAGAAGCTAATACTGTTGACTGACTTGTCATCTTGTCTTGGCACAGGAACATGCTTTACTGTCCATTGGGTCACGTTAATGTCTTGCCATGCATGGCTTTGTAGTCCATTGATTCACATCAATGCTCTCAGATGTGCTTCCACCCCACGTATTTGCCAAAGTCCATGGTATGAGAAGTTGCTCACGGTTCAAGGTTAGGTATGATGCTAAATGATGTGTTATATTGAAAGACGTTTAAAATCTCACCACGTGAACCACTTGTGTTACTACGTAGCTGAGAAGTGAATCAAGAATCTGAATCTCCCTCCTTCTGGGGTTTACGACCACAAGGAACCAGTGGGTGTTCGCCATGTTCGTAGGTAGAAAAACCTGGACAGCAAAGATGATTACATCAACATGCATAATGATTACAAAAATAAATGTGTTTATGTCATGGTTAGATGGTACCAGATCATGTCTCAGGAAGTTGTCTCCTTTTGTTGTTCCATGACTGCCCGCCAAAGCGGCCTCGTGGCAGTTCTCTACCTTACCATCTCTTTCGAGCATAGCGACGCCGGCCACCCTCTCAATGTAAACCAGTTGCCTGTCCCTTATGTCCTCAGGATGATCATGACGCATGATCTGAATCACAGCATCAACCAACTAAAACAAAATTCAAGTTAATTGTATTGTGCAAAAGAAAATTGATAAAATAATTTGGCAAATATCTTACTTCGTCACCCAACCATTTGTCATGTAAAACTCCATCTGTCATGGTGAGGCATTGCAAATGCTTCTATAGCAGAACAATGTCATCAATTACCACCAATTGTTTATCAAGATCTAAGGTGTTGACAATTGCGGCCACGTGATTCTGTCGAAACTTGTCAAGGTCGGTCTCCAGCCTCGAAGCACCTGTGTATGTATCTTTAAAAATGCTTGCACGGTTTTTCCTCTTTGTATTCTTTGTGTCCTTGGAATCGTTGGTAGACTCCGATGGAGTCCTGTTTCTCTTTCTCTTCTTATCACTATCGTACAGAACATAATCTTCATTGCACAATAATGAAGATGCCACTCTTTTCCGGATGCTCGTACGAGTTGGTAGCATGGAATCAACCACGCTATCTTGTCGCTGCTTTGCTAAAGAATCATCATAGTTGTCCTCATCAACTGAGAAGACATGTCTCTCTTCCGGCACCCTTATTGCCTTAGCCTTGGCAGACCGGTGTTTGCTTTTGGTACCTGCCTCTCCCCCCACCTCAATACTGACATCTTCATCATCTTGATCTCTTCTTTCTTCAGCCTTTCGCACATTCTCATTGTGCCTCAAATTCAGAGGATCCTATGATTCGAAATAAAGAACTTGTTAGCTACGAATCTTCATTAACTTAAAACAAAATCAGTTAGATGTGAAATGTGTATCACCATGAAAGCTTCAAGGCTTGTGGTGGTTTTTGAATGCTTTCGCGATTGCAAACTAAGAGCAGGCTGCAAATCTTCAGCTATGTTCTTCATGGGGGCATCCATGTTATCTTTTTGTATTCCCTTAGCAGAAATGCCTTTGGCAATGACCTCTGTGTCTTTTTTTTGTTTTTGCTGGTGAGTAGTATTCTCTCCTGGGACCTCCATTGGGTCCGCAGGTACTCCCAGGTCAGATAGCTGTATGTCCTCTACTCCTGGGCGATCAGCATCAAATATTCCATAGCGGTGGCTCTTTAAAACAAATGTGTTAGTGTGGAGAGTATTGATAGTAAAAATATTTATAGAAACTCATAATTGTATACTTACATTGAATTCTGTGATGAGGTCGTCTGTGCGTCTATCGTTCGCAAGTGTACGCCTAAGGCACTCGTCCATTTTTTTTCAAGGGTGCTCATCCTATCAAATTGTTGTGCACTGGCTTCCCACACAATGGAGGCAACTTCTTTCAGATCAGCCAATACACGGCCCATGAGTGCCTTATCCTGCAAATTACAAGCAGTTAGAAGCATATGACTTCGATTGTACTTGCAAAGTTACAATATATATTTGTGTCTGATGTTCATCATTTACCTGACCGTCAGTCTTTGGTTTGACCGGCGTCCCAACTGGTGGCGGATTGAAAGGCCGCAGCAGGTCATCGACATACTGTATGTTAGTGTCGTTAGTATCATTCAAAACATATGGTAGATAATCCAGGCACACAGTACTAACACTTTACCTCTCTAACCCATATATATTTTTTGTTGATTATGTTGTCAACCTTCTGTGCCTTCTTGTCACTCCAGTTTTGGATCAGCGGCCTTAACCTTGATGCATACGAGATGGTAGAGTCCAATTGGTGCACCCTCCACTTCTCGTAGTACCACGTCTGCATTACAACAAAAACAGCTTAGAAAATTTTCCATAAAATTAAATGTATTGTATGTTAATAATGATTGTATTACTTGCAGCAATGGTAGGTTGCCCTCCAGATTTGCTCCACCATTTACAAATTTCCTAACGCTAGTCATAAGATGGTCAAGTGTAAGCTGTCCAAAATTGGTGATCTTTATTGTCTCAATGTTTCTAACAATCCCAAGGTATCTGTTGTCCACATACTGCTGTGTTGTCGGGCATACATATTTGCCTATGGTGTACAAGACAAATGGCCTGACAAAATTAGGTGTGATGTTGCCTTTCATCTTGGCTAGCAATCCTTTCAAAGTTACTTTTGTGTCATTGGGGTCTTTCAGTTCCTTCCACAACTCCAAAGTATCATTGTGATTTGAAGAGACGTGATTCTTCCCCATGCAGGGCAGGCCTGTTATATGCTCCACATCTTTTAGTGTGATCCTACATGGTCTCCCATTAATTATAAAGGCATCCTGCTCTGCATCATATGAATAAGCGATGGCCTGGCACAGTAGACGTCTCATTCTCATGCCAGGAGTCTTGAGAAGTTCACCCACTCCAATCAACTTGATGTACGTCAGTTGCTGTGCGTTTAAATCTTTTATGAACTTCTTGTATTGGAGCAATGAAGCAACCTGAGTTCCCTAAATGTAAAAATAGTGTGATTAGATTCTGTATGGTATTCGCTTAAACATGCATAGAACCGACTAGATGTAATCTATGCCAATATCAAAATTGTGCTCTACATTGCTGCATGAAATTATAGAGCTTCTAGGCCATATAATGAACACCAGACATAGAAAAACAAGCTATCTCTGTCCGCAAATTGACTGATAATAGTATAGATTTTTAGTACAAGGAGTAGACTTTGTTCTATGTACACTACTAAAGTTTCAGGCGTCACGCTTACGAAAATAATTGCATACATGATCACAAGATCAATAGTTTATAGATAATCACCATACTAGGAATGTAACATGTGATCCTACTATCCATCTTTCTCTTTAGTTTTCTCCTTTATTTCTCGTCAACCTAAAATTTAATATAGTACATACATTTGATGTTCTCAATGCCAAATAAGTGAGGCGTGCAACTTACGTACAAAACTACTTTGTATTCTGTCTATTGCGTATTTGATCAGGCATTTAGGAGTACTACGATTATTTTGTTGATTCGGTTGCTGGTTTTAAACAAAGTTGAATTACTAGTCCTTCCTTCCCATATCGTTGCACGTAGAACTTTCCATCACGAAAATTAGCGCAAGTTTCATTACAGAGAGAGGCATTCACGACTAAAACTAATAGAGGAAGGTATCCACGATCTCCCTTAAGTTTTGCTAAAGCACGTGTAGATGTGCTCTAAGTATTGCTTATCTAAGTCCTATGCCATTGATATCATGCTAAGATTCGTGCAAGCCTTTCTAGACACACCAATCTCCATTCGGTAAAATAGGGATAGTTCGTTATGGCTGTAACTAAACGAGATCAAAAAGAAGTGCGTCGTAAATAATGGGATTGCATGCAGACTTGGGAAGGAGGGTGTATACACAATACAAGGATCTCGATCGTTACTGGAGGATTCTCTCGATGGCGACCGGCTCCATTGCCATTCGCTTTCATCTTTTGATTTGCCGGCTTCTCCGACGTGCCCTTCTCTTTCGTCAGGTTCTCTGACGTGCCCTTGTCTTTCATCTCAGGATTCGCCGACGCAGGCTTTGAAGATGACGGCTCCGTCGGCTTCACCGACCTAGGAGCTACTTTGGGCGGCGTGGGGTGGTAATTCGGTGTAGTCATGGAAGGCTAGGTATGGGCGGCGTGGGGTGGGAGGCGTGGGGTGGAAGTATACGATCTATGCCGTGAAAAGCTTCGTATTTATAGGGGATTCTCTACCAACCGATCACAAGGAAATATTGGGAATTTGGGATCTCACGAAGAGGTAGTTTTAGATCACATAATGTTTATGTATAGGGGATTCTCTAACAACCCACCACAAGGAAATATTGGGAATTTGGGATCTCGTGAAGAGGTAGTTTTAGATCACGTAAAGTTTTTTAGCTATATTTTTATTTTGAGAATTTTTTTGCAAGTTTAGATAAGTAATCTCAACCGTGAAGCGTTTGGGCTTCTTGTGCTTTCTTATACGGTCCTATGGGTGAGCCCATTTTAAATGTGAACATGACAAAGGAAGCGAGGACTCCAGCAGGCGGGACGAGCCTCGTCCCAATTATTTAGGACGGGCATGCGCGAGGGCGCTTTGTCCTCACTGCCACGATTCTCCAAAAACGGTTCCTCTGCCTCTGCGTCCTCTCGATTCCCTCTTCCTCTACGTCGCCCACTCTCCCAACAATCTGGCTTCTGGAACGGTGAGTTCTCCTTCCTGTCAATTTTGTTAGTAGTTCTCCAGTAGAAGCACATATGATGGCCTTCTTCTAGTCAATTTCTTGTTCTCCTGTTTCTTTATTTTGTGCGCACAGATTCATCTGCCTGCAACATGTAGTCTATTGCCTTATGAGAATTTTGCACACAGATTCATCTGCATGCAACATCTAGTCTGTTGTCTTGTCAATTTCTTGTTTTTCTCCTGCTTCTTTAGTTTGTACACACAATTTCATCTGCATGGGTGATGAACAATTCACAGATACATGTTTATTCTTGATTGTTGATGCAGTTGTTTAGATAAATATTTCAAGAGCGTAAATTTATATTGTTAATTCGGATATACTCCCTCTGCAAGGAAATATAACAACTTTTGGTTCACTGTTTTAGTGATTTCTTTACAAAGGGAGTACTTGTTTAGTTTAAATTGTTCATGCACTTGTTTACATAAACTTTCAATAGCGCCAGAATTCCTATACTATATGCTGTCATATTCATCTCGGCTTATTGTTATCATGTTATTGTCATGCTTCATGTCTTATACTGGTTTCATCAATTATAGTCCTTCGGCATGGCGTTCGAGAATGATTATGATGCTAGGGCAGATGGAAATACCGAAATTTGTGTGAAGTACATGAACAAGGCTAGCTGTGTTGAGTACTGTATTGGCAGATTCAAATATTGGCTACGGAACGACGACCAGAAGATAGTTGCACTGGATGTGGACTACACCTGGCCTCGTTGTCCGACACAGATGGCGGCCGTGGTCCAGTTATGCATTGGCATCTACGTCCTCGTGTACCACATAAGCGTTGCTGATGAGCACTACGGCCTGCTTGCCACCTTCCTGCTCGACAAGGAGTACACCTTTGTTGGGGTGGACATCGAGAATGACAAGAAAAAACTCAAGCATGTTGGTCTGGTGGTACAAAACTTTGTGGATATCCAGAATATCTGGAGAGTGCCTGATCCAGTGACGATTAAGCCAAAGTATGGCTTGGCTGACTACGCTGGTTCCATCATCCACCACAGCTACAACAACATGAAGGACGTTCTCACAGAAGATGACCACCATATATGGGCAGAAGCGCCCTTGCCCTTAAAGAACATCTATTATGCTTCCATGAACGCGTATGCCACCTACGACGTATATAGGCGGTTGGTGAACTTCCAGAAGGGGTTTGAGAGTCAGTGCCAGCATCTCGCCAAACCATCCAGGCGGTCAAAGAAGTCCGGAAGGAAGAATGAATCAACATAAAATGTTTCTTCTATTTATCTAGCTGATAGTCTGTAAACTTTATTATACTGCTAGTAAGTCGTAAGTTCAAATTTCCTGCGAGTTGAATCATCCTTTATTCTAGCTGTCTTGCCTAATTTGATCCACGTTCACGAGATATTATACTTAAGACGTTTATTTTCTTTCGATTTCACTAGCTATGATACAGAATGTGATAGCCATTGTTACCAAAAGATTATTTCAGATTTATAATGAATACACAGAATGCGATAGCCATTTTTTCCAAAAGATTATTTCAGATTTATAATGAATACTGTTCTCAACTGGGTTTGAATAGAGAAATTTTATTTTTTAATTGCATAGAGAAAGTTCATTTTTTTAATCAAAATAAGGGTCGCCCCCTCTGATTTTCCATTAACAGAAAACACGTGGTCTTTCAAGCCCATGATACAAACTGCAGCTAGAAACTAAAGTAATCAACTAGCAGCACAAATCATACAAGGTAGCAAGCCCAGCCAGACTTAACATGAAGGTCCAAAAAATAAAACTACGGCAGGCGACACCGCAGTACCCTGTTACTCCACACTTGCGATGAACTGCACAATTCACCTGCTACATGCTCTAGCATGCGCATATAGACCATCAGCACCTCTTTGTTTACCACCTTCATCTGCAATATAGACCATCCCATGATCCACAAGCAAATTAGCTAAACAAGAATCATAAGATCACTATACCATTTATTTTGTAATCTTAGATTATTCCTGCATTGTCAAAGAGTCAAGAACACAACTGATGCCCTTCCCGCATCTCCTACGCAAACACACATAGGTAGTTCTACCATCTTAACTCCATGATTTAAAATATTAATAAAACCCCCTTAACGATTCCATTTGCATTACCATTGTTCATGATTATAGCCAGGGAAACAGCAGCCAATAAAGCAACCACATGTGAAAGACCTATTTTGAGTCCTGAATAGGGCCGAATCCTAGCATTTACTCTAATTGCAACATGTCCTCCTCTCATAGTCATCATCACCCAAGACATAATGAAGACGTAACCCCATAGATGCATAACTGCTATCAAAATAGTTTTCACACTATACCTAGTGTAAAGGACACTCTTGCATTGTCATGCTACATTTGTGGCTCCTCGGTCAGCATGTTCATAACCACCTCGATCTGAAGATCTTCATGGGTGGTGGTCTTGAAACTGAAAAGAATGGCTTTATGAACCTTAAGCTCTTCACTATCAACAAAATCACTCCATCCCTTGCCGAAGATGATGCGGCCATCATCACACTTGTGGTACTTGACCGGCATCAAACTTTCCTTGCACAGCCGAATGCCAGCAAGCCCATCTCCCGGTATCTCCCCATCTCCTGGGGTCTTCAAGGCGTCGACAACTTTCACCGGTAATCTCTGTATGCACCGTCATAGGAAGAAAAATTATCAAATATGTGAAGGAGTAGTAAACAAAAGGATCTTCAGCTACATCTACATATATTACATAAGGATCTTCAGTTATGGGAAACAAAAGGATATGCAAAAACACACATCAGTGTATTCACTGGTTTCAGCTACAATAGCATATCATTAAACTTTCTCTCAATGAAAAAACAAAGAAAATTGCATACAAAATAGAAAATATTAGTACACCAAAAACATACCATCGTCTTTCCTCCTATGTTCAACTTGGTGAAGCGGTGGACAAAAAATGCACCTATATAACCTTTCTTCATCGCCAAAAGGTCATGTAGGTTACGCTCCTCTTCCTTCGTAAGATTAATTCCCTTCGTTATGACAGCTAATTCTAGAGGATCTTTACGCTCTTCGTTTTGATCGCATGTCCTTGGCAGGTTGCAGCAGTACACCATAGGAATGTCTTCAGTCAAATCGAAGGAGACAAGGTCGCCTTCTCGCAGGTCGAAGTCTTCAACAAACCTGCACCAGTTTTCACCACAGATGATCGCCCTTGAATTCCCTTTGTACACGCCAAAATCATACATGCGGCTCCCTCTCGCTTGAAAAAGCAATGAACTATCTGGGATGGCACTAAACCGGTGCCTTACGTAGCATGGCACGATCTGTAGATGTAGAATTTAATTGCTATTTATTTCCTACATATTGTTAATATTCAAAGTAGAGGGTAACAAACACAGTATAAGTAAAATTGACATGATTATTTATACCAGAGCTGAAGGGTCCCTGTCTAGCCTGATGGTAAATGTCAACCCATCTTCATTGGGCCTGTTGCAGTCCTGTCGACAGGTTATGCACACCACCTGTGTAAACAAAATAAAATGAAGAAAAGCAAAGGATGAGAATTTAAGAAAAGGGCTTATGCATGTAAACACACTAGGCAATAATCATACAGTATAATCAACGAATGTACTGCATCAGTAATCAACAATCATACACTTGAACTGAGCGGGTGGCTCGCCCTCCACTTCTCATAACCCCGCAACGCAGCGTGTGCCCGCCGCACCACAGCTTGTTCAGACATGTCTTTCTCTTCATCCTCGACCGGCAGCATGGGCTCACCCCGAGCGTCAACACGCGGCATTGGCCCCTCCTCCTCTGCAGCACAACTGAGGTAGTGTCTGAGACTGAGCAGTAATCTCTGAGAAAAGTCCTATGAAAACATAAATCCTACTACTGTTGTTACTCGGCCCACCCGAATGTACACACGCACACCTTCAACATACAGCCCATCTACATACATCCGCATCCAACAATATGGTCCTTGAAAAAGAAAAGAAAATCTATTCTGGACGGACGAAGGATCGTTAGGGTAACCAACTCAATTAGCCACTTGTCTGTCATGTTGGAGAAAATGAACTTACTTCACTTTTTCCTGGTATTACATAACCACACAAGATAAAGACTAAAATAATTCCTAAAAACTCTGATATATTGTACGCCCTCACATTTATAATCTTTAAAATATGAACTAATTTGGGCAACAGAATTAAGAGTTTATTGTTATTTCCCTACAAAGATACAAATATTTGGATCAAAATTTCATATTCTACAAAAAACACTACAGTAAGTATTATTCTGAGAAATGTTTAGTTGACTTGCAATCTAGGACTACAGGTTAATGGCTGCCTTACTAAACCCAACCTAATTTCGGCCTAAAAAGGAATTTAATCCACTATCCCAGCTTATAAGTTTTGAGACCACCCTCTAGTTTCTTCCTCGATTCGCCATTGCACAAGGCCAATATTTTTTAAAGTTTTTAAAGGACTGTTTGCTGAAATTTGCTGCTATTGTGTTACGCATCTGCACTTGTTCATTGTTATGAAAACCCTGGAATACCGAAACCCTAAAAAAATACCTAGCTAGCCACCAATGTAGAAAACTTCCTTCAATCTCTGCATCGCCTTCTACCTAACCTCTGATTTAAAAATCCTAACTATCTAATCTCTGACTTTGAAAACCATATCCAACTCCCGAAACGGCAACACAACAAGGAACAAAGAAGTCGAAGATTACAAGTTAGTGTTTCTCACTTCAACTAGTCGCCGATAGTCGCTAGGTGCTTGCTGACGGCCTCCCAATCTGACTCCGCGCTCTTCTGCTCCAACCGTCGAGAGCGGTCAGGCGAGTAGGCGGCTGGGTCGCGGCGGGGTGGTTTGTGGGGAGGGTGGGGGTTAGGGGCGCGGGGGTGTGTGGGCGATGGGGGTGATGACACGGACCCTATCCGTGTCAAGCACAAAAAATAACGGCCCGTGGGTCCAGTTCGTAAAGAAACAACCAAACAGGCCCACAGGCCGCTTACCAGTCACAAAGTAAAACCCTATGTTACTAATACAAAAAACACAAAGCAAAATCCTTTTGTCTAAAAAAACAAAAACAAAAGAAATCGTAAAAAAGAGGGAAATCCATTTTGGGTGAGTTCAACGTGAAGGTGATAGTGAGAGGCTCAAGGAGGAGTTTTGTACGTTTACAACACCTTTGTTTTAGAGAGAAAAAAATGCACCTTACAATGTGAAATTATAAAATCGTTATTAATAAGTGCTGAAAATTCCTTATTTATAAAAAATTGTTTCTTTCCAGAAAAAACAAACTTCAATAATGGGGGTAGGTAATTGCGTCGCCTTTCTCGCCCCCCCCCCTCGCATATTCGGGCCATTTACCGCATTTCTATGGTTGTAACCTCGAAAGTTCAAGATCTTATGCGGCCACCATGAAATCATAGCAGGGAATAGCATGAGTGCCCCATGTTAAGCTCTTTGGTCCATATATGTGCCATATGCTACCAACGGGAGGCGTGGCCTCGAAGCCGTTCTCTACGGCTATGATGCCCGTCTGTTGTCGTTATAATCAATGCAAATTCGTGAGGGGCTAAAAATTCACCGGACTGGGTGTGGTGCCATCGAGAGAGAATGTGTCCGGTCTGTGAAAGGAGTGCGGGGCCCGTTACTTCATTTGCCTCAAATCTCGATGCCACGTGATGTTAGACCTAGTAACCAAGGCATGTCTCGTGCATCGCACTCAAATGGACCCACAACATGCACGCACACATGTCCACGTATGAGTCTAAATGGCGGGGATGCATGGTTCGGGGACTGGCATAAGTGGTGTGTGTCCAGTTTGGATCTAGCTACCAAGAGGTAACGCATGAGTCTAAATGTCTAACAAGAGGGTGCATGTCCACGTATGAGTCTAAACGTCTACGTGATGCTCCACACGTGGGTCTAGACGACGGGTCTTCATGTGCTTTGGATATAGCTACCAAAAGGTAACGTGTCCGGTTTGTGTCTAGGCGGTGCTTCACGGGGCCTGGCGTGGTCTCGTCGTATGACCAATGGAGGGTGTTGTCAAACACCGAGAGCGGCACGCATAAGCCCTAACGTGGGCTATGTGGAAGGCATGCCATATCGCATGCTGGATGTAGCCAATGGAGGGAACGAGTTCAGCATGCAGACGGAGTGTGGGGCCCATTCCTTCATTTTCCTCAAAATTCGTTGCCGCTTCATGTGGGCCCTATTCTAAAAGGCATGTCCAGTGCATCACACACAGCTGGATTCACACCATGCATGCACACTTGCCACGTAGACACCCACCGTAAACCTTTAGCCAAGTTGACCCACACCATCCATCCACCCTTGACCCCACCTCGGTTCGTTGGATCTCCGACGATTCCCTTCCCTCGGTATGCCAAGCATGTTAAAACGACACACGGCTACACGTCTTGCACACCAAGATTGGCGCATCATGCACTAGTGCCAACAAACATGTCCAGCTGAGCATCTTTGCCCGTTATCTGGATCAAGGCAGCTAGCGGTGCATGTTGTTGGCCTGGTTGCCTAGCGGTGCATGCTATGGATAGACATGAATCGCATCACATCGGATCAAGATTCCCCTCTCTTGTACCGGACGTCGGAGCAGCACACATGCATGGTAGAAGAATCTGCGTGGTTGATGTGGGGCTTGGATGAGACGCCATGGGATAGGTGCATGCTGAAGTTCAACATTCAGGAATTGATAACAAAATGAAAATGACAATTCAATTGTTTGTGCAGGTGTACAACATGTATTAAGGAAAATGTGGAATATGACACGTTCACATGCATTTTGGCAACAAGTGCACTTTTGGAGGGGAAAAACAGGTAGCCCCCATGCCTCCCACGATTTTTATTCCATGTATTTCGCCACAAATATTGGAGGAAAAAATAAAAATGTATTTTCCCCTCAAAAAACGACTTGGGAAGAAAATCTGAAGTAACCATATTTAGCTACTCCGTGGAGGTTGTCCCTCGTGGGGAGATTCGATCTACCTCTCCTTGATTTTAGGGTGAGTTCAACGTGAATGTGATGGTGAGAGGCTGAAGAAGGAGTTCTGTGCGTTTATAACAACCTTTGTTTTAGAACTGTATAATAATAAATGAAAGAGAATATGTGAAAAAAAAAGAAAAAGGATATGTGTACATGATGGGCCAGCCCAACCATCTACAGGGATGCATGGTCCAGCACGCGGGTGAGGTTCGCCTGGGACAGCCCAACAAAATTTGGCCCAACGCTGAGACGCACCGGGTGCAACTGACGGGTGGTGGGAGTTTAGTCCCACCTCGCCAAGCGAGACGCGCACGCACCTACTTATATACGCGGCTGAGACACCAATTGCATGAGCCTCTCTCACTGAAACAGCAAGTTCCCTATCCACTTCCGTGTATGCCCTGTGGGGCCTACTAGCAGGAGAAATCAATGTCCCACGGGCCTGCATCCTGGCCCATATGGTTGTCGGGTTTCTAGTCGTATGCACGCCGTGGGGTTTGATATCTCCTGTTAGTTGGTGGGCTTTTTCTTTTCCAAATCACCCAATTTTTTAACACAGTCACATCCATGTAATAAACATGATTATCAAAGAAAATTCAGCAATAATGAAGTTTACACTGTCCCCTTAGGGTTAAGTCAGAGGTATGTACCTGAGTTTCACTGAGCCACTATAAATTACATAAAATTCTAAAAAAATGGAAAACTTTCAAATTCTGTCTATGTTTATGAAAAGATCATGTGTACAAAATTTCAGGTGATTTGGATGTGTTCGAAAAAACCACCTTGTTAGAAAAACTCGCTTAAGTGAGACCAAACGGTCCGTTTGTAATGAAGTGATTTTTTTGACCATCTCCAAAATAAACCCAAATTTGTTGTACACGATGCCATAAATGTAGCAAATAGGATATCCAAAAATAAAACTCAAAATTTTTAGGTTTACACTGTCCCCTTATGAAAAATTTCATGGTAAGGCAAGTGAGGTAGCTCATGACCATAGCCATGGCATCCATTGTTCAAATGGCCTCAAACCGTTCCCCTTTACCCAAGTTGTCCCACACCATCCATCCACCCTTGACCCCACCTCGGTTTGCTAGTTCTCCAACCAGTCCCTCCCTCCGTAAGCCAAGCATGTCAAAGCAACACACGGCTACCCGTCTTGCACACCGAGATTGGGCATCATGCACTAGTGCCAGCAAACATGTCCAACTGAGCATCTTTGCCCATCGTGGACACTACCGCATGGTCTACATCGAGGTGGCTAGCGGTGCATGTTGTCGGCTTGGTTGGCTAAGGGTGCATGATATGGGTCAACATGAACTGTATTGCATCACATCTAGATTCCCCTGTCCGGTACCGGACGCCAGAGGCCCGGAGCAGCACGTGCATGGTACAAGAATCTGCACGGTCGCTGGCGGAGCTTGGATAAAACAAATTTGACCTAACTGACATGGGGTAGGCGCATGCTGAAATTCAATATTTAGGAATTGTTAACAAAATAAAAACGACAATTCAATTGTTTGTACAGGTGACACGTTCACATGCAATATGGCAACTAGTGCACTTTTGGAGGGGAAAACAGGTGCACTCGTTCCACCGTGCCTCCCACAATTTTTCTTCCATGTATTTCGCCACAATATTGGAGGAAAAAAAGAAAGTGATTTTGCCTCAAAAAATGACTTGGGGAGAAATTCTCAACTAACCATATTTAGCTACTAGCTGGAGGTTGCCCCCCGTGGGGAGATTCGATCTACCTCTCCTTCAGTTTAGGGTGCGTTCAACGTGAACGTGATGGTGAGAGGCTCAATGTGGAGCTTTGTGCGTTTACAACACATTTGTTTTAGGAAAAAAAATAAGCACCTTATAATGTGAAATTATAAAATCCTTATTAAAACATGCTAAAAACCCTTATTTTAAAAAACTTGTTTGTCTTGCCAGATAAAACAAACATAAAATTATGGGGATCGTT
>NC_041392.1:629205500-629222016 GCF_002162155.2 Triticum dicoccoides | reverse complement strand
CATATTCGGGACATTTACCGCATTTCTAGGGTTGTAACATCGAAAGTTCAAGATCTACGACGGCCACATGAAATCATAGCAAGGATTGGGATGAAAGCCCCATGTTAAGCTCTTTGGTCCATATATGCACCATATGCTACCAAAAGGAGGGGTGACCTCGACGTCATTCTCTAGGCTATGATGCTCATCATCTGCCGTTATAATCCATGCAAATTATCGAGGGGCTGAAAATTCACGGGACCTAGCGCAAGTGTAATCATACGACCCCTAGAGGGTGTGCTAAAACATCGAGAGCGGCATGTGTAGGCCCTCACGTAGGCTGTGGGCAACTGGGGCCATATCCCATGCTGGATCAAGCCACAGAGTGGGAATGCGTCCGTCCTGTGAAGGGAGTGCGGGGCCCGTTCCTTCATTTGCCTCAAATCTCGGTGCCGCATGATGTTAGACCTAGTAACCAAGGCCCGTCCCGTGCATCGCACTCAGCTGGACCCACAACATGCATGCACACATGTCCACGTGTGAGTCTACACGGCGGGGATGCATGGTTCGGGGGCTGGCACAAGTGTCGCGGGTCATGTGTCTAGGTGCTACTCCACTTGGGTCTAAACAGCGGGGGTGCATGGTTTGGATCTAGCTACCGAGAGGTAAGGCGCCCGGTTTGTGCCTAGGCGGTGCATCACGGGGCTGGCGTGGTCTCATCATATGACCCACGAAGGGTATGGTCAAACACCGAGAGGGGCATGCATAAACCCTCACGCGAGATAAGTGTAAACGAGGCCATATCGCATGTTGGATATAGCCAATGGGAGGTAACAAGTCCGGCATGTGGACGGTGTGTGGGGCTCGATCCTTCACTTTCCTCAAACTTCGGTGCCGCTTCATGTGGGCCCTAACCACAAAGGCCCGTCCCGTGCATCACACTCACCTGGACCCACACCGTGCAAGCACACTTGGCCACGTAGAAACACACCGATAAACCTTGACAATAGCTAGGGTTTAATAATTATCCATTCATTTTACCTAATCGGTACAACATAGCTAGCGATGAACAAAAAAGCTAGTAGATGCCATGTGAAATTAAATGTGCCAACTGTCCCTTCTAGTATTTTTTTTCAGTAGTTCTCCCTTCTATTATTTAGTAGTACTGCGCAAAATAGAAAAAACGTCCCTCCTATTTTGCTGTTTTTTAACACACTATTTTGGTGTTCGGTTTATGTTGCCACGTTTGTGGACCGACATTGTGCACTTTTTCTTTTACTTGGTTGGTTGATTGGTTGGTTCGGGCAAATCTCTGGGTGTGCACGATGCCGCATACGTGCATGTTTGTACCTAAATTTCAAAAGTGACGAATTGTGCGCGGCCTTGACCTCTCTCTCCCAATCAAATTGAATTTTCACTGCCCAAATCTCGCTCCCGCCTCCAGCGCTCGATCGCCTCTGCCTATCCACCCACGTCTTTGTCGCCACCCACTACTCGCCGCCGCCAAAAAGCCCACATTCTTGCCGGCGAGGATGATCCTACCTGCCGGGAGAGGGTGCGTGGCTGGTGCGCTCCGTGTGCGGATGTGGACCCCATGAAGGAACTGCTCAACAAGGACGTCGTCACCGTCGATTTGCGGCTGCAGCTGGTACAACACAGCACCAACGACGACGAATCGGTTAGTGTCTGCAGATATTAACCCTAGAATTTGCCTTCTCGAGGTTAACCCTAGAAATTGCTCTCTTGTTATTCCTCTCTATTCGTATAGACAATCATACTGTTCGCCTTTTTTTTGATTAATCGTACGGTTATCAATCCTAGGGTTTGCAAATTTAGATGAATGGATCATTTGTATTCCATTTTATGCCTGTCTTTCATATAACCAAAGTTTTAGGAAACCAATACAAAGAAAAAACAATATATTACCTGCCTTTGATATAATGTACAATTCGCTGGCATGAGATTTTTCTTCTTCTAATACCAGATTGCAGATTTGGAAGAATGGGAGAACTACCTACAGCTGAGGGAAGCTTTCAGAAAGAAAATCTTCAAGTGGCTCTTGGCTGCAAATATTGTGTACCGGTGTAACGGTCTCTATAAATGCCCGTTCTGCAGAAAAGAGAACCAGCATTCCAAAACCACAGCAATTGCAGCTTACAGAAAGAGGTGGCATCTTAAGGCAAAACCTGCTGAGTTGGCCAACAAATTGGGGAGGGTGAAGACCTAAAAGCATATAGTCATGTTTGTTTTTTGTGTTCTATCGACACCAAATGTAAAAAATATGGGCCCACATGAACAAGTATCAATCTTTATCTCCTTCGACGGTCAGTCCCACATTGGCCAACATGAACAAGTGTTGATCTCATTGGACTTACATCCTGGCAAAATTCGGTGTCATTCTGAACCTGCTTCATGGGAGGCCTTTCGGGATGGGAAGGGTCCATCTCAAAGCATGGTTTTGTTAACATCCTTGAATTGGACCAACAACCTTGTACCAACATGACTAGCATCATTGCCAAGTTTCATAGCTTTTTGACATTGTAAGGATTAACTAGGGCTTTCGCGTCGATAAATCATACTAATACTTACGGGTTTTTTCTGCGCTTGTTTTTTTTCTGCGCTTGAGGGTGGGCTGCCATGCATCGTGTCGTTGGGCTGTGTAAAGAAGCCCACCCGTTGGACCGAGTGAGCCTATGTTGCATGCGGTTGCATGCATGCGTCCGCTTCAGCCTATGTTGCATGCGTGCACATACGCGAAGGAGCACGCGCCGTTGAGCCATCCCCGGTTGACCCGACCGACGGCACATAGGCCAGCACTTAAACTTCGCGTTTTGATTCACACTACAGTTTCCCACGCGTGTACACTCCCGATGCCGCGGTGGGTGCAAAATTTGTTCACATTTGACCCCATTACTGCCACGGTGGCTATTTAAGCCACCTATCATGTTCCTCTTCCTCTCACACCCTTCATCCATCTCCCAAACTCTCCCACCTGCATTTTGCGCCTGCCCTTCTTCTTCTTCACCACAAACAGCCCCAAGAACCAGCCCACCGCAGCCATGCAGTACACCGGGCCAACCTACCGCTTCCCCCCCATCGTGCCGGAGATACTCTACCCCGCCGGGGTGTACGTCGAGAGCACCCTTCGTGTGTGGGCGATGTCAAGGTGGAGGGGCGCAACGGGGCTCACCAACTTCTTCCTTCGGACCGGCTACGGGCACCTCCCTTGGGGATCTCCAAGGATGTTCCGAGTTGAGGAGGTCATCCACAACAGGGTTGTTGTTGCTATCCTTGCCCACTTCACTAACCCCTTCGACGCGCTCTACCTCCTCGGCCGTGTGTTCTGGTGTGGCTGCTAATTCATAGCTTTCACCACCCATAACATCTTCACGGACTACAACAACGTCTTCCCCACCGACGAGCGCATGCACACTCTGCCATACCCCATCAACAACACCGCGGAGGAGCAGTGAAGGGCGCCCGGAGGAGGAGCAAGGAGGAGCCTGGTGGAGAAGCGGCGGCCATATATCTATCTATCTATCTATCTTTTTAGCTAAAAAATCTATCTATCTATATTTGGCTTGGTGTTATTTAAGTTGTAAGCGTACTATTAATTCATGTTGTGGGCTTTGGTTGGCCTGAATTATCTATATTTATTATACAAAGTTTTATAGTGGTTGGGCTTTTTTGAAACCGTTTTAATCTATGGCATTTTAGTCATAGGAAAAAATTGTCTCAAAAAAAGTCATAGGATGAAAACAATCACGCGCCGCCCCTCTCATCCAATGCAGAACCGCCGCCCCTCTCATCCAATACAGAACCGCCGCCGCCATCGTCCTTCCCCTCACCCATCGCCATTATAACTGCGACATCTTCTCCCTCTCCTTCTCCTCCTTCTCGTGGCCGCAACTTTGCTCGTCTCCTCTTCCACATCCCACCCCCTTCTTCCATCCACGCAAGAACCTCGATGGAGGAGCAGATCGCCGGTGGCGAGAATGCCGACTTCATGGAGATCGCCGGCGGCGACCAGGTAAAGATGGCCAGGTTGATGGAGATCTGTTCTTGGTTTAACAACATAAGGCAGTTGCACTAGATGGCAAGGGCCACTTTGAGGGAAATGACATCCAGGGAGAAAAAAAGCTTTTTCCCCCACCCGCACAACCGAGGCACGACATCGAGATCCTCCTGTGGGCGATGGAGCAGGCCAATTCGTCCAGCCCGTGGGACAGGCGCAGGTGGTGGGCGTTCAGATCCAGGGTAGAACATCCACTAGATCAAGAACCCACGGTGCACGAGGTGTCGTTGCAGATTGTGGAGCCTCCAACCGAGTCGGAGATGACTCCGAAGCGCAAGAGGAGGAGGACAGTGGTCGCGACATCGCTTCCCCGCCGTTCTCCACGCTTCCCTCGCCGCTCCCCTCATCTGAACGGCGGCGGTACCGTTGTTTAGGGTAAGCTTCCCCACTCCTAATCTTCCTACTGCTCGTGCTTACAGTTGCGGTGGTAGTGATTGAGTACATGCTTTTGGGGGCTGGATTATGATGTATATGAACCCTAGGCTAAATTTGTACTGTTGTAGTCATAGTATTTGATGTTCACCTGCACTTCTACTCCAAAAATTTGTTATGTGTCTTTCTATTATTAAGTGCTTGATACTATATTTGAACCTTTTTTGAGTTGTTGATTTCTTTTTGGTAGAGCTACCAGCTCTTATGGAGATGCGCATGTTGTATGTCTTGTTCTCCATTATTTGTACTTAGCATTCTATGCAATTAGATGCCATGACAAGCCATGTAGCATATTTATTTATTGCCTCCAACATGCCATCATTTTACTCTGTGCATTTCAGCAAGTATAAATCTGTCAGCTATAAAACTTTGCGAATTTGCTTGATGGTTCCCACTAAACTATAAATCCCCCTTTTGTTTTCAAAGTAAGCCACTGACATCCCTGTCCCACGGCAGTCACGCACACACAAATGCTCCCAGTCATGCGGCCCCTGGCCCACTGGTCATCCTCGATGGCTAGCCAACCTCAGTGTGCCTCTACCAATAACAGCAGCCCTTTCTGTTATAAAACTATGCAACTTTGCTTGAAGGTTGCCACTAAAAATATAACTTCTATGGCCATGCTTCCTAAAATTTATTTGCATTATGTTGTCAATACTTTCATGCCATGCCTTTTGTTGCAATGACAAGTTTATGTTGCATGGTAAAATCTTGCTCTAAAGTGGCCATGTTAATATAATTGTTTGATGTTAAAAGTAAGTTGCACTTGTCAGCTTGGTTTTGTTTGCTTGTTGTAACCATCATGTCAACACTGTTTGTCATTATAACTGTTTCAACATAACTGTAATTTTCACTAAGTCCTAACCTGTAACAGCAACTTTGCCATTCGTGTTTCACAGGAAAAAAACTGGAGTTCACAAGGCTGGAGACCTGGAGTTGTGAGGCTAGGAGGCTGATGGCGCTGCTGCTGGCTGGTCCTTCTTCTTCCAGCTTTTGTTCCTCCTTTTCTCTCTACTCGTTGGATTCCTGGGCTACATCCCTATGTGCTGTTAATGTATTAAGTTGATCCTTTGAATTTATCGTATTAGATTTAATGTGGAAGTACCTTAATCTCTACGAAAGAGATGTTGGTTCTATGGCTGATAATTTCTAGGAGCATGCTTAAATTCAATATTTAGGGATTTTTTTTTTGAATTCTTTGGATTGCTTACCACATGTGTCACGTGGTCAATATGTAGGGATTATTAACATATGAAAACAACAATTCGATCGACTATGTAAATGTGTACAACATAATTTTCAAGATAAACTAAAACATGACACGTGCACATGCAATTTGCCAACAGGTCCAGTTGTAGTAGAAAAAGACAGCATGTGCACGTATCCAACCATGCCTCCTATGATTTTGTTCCATGCTTTTGTTGCCACATGTCTTTGGAAGTAAAAAATATAAGGTGATTTTCTCATAATAAACCGTTTTGGAGAGAAATTTGCAACCAACCAAAAATATCTACTGCGTGCAACTTGGCCCCCGTGGGGAGATTGGATCGACTCCTAGATTATAGGGTGAGGCCATCGTGATCCTGAGAGAAGAAATCTTTTTTTTTGAGGGAAGGTGGGAATTTTGTGTGGTTACAAAATGGACCTTATTGTAATTAAGGAAATTATTATTTAACAGAAACCTTGCTATTTTCAAGCCATTATAAAAATAACTAAATTGTTTTGGCAAAAAAAGTTGATTATGGGTTAGTTCGTTTTGTGGACACGTACGTGTAGTGGTGCATGATGTGGGCCCAGGTGGCTCTAGGTGCATGCAGTCTATCATGTTGGCTAGGGGTGCACAAGGTAGTAACCTGGTGAATCGGGGTGGAAGTCTTGTGCTAATTCTATTTTGTGGTGTGCGACATATGAGTCTACCCGGGAGGGAGTTCTTGGGCTTGGGGGCCGGTGTACGTGGTGTGGGTCTAGTGCGTAAGTGGTGCGCCACGTGAGTCTAGACGGCGGGGGTGCATGGTTTGGAGCTAGCTACCTTGAGGTAACGCATCCGGTTTGCGCACTGAGTGTGGGCCCGTTCCTCCGTTTTCATCGGTGCTTTCTCTCGGATCAATGGAGAACAATCCAAACGCGCATGCTAGGTCCCGGCCTTTCTTGGGTCCCGCGTGCCATATTCGGGACAGTTGCCGCATTTCTAGGGTAGTATCATTGGGAATTCACGATCTATAACGCGGCCACATGAAATCATAGCAGGGAATGGGCTAACAATCACATGCTAAGCTCTTTGGTCCATATATATGGGCCATGTGTCACCAAAGAGAGGGGCCGCCTTGGAGCCATTGTCCATTGAGAGGAAACGAGTCTGGCCTATGAACGGTGTGCGGGGCCTGCCCCTTCATCTGCTTCAGAACTCCGTGCCGCAAGATGTGGACCCTAGCAACCAAGGCTTGTCCCGTGCGCCGCACACCAACTGGACCCACACCATGCATGCACGCGTGGCCAAGTAGACACTCACCGGTGAACCTTGACAATGTACAAAGACGCATGCGCACTCATTAGCCATCTAGCACCCAGCCATGCACACCTAGCCAGCTTCACTCAAACCGTGAACCGTTTGCCAGGTTCACCCACACCATCCATCCATTATTGACCCCTCCTCGGTTCGTTGGACCTCTGGCATGAGTCCCTTCCCTCGGCATTTCAGGTATGTCAAAGCAACACGCGACTACACATATTGCACACCGAGATACGACGTCATTCACTAGTGCCAGCCAAAATGATGGACACTAGCGCATGGTTAGGATCGAGAAGCCTAGCGGCACATGATGTCGGCCCGATTGGTTGGGGGTGCATGACATGGGTCCAGATGAAACGCAAGGCATCACATGGATCCACATTCCCCTGCCCAATACCAGACAACGGGCATATACCAGACGAATCCAAGCGGTCGCTGACGAAGCTTGGAAACCATGTGTTATGTGCACACTGAATTTCAATATTTAGGAATTATTAACATACGAAAACAATAATTCAAGCGCCTATGTAAAGGTGTACAACATAATTTTCAATAAAAATATGAAACATGACACGTGCACATGCAACTTGCCAACAAGTGCACTTGTAGTACAAAAAGACAACATGTGCATGTATCCCACCATGCCTTCTACAATTTTTTTCCATATTTTTTCGCCACATATCTTTGGAAGGAAAAACAAAAGAATGTGATTTTCCCATAAAAAACCGTGATGGCGAGATGGTTGCAACCAACCAAGATAGATAGTGCGTGGAAGTTGTCCCCCGTGGGGAGATTGGAACGACCACTCCTAGATTATAGGGCGAGGCCACCATGAACGTGATCGTGAGAGGGTGAAGAAGGATTCGTTTTTTCGAGGGAAAGGAAGTAATTTTGTGGGTTTACAAAAAGGAATGCACCCCTTTTTGAGGGACAACAAATGCACGTTATAATGTGTAATTAATGAAATTATAATTTAACAGAAACCTTGCTATTTTCAAGCAATTTAAAAACAACTTACTTGTTTTGGCAAAAAATGTTGATAATGCGATAGTCCATTTTTTGGACACTTACGTGTAGTGGTGCATGTTGTGGAAATCGGGGTGGAAGTCTTGTGCTAAGCTATTTTGCGGGGTGCGGCATATGAGTCTACACGGGGAATGGTTGGCTTGGTGGCCGGCGTAAGTGATGTGGGTCTAGTGTCTAAGTGGTGCACCACGTGGGTCTAGACGGCGGGGGTGCATGGTTTGGATCTAGCTACCTTGAGGTAACGTATCCGGTTTGCGCAATGAATGTGGGCCCGTTCCTCCATTTTCGTCGATGCTCTCTCTTGGGTCAACGGAGAACAATCCAAAAGTGCATGCAAGGTCCCGGCCTTTCTCGGAGCCCGCGCTTGCCATATTCGGGACATTTGCCGCATTTCTAGGGCAGTATCCTCGGAAATTCAGGATCTATACCGCGGCCACATGAAATCACAGCAGGGATTGGGGGTGACAGTTCCATGCTAAGCTCTGGTCCATATATGTGCCATGTGCGACCAATGGGTAGGGCCGCCTCAGAGCCATTGTTAAGGGCAAAAAGTGTTGGGTCTCGTCTGCCGCCGCTATAATCCATGCAAATTCATGAGGGATCCAAATTTCTTGGGACCTTTCGTGGTGTGGGTGTGGTCAAACATCGAGAGCGGCACGCATAAGCCTTCACATAGGTTGTGTGTAAACGAGACCAAAACGCATCACGGAGCTAGCCATCGAGAGGGAACAAGTCCTGCTTGTGGACGAAGACCGGGGCCCGCCCCTTCATCTGCTTTAGAACTCTGTGTCGCAAGTTTTGGGCCCTACCCACCAAGGCACATCCCGTGCGCCGAACGCAAACTGGACCCACACCATGCATGCACGCATGGCCACGTAGACAACCACCATTCAACCTTGACAATGTACAGATGACGCATGCGCACTCATTAGCCATCTAGCCCCCCAGCCATGCAAACCTAGCCACCTAAGCTCAAACCATGCACCGTTAGCCAGGTTGACCCACACCATACATCCAGCATTGACCCCACTGCGGTTCATTGGACCTTCGACGAGTCCCTTCGGTATGCCAGGCACGCCAAAGAGACACGCGGCTTCACATATTTCACACCAAGATCCGACGTCATTCACTAGTGCTAGCAAACCTGTCCGCATGAGCATCTCTGCGCATGGTGGACACTAGCTCGTTGTTTGGATCGAGAAGGCTAGCGGCGCATGTTTTGGCCCGGTTGGCTCGGGGTGCATGATATGGGTCCAGACGAAACACATGGCATCGCGTGGATCAACATTCCCCTCCTTGGTACCGGACATCGGATATATGGCAGACGAATACGCGTGGTTGCTGACGAAGTTTTGTCACATCCATTTTCCATTCCATTGTTTGTAAAGTTTTACAACATATTTTAGGACAAATATAAAACATGACACGTGCAGATGAAACAAGCCTACCAATTCAGTTGTCCCACTATATGACTTTGTTCTGCGTAATGAGGGAGCAGTTGCATTACACAATTTTTTGAAGGGAAGTTACATTACTCCTAAATCATGGCTATGCACGATCGGGCTATTCATTTTAGTGAGAAGTGAGAAGTTACGTTTTGACGTGGCAAGACGTGTTGGTGTGAACAATGCACGGGGAGGTGTGAACGTGGCAACAACTCCTTTTGACTGCCCATGACTAAATTGGCGGCTCCGCTTCCCCATAGCACGCTCCGCTTCCCCATTAGCATTTATCACATCGCCGCCGCCCTCTTCCCATCCTCTTCCCCATCTACAAATTCGAGGGTTTTCTCCTCCCACGCCTCACCACTCACCTGCCCACCCCGCCGCTGCTCCCTTCCCGCCGCTACTCCCTTCTTGCCGCTGCACCTCCGCCGTCGAGATGCCCAAGCGCACCATGGGAGGGAGGGCCGACGCCGGGGCCGACGCCATGGCGCACGAAGCATCCAAGCATCATGCAAAGCTGCACATGGAGAAACCCCTCCCCGCCGGCGAGGGGTCCAGCCGGCAGCAGGGCGGCCGTGACGTCGTCGACCACGTCCAGGCTCCGGTGCAGGTGTCACCTAAACCGGAGCAGGTGAATCCTCTGCCACGCCATCTGCCTCCTCTGCCGCAGCTCGTCGTTAACGTCGACGGCGACGACGATGAAGAAGAGGTCAGTCCTATTTTAGGAAATATCCTAGGTTTCCTTGTTCAGTCCCTTATCTATTTTTGGGCATGGATAGGGTTTCTGCTTTTCTTCCATCTATGAAATCCGTACCTAGATTCGTTAGATCAGGTAGGTTTGGTCCACATGGGTGCATGGGTGTGGGGGTCGGCTCCTCATTGCATAGGTTATCTTGTTTTTAAGATCTACCAACCACTCCGATCCATTGCTCTCGTGCATTCAAAATGTGTTGATGCCAAATTTTAAGATAGATCTACCAACCACCCGAAATTATTTGCCCCAAATTTCTTATATATGGTTCTTTTATTTTAAATGTACTAAAGGTGGTGTAGTTTATGCACTAAACTTCATGTCAATTTGTATAAAACTAGCCTCTTACGCTTAATCCAGCAGACACATTTTTTGTCGTTCAATTTGCTCTACACCAATTGCTTGATTCCTGGAGTCCAATTACCATAGGTTGTAATATTATTGTCTTGTTATCATCCCTATTTGAAATATATTATTTGGTTGCTTATTTTCATCATAATATTTTCTGCAAGTAAAGGATAACAACACCATGCCTTGTTTACGAAAATGTCATACTAAATAATCTTCATTTTCTGTCATTCATGTCTGTACTATCAGTATGATGAAAAAAATAATATTTTCACATGAACATTTTAGCTATTACGTACTCCTAACTCTTTAATTTCTTGAGTAACAGAAGCAAAGGCAGAAGAATGCCTTCTGGACTCAAAAGCCAACTTCATCTCAGCCGTTTGAAATATATTGTTGTGGTTTTCGTTTGCAATATTAATTTTTGAACACCCAACTTTGAAATCCTGGATCCAAAGCTGTGTTGCTAGGTTGCATTAGTTTAGGCATGTATATGACATTTTTTTGATCTATATAAAATATTCTGCTATTTATGTGGGACCAGGTAGCTGCTCTGGCTCCTCAGACGGAGCAGGTGACGCCTCCTGTGCCCGAGCCTGTGGTCGTCGGCGATGTCAACAAAGAAGACGTTAGTCATCTATCTCCTTTAATTTTTTGTAAAATCCTAGGTGTGCTCTGGTCAATCATAGGTGTCAACCTAGATTCGTTAGATCCGTTAGGTTTCATGGCAGATCCACATGGGTGCATGGGTGTGGGGGTCGGCTCCTCATTGTATAGGTTATCTTTATTTAAGATCTACGAACCACTCAGATCTCATGGTTCTCGTGCATCCAAAATGTGTTGATGCCAAATTTTGATAGCAGCAGCACCGGTACAGACGTACAGTACTGCACCCGAATTTTTTTTGGCCGAAATTTCTTATATATGGTACTTGACCGGCATGAAACTATCCTTGCACAGCCATTTATGTGGGCCCCGGTAGCTGCTCTGGCTCCTCAGACAGAGCAGGTGTCTCCTCTGCCGCGGGTGACGCCTCCGGTGCCCGAGCTTGTGGTCGCTGGCGACGTCAACAAAGACGACGTTAGTCATCTATCTCCTTTAGTTTTTTGTAAAATCCTATGTGTGCTCTGGTCAGTCCTTTTCTCTATTTTTGGGGAAGGCCAGGGTTTCTTTTTATCTTTGATCGATGGACTCCATATCAATATTCTGTAGATTTGTTAGGTAACTAGCTAGGTTACATGTGTTGAGCCCTGTATAGGCAATATTTTGATGTAGATAAATTATTCTGCTAATAAAGCCACCTAGGTTTGGTGACTGTGCTAATACAAATACGTAGCTTGACCTTGGAATTGAATTGCCTACGTAGGTGATTGTGAAAATATTTTCTGCAACTTAAGGATAACAACACCATGCCTTGTTTATGAAAATGTCATATTGTATGGTCATGAAGTAAATAATCTTCATTTTCTGTCATTCATGTCAGTACTGTCATTACGATGGACTAAGAATCTTTTCACACGTAAATTTTAGATATTACTCCCTTCATTTGAAAAATATTGTTGTGGTTTTAGTTTGCAATATAAATTTTTGAACACCGAAGTATGAAATCCTGGATCCGCAGCTGTGTAGCTAGATTACATTTATTGAGGCATGTATATGTCAGTTTTTGACCTATATAAATTATTCTGCTAATAATCCAGAACAGGTAGCTCCTCTGGCTCCTCTGCCGGAGCAGGTGGTGGCTCCTCAGCCTTAGCCGGGTGTTTGTCTGCCGCGGATGTTGCCTCCCCTGCCCCACCTATGGTCGTCGCCGACGAGAACGAAGAATAGGTTAGTCATCTATCCCCTTTATTTATTTCTTTATTTTGTAATATCCTAGGTTTTATCTGGTCAGTACAAGGCAAATAAGGTATTAAAATGTTGAGTACATGTTTGGTTGCACTTGATCGATCTTTGGTTTAAATGTTCCATAAGTGGCTGTGGCAATGATTTTAAACATTGATTATCTCTAAGCAATTGCTATTTTAGAAAGAAATTGGATATCATCAATGTTTTACTTGAGTTGTTTTAATTAGTTCTTTTGTAGGGTTTTTATTATTTATGCCACCAGTTGTATCCCACTACTCAGTTTTTCCCTTAGAAGTTACAGCCGCTCAAAAATGCCATCGATTCGTGTCATGCTTACTCAGAAATGTCATTAGATGTATAAAAAATGCCATCGTTCCGTTAGATGTTTGCTCAATAATGCCATTAGACATTGTTATTTTCATTTAAAACTTGTTGACCATCCAATATGACAAAAAAAAAGCCCAGTCCCACATTTCAGTTCTCTCTATCTCACAATGATAAGTATGGCCCCACTTGTGAGGAGTAAGTAAGCGAATAATTTTACAAGAAAATAAGAACGATGTTGGGATCAAGTGGGCCCACACTTTATTGTAGTGAGATAGAGGGAGAGCTGGCATGTTGGTCCATAGGTATTGATGCCATTATAGCATGTCAAGATAGATTTGATATCACAATAATGATGTGCAGTGGCATTTTTGAGCATGTGTCTAAAGAAGCGATGGCTTTTTTAGCAGTAGAATTTCCTAGTGGTGATACTTAATTGTGGGACACAACTGGTGGCATAAATGACAAAAACCCTTTTTTTGTAAGTACAACATTTGGGATCACTTATTGCCAGAATTCATAATAATTAACTACTTTACCTAGAATGCTGAATGGTTCAGGAACATTGATGGGTGGGGTATCGATCAACAGGGGAAACTTCCACGACGATAACATGTGGACTTTCAATATCCATCATCATAAACACACAAAATTCTAACCCTAAATAGATATAGCTCACGAGCTATTTTATCTAGTCATGCATGTAAGTTATAAGTCTTTTTTTGCATTAGTACATCTGTATGCTGCTCTGCCATGTTACATCATCAGTTCATGCATTTTTATGTAACAAGTGAATTTTGTTGCACTAAAGGCTGTTTGGTTAGTGACTTTGCCAAAGATTGCCATACCTAAGGTTAGGCAAGTTTGACCAACTTAAGTGAGTGTTTGGTTCCAGCCACACCTTAGGCAAGCCACACTTGGGTCCCACATGGCATACACACAAAAAGTGTGGCAAGGTTCCCATAGGCTTGCCAACTTGTGGCTCTCATTTTCATGAACTAACCTTAGGCAAGCTTGGGAAAAATGTGTGGCAAAATGTGGCAATGCTAGTGCTCTCTTCGACATGTATGATTGATCCTTCATTTTTTTACTATATGGTACTATCTCATTTAGTTGCTTATGTACCAACTAATAAGTTATGCATTTATTTTTTTCAACATCATTTGAAGATATTTTACGCTGTCATCAATTACATTATGTTTCATAGACTCTGTGCCTGCTGAATTCTCATATTAGATATACTTACGCAACATTTGGTACTACATGTAGGTCCTAAGTGACGACATCGACAGTGACCAAGAAACCCAGAGGATTTACAGGAGGCAGAAGGCGAGGGAGCTGAACAGTGGTGTGCTCGAGAAACGTATCAGGCCAAGAATCGGAAGGGGGGCTACGGATGCCCTTACTGCAACAAGCTGATGAAAGGCGACCTGAGAAGTACCATCAACCATGCAGTCGGAACATCCCAAGGCAGCATCAAGAATGGCTACGCTTTCAGGGTGAAGCACGCCGCGTATGCCGAGTACTTGATGAGGCTTCTTTGAGGCTTTAGGGAAGTGCGCACCCTCGCAGCTAGAACTGATGCTCTTTTGGTCTTAACTATGCTAAGTACTACCCTATGCTATACTTTGTTGGTGAACATTTATGGTCGAACTATGTGCACCAGTACTACTAAGTGGTGCTTGCTTTTGTATGTATGGAAGTGTTGAACTAAGGTAGAACTATGTTAATTGGTGTGTGGTTTGGCATCTCTGCTTGTTAAACTCGTGCTCATTAATCATCAGCTCATTTAGATTAAGTAGCATAAAACCCTGATTGGCTAGGTTCGTTTGAAGCTAGTTAAGCTTGTGAGCGCTCGTTAACAGATTCTGATGTGTTATGGTATACATGATGAGTGTGTACATGCGGTTTTCAAGAAGGAAGATGGTGACTCAAAAAGGAAATGTCTGGTCTGTCCTTTTCTCTATTTTGGGGGAAGGACAGGGTTTCTTTTTTTCTTTAATCGATGAGATTCCTATCCAGGTTGTGTAGATGTGTTACCTAACTTGCTAGGTTACATGTGTTGAGCACTTTAGAGGTCATTTTTTGATCTATATAAATTGTTCTGCTAATAATCCGGCTATGGTTGGTTATTGTGCTTATACTATTTCGTAGCTGCACCTTGGAATTGAATTTCCTATGTAGATGATTGTGATAATAACATAAATATTGATTTGCGCTGAGCACGAGTTATGCACTAGGCAAATAAGGTCTTAAAATTTTCAATCCCCAACCCATCCACCCCGGACACGAACTTTGGATTGCATCACGTAGATGTACAAAATCCAGTTCCTAGCGCCTGCCCCAAGCGCCTACGATTGTGATTTTTTTTCAGGATCCTAATTAAGCGCCTCAATAAGCCGGCTGCATTGTAGGTGCCCAACGCCAAAGTATTTCCGCTATAGTAGGTAACTACCAATTACTCCCCGCATCTCTCCCCCTAGGGCACGCTCTAAAACTATCGCCGCCGCTCACACGCCCGCCTCGCTGCCGCCGGATATGAAATCCACTCGTGGAGGTTGATTAGCCGTTGTGACAGAGCGGGGCCATGGACGTGGGGGCCTGTCATGGACGCCGTCGTGACAGATCGTGGACTTGCAGAGCTAACCACCGACGTCGTCGTCCATCGCATGGATGAGGATCCCCACGAGAAAGCTTTGGACTACTCGGTGTCCGACCCAGAGAAGCATCGTGTCAACGAGGTGCAGTACTCCATCGTCGATCACAAGCAGCAGCACATGCACGGCATGGACTGGGATTCTGTTACGGTAATTTTAGTTTTTTAACCCTAGATCTGTCTTCAAGTTTAAGGTTAGAGGTTAATCATTAAACCATCAATACATTGTTGAATTGGCATAATGGAATCTAGCTCTAAATATAATGTTGATCATCGGTATGTAATGATCATTATTTATTCAATCAATCTTTGAGAAATTAATGGTTCATCCACTCCACAATTTAGTGCGTTTTGGTTTTATGCTAAAAGTCAGACATCATAAAGGTTGTGCATGTTTATTGACATTTTTTTAAAGTACATCATATGATTTATGCTTTCATATGGATTTGATATTGCTTTTTTCTCCTTAAATTTTCAAAGTTAATAAATATTTACTTTAAAAATAATTTATAGGCACTACAGTATGAAACTTAGGGAATATTAGGTACTGTAAACAATGGTGCAGCTTATATCATACATAATTTAAACTTGCAGCCTTATTCTCATGATTATGCGGACATTTCCGAAGGAGAGATGGATGCACACACTCAGAAAACCCTTGAAGAATTACAGATTGGACAGTGCAATGTGCTTAAGCGTATGGCATATCGTTGCGCGTTCTGTGGCAAATATCTGGACCCGGCCTTCGTTAGTATTCTTGAGCACGCCGAAGGAGTTACCAAAGGATACCAAATGAAGCATGGTGTGAGGGCGAAACACAAGGCGCTAGCCCAATATCTCAGGAATTTGTCGGACAAAGAGAAGGTCAGAAGAAGGCGTTATGAGAACCAGCATGCCAAAGAATAGATGAATAAACGAAACCATGAAGAAGTTCTGGTTGGCATAAGTAGTCATTCGTGGTTTTTTTTAAAATACCAATGAATATTTTAATTTATCATAGTTTTTGCAAAAATGTTACATTTATTAAATTTAATCATAAAAATGCATACAATTCAATTATTCATTTTTTCAAATATTTGCAACCTTGCATCTAATAGTTTACCATTTTATTGGTTAACCATTA
>NC_041392.1:629177448-629205334 GCF_002162155.2 Triticum dicoccoides | reverse complement strand
CTTAAAATTATTCAAGATCAATTGGTACTGAAAGACTCATCCACATGCAATATGAACAGCAGTGTATTTTTAGGGTTTCTTTAAAAGAACACCTGTGGTCATGCTGATCTTTTGTGTTTGGCCAGAATTGGTAAAGCTGCCAAATCTGCATTGATCAGGCCCAACACTTTGTTCCTTTTGTGGGCCTGCACAAATGGGAGGCAGAGAGAAAAGCGAGCGATGGCCCCAACCCCAACCCCACCCCCATTCCCAATCCCACCACACTTCGTTCTTTGCAGAGACAGAGAGGCGACGCGGAGGGCGACGGCTAGGGTTTGCCAAGCCGTCACCTTGGCCGCCCCCGTCGTCGTCAAATCGGCCGGATCCGCGAGGCCACCCACTCGCCCCTGCTCCAACCACGATTCTCCACTGCTTCGTCGACAGCAAGGTCCGACAACGGCACCTCTTCTCCCCAATCCTTGTCGCGCCGCCCGAAGCTCCAGTGGTGCCAGCTTCGAACAAGTCTACTCCAGCCCCATCTGGTACCACTTCGCAGGTAAGATTGTTCTTCCCTGCCCTTCTAATGTCGATCTGACCTTAATTTTGCGATCTAGCAGCACCGCCCAAGTTAAAATCTAACACTTGCTTGTGTGCATGTTTCAGTTATTCGCAGATTTACTGTCAACTAGTAGGTCATATTGCAACAACTAATTTTACAGCAAGATAATCTGACAATGTACTACGTAATTATGGTTTTACTTGTTCGTATGGGTAGTAATGGGTAAACACTTTTATGCAAGTAAGAGAAAAAGGTGGGTGTTGGCCAGCATACCTTGCTCGTCGACATAGCCTTCGCTATGCTATCATCTTGCTTGACAGATGCTATCAAGTACTTTTTTCCCTGGAAAATGGTCCCCCACTGCTAGATATAGAAAAAGTATATTCACAGGAGCATACACATGTTTTGGTTTGTTGGGATAGTTTGAAGACTGTGTATATGTATTTGCTGATGCTTAGTTATTAAAAACTAAAAAGGCGAGCACAGAAGCAGTCCATGAGGAAATTTGTAATGATGGAATGAGGATCAATTATAGTTTCATGTATTACTCGATGGTAGTATGATGATTAGTGCATATTTTGAAGGATTTGTCAAGTATAGATTGCTCTTGATTGGTGCATGTTTTTGATGATATGTGCACACATGTAATATTTTTGGTTGGTGCATATTTTTGCTGATTGTTGTTACTGCTTACTTGAATTATGTCAGCCTATCTCCAAGATATGGTATGGGCTTGTTGGGGTCAATGAAAATTTCCTGTGAGCTAGTAGTACACATTGCAACAAATTCCTCAATGTTGGATTTTCTGACATTATACTTCATAATCATGATTTTACTTGTTGGTATGGGTAGTAATGAGTAAATAAATAGCAAGTATACAAAAGAGTGACAATTGATCAACATACCTTGCTCGTTCTCATAGCCTTCACTATGCTGTCATCTTGCTTGAGGGATTCTATCATGTCCTTATTCTCACTGGAAATTGGAAAATTAACCTCCACAGCTACCTCTAAAAATGTTATGTACAGCAGCAAATGCATTATTTGTTTTGTTGGGACAATTTAAAGACTTTATATTTATTACCTAATGGTACCACACAACAGCCCATCAGGAAATTTGCAGTGATCAAAGGCAGATCAGTTATAGTTTCACGTATTGCTCGATGAGAGCAGTCAATCATGGTTCATTTTTACATGGCTACTAATTGGTTGGTTACCAAGTTTTCTTGTCCAGCTCACAAAATTGTAACCTTGAAATATCATAATTGGTTATGTCTGCCCAATGATTATGAGTCTAACCACTAGTCTTGACTAGTCGTGCGAATAGTTGTCGACTAGCTTTTTCGTGTAGATGTTTATACATGAACTACGTACTTAGCAAGAAGTATGCGAAAAGATTATTCACATTGTATATGGTGCTAACAAGTCATAATGGAAGACTGATTTCATATATCAACAACTAACATTTGTTCATTGCAATGCATGCAACAGGTTTGAATGGCAAGGGAAACCATCCTCATCAGCAGTGAAGAGAGTGATCACCGGACCACCTCAGATGATGCTTCAGATGGCACTTCACGTGGGAGTGACGGCTATAGCGGTGATGGCGACACCTCTAGCGACTATGACACTGATGATAGTTCTGACGGAGATGGAGATGTGGACCACGATCCTATCTTGGCACTACGGGGTAAAGTTCTATTTGGCTGGTCAGATATTAAATGAACCGTGAAATATCGAAAGTTGATGTTTGAGTGACACTTGATTACCACACATTACTCTGTTTGGGTTCTAAATGACCTTCCAAATCAACATTGACTGAACTAGAGCTTACATAGAGCAGTGTTTAGTTGTTAGTTTAAATAAATCAAATATTCAATTTGCCCATGTTTCTACGAGATATTGCTGGGTGGATGTGATTGGGTTATCTATGTCCTTCATTTCTTGATCATTGGAGTAGGCATTGATCATTAACCCAGTGCTGATGTTCTAGATCTTACATATGAAATTATTTACTACTCTGTCATCTTAATTTTTTTATATAGGTCTGGGATACCATGTGAGAAAAGGAACTTTCGAGGATCGCATCTTCTACGGCAACCATGTATTGCTAAATGAGGATCGGTGGGACTATCTCAAAATCATAGTAAAGCAGTGCCAACCTCCCATACCATACTATGTCAGCACCGTCACTTGCTCGGCAGTCATCAGAGGGAAGAGCAAGATGGTAAACACTTGGACTTTTCTTTTTGCAAATCATACTTCACTAGTGAAAATGCCATCATGTAGAGACAGAGAGGAGGACGGGCGTGGTTGTGCAAATCATTCTTACTTTTTTTGTGCAAATTATACTTCATTTTTATGTAACATTATTTATTTCCCTGTGCAATCAGTGCTTCTCAAAGGAGTACAGTCAGGCCTACCTCAAAGATTATCTGCGAAAGCCCATGGTTGTGCGTGTCACCAGCGAACATTTTGAAGGTAATAAAAAGGTCTTGTTCAAGATGGGCAAGAAGGATGGGCGAGCGAGCATGACGAAGAACTGGAGAGAAGTCGTTGAGGGCGCCAGAATGAAAGAAGATCAAATGGCTATCTTCAGGTTCATGGAAAGGAGTGGAGGTGGGCCTAGGGTGAACAAGGTTAGTGGCATGAGGATTCGTTGACCCGCCGCAGTAGTTTGACGCTAGTTTTATAATCTGTATGTACTAGCCAGTAACTGCAAGTTGGTAGTATCAGCTTTAGGGTCCAGTAAGTGCAACTTAGTAGTAATTGGTACTTGGTAGTAACTAGTACTTTGGTGGTATAACTTTTGGGTCCGACTGGATATGAAGATCGTTCAGTAAGTGGAACTTGGCAGTAACTTGGTGGTAGTATGAACCTTATGTGGCGTAATGTACTTGCTATGCAAGTCTATATATATAACGCACCCTGGTACCCTCCTTCATATAATTACCTTTATGAACTGCAATTATATTTCCTTTTTTTTTGCCACAGTGATGCTAGTATTTTTAGAATCAAATCTAACCGGGTTTCAAATGGATTAGACACTACTTTCATTTTTGAACGAGGTTTGTGTGTTGGCTAGTACGAGTTCTTTTGAATATGTTGTTTTTAAAAATAGCATGCTGATTTCAAAATCAGACACTGCTTTCAAAACAGCATATTTTAAAAAGCATGTATTTTTTGAAATCAGTTTAAAAATAGCGTTATATTTTAAAAATAGCGTTGTATTTTTAGAATGAGGTTGTTATTTTGAAATCAGCATGCTATTTTTAAAAACAACATATTCAAAAGAACATGATTTTTTTGAAATCAACATGCTATTTTTGAAATCAGCATGCTATTTTTTAAATCAGCATGCTATTTTTTTTAAATCAGCATGTTATTTTTGAAATCAGCAAGCTATTTTAAAAGTAGCATATTGGAAGCATTATATTTTTAAAATAAGCATGCTATTTTTAAAAAATATCATGCTGATTTCAAAAACAGCATGCTATTTAAAAAGTAGCATATTGAAAAGAGCATTATATTTTTAAAAGTACCATGCTATTTTTAAAATTAGCATGCTATTTCTAAAATTAGCATGCTATTTTAAAATTTGCATGCTATTTTTAAAATTAGCATGCTATTTTTTAAATTAGCATGTTATTTTAAAAGTAGCATAATTTTAAAATCAGCATGCTATTTTTAAAATCAGCATGATATTTTTAAATCAGCATATTCATTATATTTTATTTTCAATTGAACATGTTTTTTTAAAATGAGCATGCTATTTTTAAAATATCAGTATGCTTATTTTCTATTTGAAAATAAACGATTTTCAATGTTATTTGAAAACGAGGTTTCTATTAACGTTCTATTTTCTTATATATATAAATTTTCGGTTTCTATTTTATATTTCAAGTATGAAATTTGACTACACTTTGAACAAATTTCAGCAATATATTATGTAAAAAATGAAAAAATATATAGAAAACCAACTGCACTAAAATGCATTGTTTCATCGATGTTGATAAATCATAACTAGCCTACCATGTCGACCCGTCCATAATAAAATGAGGGTGTACCAATCAAAAGAGGAATTCAGAAAAATAGTGGCAGTCCATCAAATAGGTCTAATACATGAGAAACAAGGTGGATCACGGCATGGAAAACTGTCTACTTTAGTTTGTTCTCAATTTTTCGACCCCTGAAATCCTTTTGTTTTCTCTGCTTGACCATGTGCATCTAAACATCCTGTCTCGACTTCACTTTAGCTTTCCTGCATGAAACAATGTTTGTTAATAGGATAGCAAAGAAGATTTGAGCATGTACAGTACACTATAACAGAAAAAACACTAACGTCACTGATTTTCTCTTCATAGCTACAGAAGTTAACTTGACAGCTCTTATTCGCTCAGCCTGTGGTACATTCCTATCAGGCCTTTTTGTCTTCATCACCCATCTGGCTTGTTCTTTACCGCCCTTACTAGAGTCTTTCCTGGAAAAGTTAAGAAACATCAACACAGTACTAGCAAATACCCGACTTCTAGAGCGGACATGTAAGTACAGACACTAACTTCACTGGTTTTCCTCACGCACCCTTGTCATCGTTCTTTTTCGTCCTCCCAGCATTGACATTTGGAGCGCCCTTGCGTTTCCTACAAAAAATGAAATAGATGAATCTGCAGCCAGCATTCGAAAACATGTTTAAGTACGCACAATTGTGCTAATGCCCACTTGTTTGGTTTTGCGTAATCCTCTTCTGCAACCTCCAATGGTCTCTTTCTAGCCCTCCTCAGCCCACCATCTTCTGCATCCGGATCTTCCTCTTCTTCCTCATCTGAATCTCCCTCTTCTTCTGCATCTGAATCTCCCTCTTCTTCTGCATCTGAATCTTCCTCTTCTTCTGTACCTGAATCTTCCTCTTCTTCTGTACCTGAATCTTCCTCTTCTTCTGTATCTGCCTCTGTCTCTTCTTCTGTATCTGACTCTGTCTCTTCTTTTTGCTTCTTCCTCCTTGTGCTATTTAATTTCCCCGATTTTTTCCTGCGTAAATTGAAGAAAAACATGTGAACACTCTCCGGGAGAACATATTAACACTATAAGCATGTATGGAAATGAACAATGAGATAAATATGTGCACTAATTTTGTTGTTGTTTTTTAATCTTCCTCTTCTTCTATATCTGAATATGTGTCTTCTTCTGTCTCTGAGTCTTTGTCTTTTCGCTTCTTCCTCCTTGTGACCTTTGATTTCCCCGATTTGTTTCTGAGTAAATTGAAGAAAAAGAGAGAACATATTAACATTGTAAGCATGTATGGAAATGAACAATGAGATAAACATGTGCACTAACTTCGTTGCTTTTTTTCCCTCTCATCCGCTCGCGCCTGGATTTAATCCTCTTGTTCGATTCTTCGGTAGTTGGTCTCCCTTTTGGAACTATTTTGATTGGATTTTCCATGTCATCAGTGCAGCATTCACGAGCAGCAGAGAAGTATGCCGGCAAAGGAACAAACGATTTATGGCCTTCATCCAAATCAGTTTTTTCTCCATCAACCAATATACTCCAGAGAAACTCCATCACCTGTTCTGACTGTGAATCGCTAGCTGTGGCTGTGAATAAAGCGTCACTAGCCATGTTGCGTAGTTGATGATACTTATTCATGTGATCAGACCATACAAGAGTATTCGCAGTCCTCGAAGAAGGGAACGCTGGCTTGGCCTGCATTGTCCATCTTTTCTTGACAATTTTTTTTGGAAATGTGCGTACACCAAGATGATCCAGAACGCAGAATATATGTGCGCATGGGTAATCCTGACTTTCCAACTTTTTACATTTACAAGCTGCATCATCCAGTCTTGCTCCTGTAAACAGACAAGTCACGTGATATATAAAATCAACAGGCTTAGCATCCACGCCTTGTGCATCCAACTTTTTTGCCTCCAACTCCTCACTGTCCTTACTTTCCAAGTGATTGGGATCCTTAGCATCCAGGTTTTTGGCATGCAAGTCCACACCATCCTTGCCTTCCAAGTCATTGGGATCCTCAGCATCCAAGTTTTTTGCATGCAAGTCCTCAGCATCCTTATCTTCCAAGTCTTTGGGATCCTCAGCATCCAAGTTTTTTGCATGCAAGTCCTCAGCATCCTTACCTTCCAAGTCATTGGGATCCTCAGCATCCAATTTTTTTGCATGCAAGTCCTCAGCATCCTTACCTTCCAAGTCATTGGGATCCTCAGCATCCCATTTTTTTGCATTCAAGTCCTCATCATACTTACCTTCCTTACCTTGCAATTCTCTAGCATCCCTACCATATGGGACTTTATCATATGGGGCTTTGCGCAAAACTCCAAACACGACCAAACCATCACATGCTACCCGCTCCGTGACCTGCCAATTTGTCCCTTCGACAATCTGACGTTTTACCTTTGGAAACATCACAGTTATATAAATATAAGAGGCAGCAATCTCCAGAGGGTGTGCATTCAGCTTAGTGAAGGGTATCATATGTGTTGCTACTGCGTCTAATGCTGCTTCAGTCTTACGCATTATGGATACACAGTGCTCAACATGCTGCAACAAATCAACAAGCTGCATCTTCCTGTTCAGGTGCACATGAAGCCTTGAGTTGAGAGACTCACTCCTTTGATTACTCATCATGCCTAGGAAATATCTACCCTTTGTGTACACAGTAGCCCATTTGTGTCGCAGCTCATACATCCTGTTAACCCATGACGACCTCTTGCTCGTTGGTTTTATTTTGAACCGAACCTTATAAGCCTCCCATCTTTTCTCAAACTCATCAACATCCCAACGACGGTAAATGAATTCCCTAAATTGCTCCAGCTTTTCCTTGCGGAGGTGCATCACCATATTCTCCTCGATATGCCACGTGCACAAACGATAATCTGTTCCGGTCCAGACAGTAGCTATTGCTTTAGCCATTGCACCATCCCCATCGGTGATTGCTGAAATTGGTGCCGTCTGGGACATTGCCTCCAAAAATACATGAAGAAGCCACTGGTATGATGCAACTGTCTCGTCTGACACTAGACCGACCCCAAACAAAACTGTGCTGCGGTGATGGTTCAGACCAACAAATGGAACAAACGGAAGCCTGTACTTGTTAGACCGATGTGTACTGTCGAACACCACGACACCACCAAAGGCAACATAGTCGATGCGGGATTGTGAGTCAGCCCAGAATATGTTCCTCAAATGGCCTTCGCTGTCTTTTGTGTATTTGAAAAAGAATTTCGGGTCTGCTTTTTTCTGTGCAATCATATAGGTGAGCAAATATCTAGCGTCACTGCCTTCTATCTTGCGCTTCTTCTGGACTGAAACATGGTTGTATAGATCTCGATCTATAAATCCAAGCTTGTCGGGACCTCCGGCATTCTTCTCCATTACATTCATAATCTGATGTCTTCGAAGTCCACCGACAGCATACTCGATGACATCGGCCTTTTGTGCGTCAGTCATTCTACGATGAGCCGACAAGTACGGAGTCAGGTCAGCAGGGACAAACAGATGGTTATGCTTGTCCACAAAATTCTTGACGAACCAGAGGCCACTGCTATCTTGTAGCTCAACCTGAAAAAGAGCGGGACACCCACACCAAGAAAGACCCCTCGGTGTTCTTTTTCTTTCAGTTCTGTTAAAGTGCTTAAGGGTCCGCCATCCTTGTTTGCAGAACTTGTATGTCCTTCTGTATGCATTTTGTTTCGGACCCGGACCCTGTACTTCAGATCATCCTTTCTAACACCAAATCCTTTTTTTCTCGCATAGCCTATGTAGAACATGTAGGCTTCTTCCTCAGTCCTGAACGTCTTCTTCACAATCTCTAAGTATTCCATACACTCATTCAGGTCTGAACCAGCCATGCCTTTATTATCAATTCCTTTACCTTGTATGTGTACATCATCCATGTCTATGCCATCCTTGCCTGCATCCTCATTATCCTTATCATCCATGCACATACCATCCATTCCTTTGGGGTCCATGCCTTTGCCTTTGTTGCCTCTATGACCCATGTCCTTGTCGTCCTTGCCTGTATCACCCAAGTTTTTGCCATTGTTGCCTTTATCATCCATGTCGTTATGCTGCCAGCGGAAACAGATAGTCAACGTTACGGATGGATAGCATATGTTACCGAAATTATGCACTACTCTGCTTAAATAATTGATTTAAATTTTCCTATCGGATTCGTGTACCTAACTCAGTCCTTCAAAAGCTGTAAGTAAATATGCCCTGACTAAATCCAGAAATTTGTAATTGATTGTACTAGCTCTAACTGATGATCTCCTAACTAAATCCAAAGTCCACGAGTCTTTCAAATGCCTTGATAGATCCACCCTAATAGATCAATTATCTCCAAACTCCATTCAAAATTATATCCTAACTAAATCCAAATTATCTCGTAACAAAATCCAAAAGTATGTCCTAACTAAATCCAAATTATCTCCTAACTAAATCCAAAATAAGTCCAAACTCCATACAAAATAATTATCTCCTAACTAAATCCAAAATATCTCGAAACTCAATTCAAAAGTTGAATCCAAATCTGCTGACAACTTTCTCATGTCACATAATCCTAACTAAGTCCTTCAATATGTTGTAGCTACATCCGACTTACACTTCCTTTCAATCGTAATCTCATCACAACTTTCTGAAAAGATAAACCCTAATCCTCAGATGACATATCCTAAACCCTAACCAAATCCGACCGTAATCTCCTCACAACTTTCTGAAACGATAACCCCTAAACCTCACATGACATATCCTAAACCCGAATCAAATCCGACCCCTATTGGTTCTATATGCAGAAGGGACCAGAAAAGATTTGAGATGGCTAGGCACTTACAGCGAAGATCCGGCGTGAAAAAGTTGATGCACGTCGATGAGGATGATGTGGCCTCTCGGGTCGGGGAAGGTGGCGTCCGCTCAGGGAAGGATCTGGCGCCGCGACCCGACTGGGGTGACTTGCGATGGAGGGAGTGAGGGGGAGTAGGAGCAGGAGGGGTAGACACGGCGAGTGCGATCGGCGGCGATCGAGGGCGCCGGAGGCGATCGGCAGAGATCGAGTGCGCCCGAGGTTAGGGCTCGAGAGGAGGAGAGAGGACGAACCGCTCGAACCGAAATTCAAAAGAGTATGCACGATGATGGGACCTCTATAATGAAGTGCTTTATTAATGCAATTAATTTAATTGAAAAATTTAGGACGATAATACCCCTGGACCAAATTGGGCCGATTAAAGGTAAAAAAAATTAGGTCGAAAATACCCTTGGGCCTAAAAAGGCCCAATTATTCTCATCCGTTAGATCGGCCATATAATACATGTGCTCTGGTGTATTATAATGCACCGTAAAATCTCCCAGTTATTTTGCTTCTGGCCCTGGGAATTCTTCGTCTCCAGCAGGAAATCCTTGCATTCGTTTGTTTGGCAGGGTCAGGGCGACTCGCGCGCGTCACCTATTTTGGTCCCGGTTGAGCAGCCGTGCGTACGTGACTCACTGCATGTATCAATGTATCATGGATCATTGATCAGTGTTCAGTACCAGCATGTTATCAGTTAGGAGCGAGATCGAGCTTCTTTTTCTTTTGGAGATATGATGTTATCAGTTATGACTAGGCTAGGTAGGCACACGTACATGAGCTCTCCTTGTACGCCAAGTTGTTTACATGTCATGTCCTGTATCAAATAGCTAGCGTGAGACAGCCTTGCATGCTCATCCGATAAGGGGAATTCATGAAGCACCTAATTGTGGGCTAATTAGGAATGACAATCATGTATCAACGCATATTTATGAAGAATCTAATTGCATTGTCTACGGACGCCGTGACCTTCTTGAAGGCGTCGAAAGGCTGCAGCCCTACTTCTCTCCGCTAGAGACAGCTCCGGGGAAACCCCAGACCCGATGAGGTCGGACGATGGTGGCGTTTCCATATCGTTCCCCTTTCGAGGGCAAGCTCAACAAGTTGTGACGATTTTTTCTTCTGGTCTTTTGCTAATTAACCAGGTAGCCTTTTTCTTCCTAATTAATGGATAAAACAAATCTCTTGGCCCCGTTTAAAAAAATCATGGTCTAACATTTGCATACATATACATCGGTCATGGTTGCAAGATTTCGACCACACTTGATATTCCGTCTCTACACCTATGTATTATATCCATTTTATGAAACAATTGTGTAGTATTTACCAAGGCGCGCTTGACGTTTCATGGTGTTTGATGTTTAACTTTGATTTGGGAAAGCTATCATTGTATTAACCTTGCAAATGATTTTACTTTATTTCTGTCTTCATACTTATTTATAGACATATTTTAAATGAAATCATACTCAAAGTTGTATGTCGAAGACCATAAAAGCCAAGCTCACAATATATTTAGGGAAGGAAGGGGCAGAGAACGCTTTTTACCACAGTACAAACGCGAATGATCATGTATACACACATACACTCACCATATAAACACACGCACACCCTATGTATGAGCATGTCTTAGATACTGAGCTGGCACAACATATTGAGATTGACAAAGTCACCACAAACGTCTTGGTAGTTGATGGGAACATCTTCTCTCACTAAACGGACATCACCGGAAAGCCTGAAATAAATTCAAAAAAATGCATGTGTGAGCACCAGTGATAAGTCTAGAACTTGAACCCTGGTGTTTCCACCACAAGGAATCTAACCATCAAACCTATGCTCAGATAAGCTACTATATATATAAAGGGAATTTGGTGTTCAAACTTTTTTTGCCGGGGAATTTGGTGTTCAATTTTTTTGGAATGGGAATTTGGTGTTCTGTTGTGTCAATCTAATTATAATTTGACTAATGCATAAAGAACTATCACTCCGTTCCTAAATATAAGTCTTTTTACAGATTTCAATATGGAGTACATCACCAAGCTGCTCCCGCGTCTCTCCCGCGGGCGGCTCGGGAGCAAACCCTAGCCGCCGGCAGCAGCACCAACTACCACCCCTTCCTCCCCTCGCCGCCGCCAGCAGCGGTCGCCGGGCAAAGCCCGCGCGGCTGGGCGGCGGCGGGGGCCCCTTCTCCTTCTGCCCGGAAGTGTTGGCGCGGGCCGGAGACTTTCGGCGGGAGCTCGAGTGGTTGCGCGAGCTTGGGACGGCCCTGCTGGCCGGCGAGGCAGCGCACGGAGGCGTGGGCGCGCGGGGCGCTGGGCGCGGATCTGGCGCGGGCGCGCGGCAATGCGGCCATGCGGGTCGCAGGGCGCAGATCTGCGGTGTGGTTGCGATGGAGGGGCTCCTCTGGCGCGGGCGTGCTGGTGAGCGGCGCGGGCGGCGAGGCGGGGCTGGCGGCGCGCATCGAGCGGCAGGCCGGAGGGCGCGGCAAGTCACGTCGGGCACGAGCGCGGGCTGGTGCGCGCGTGCCTCCAGCGGGAGCTGCGGAAGGCCTCCGCCGAGCGGGCTCGAGGTCTGCGCTGCGGCAGGAGAGAAGGGTCGGGCGGGCGCGAGTCCTCGGATTCGGCATGGGCTGGCGGGGCGGCGCCCCTCCGGCGTGTGGCGGCCGGATCTAGACGAACCTGGCCAGATCCTTGGTGTGTTGGACGCGCGCCGGCCCTGCACGTTGGTCCTGTGATGCTGGAGCAGGCGGCTCCGGCCGTGATAGATGCGGGATGCAGGGACTGTTCTGGTCACTGTAGGCTCGCCGTGGGCGGGGTGGACCATGACTCCATGACTTCTACGACTAGGTTCTGCGGCGGTGGCGGTGCGAGGCTGCATGGACAAGCTTGTGTGGGCACGAGCGAAGGTGTGCGGCGAGACGGACGAAAGTCCTGCACGACCAGAGACCGGTGGCGATGGCGCCTGTGGGTGTCATTTTCCTCCTTGGAGGCGTCACCTGAGGTGTGTCGGCATCTTCCTCGTGCTCGGATGATGGTTTGTCTCCGGGCGAAATCCTAGGTCCGGTGTTGGATCGGCGTGATGGCGGCGTGTTTGACGTCGTTCCTCTGTTGAGAGCATCACGTTTGGAGACATTTCCTGGAAGCTCTTTGCGGCGCTCCTCCGGTGCTCGCCGCTGTCCAAGGTGAAGCTCCAGGCGCAATGTACGAATTCATTGATGAGTCAAGACGAAGCTCTTCCTGGGATCGACCAAGTCCCGCTATCCACCCGCTGCTTTCAGGGTGGATGGTGCGTTGGCAAGGAAAGTTGTAGTTGGAGCTGCTGCTGTCTTCGGAGGTGATCGGCGTTGTTCGAGACGCGGCGGTGATGCTTAGCTTAGGACATGTGCTTCGGTCGTGTAGTCGTGTTGTTTGTGGTGGCTGTAGCTCTCTGCAGCTATCAGGACTGCAGTTTTTCCTTTCTCTTTTGATCTTCGGATCTTTATCATGTTGTTCTTCCGCTGCTTTCTGCTAAATCTGAATCAAGCCAGCATTTTGCTGGATTTTTAAAAAAAATATGGAGTACATACGGAGCAAAATGAGTGTATCTACACTCTAAAATACGTCTATATACATCCGTATCTAGTTTATATAGAAATCTCTAAAAAGACTTAATAGTATTTAGGAACCGAGGGAGTACACATCTGCATATAGTACATCTTTCGCGTTTTCTGTTGAGATAATTTATTTTCCAAATAAACAAATTTGCTGATTAAAGCAAAGCACATAGTGAAGCTTTTGCGTTGAAGTAGCATACACTTTCCACTTACGCGTTCAAGAGAAAGTTGGGTGGGCATCATAGTTGTGCTACGTGGAGAGTCCCAGAGCAATCACCAATGGGAATATGATCATGGGATATGGTCATCGGGCCACTTAATTTGCACACCATGCGCCACACACACTAAAGCTAGCTGCTAGAATACGGCGCATTTTATGCCGACCATGGCCAGGCCGGCGCCTCAACTTTGATTCTTTGAAGTTCCGACCAGAACACCACGGACCCACCGTAGACAGTGCTAGTTGTACGTAGTACAGCAGTGCATGCGGCACCGGCCGGTAACAATTCCTTGATGCTGATGACCATCATTTCTTTTTGTTTCCCGTGTCGATATGACCCCCTCCCGAGTGCAAGCACGGTGCAAGTAATCAAGCACCGAAGGAGTACTCGGGTTGCTTCCCAGATCGAACTTCCATCGAATAGCAAACCAAAGCCGAACATACATGTGCTCCATTGCATTTTATTGTTGTATAGTTGTGAGATGATAATTGAATATAAGTTGTATAATTAAATAAAAAGTATTTTTCATGCATGATATTGTATATTGTGGTGGAGCTTTCTTCATGCTTGGCTATATTTAGATGGGCATTTTCCATGCATGTCGTTATATGATAAGGCATGCCTTGCATGTCAAGATAAATAAGGTAGTGAGGATCAATTATTTTTTAAAAAGATAAAAATCCATCCTACCATCTGGGGTAGTTACCCCACATGTCTTATATACTATCATGTGGTATATATATGATCTCATTTTGTCTCCCGTGTCGATATGCCCCCCTCTCGCATGCATGCACGGTGCAAGTAATCAAGCACCGAAGGAGTACGCGGGTTGCTTCCCAGATCGAACTTCCATCGAATAGTAAAAGCGCTGCCGTCTCTCCAAGTATGATCAAATAGTTGACAACACGTACGTACGTCGCGGTGCCATCAACATCCTGCAGAAATTCCAACGCACGCCGCCCGTATAATCAGCATGCATTGCATGTACGCATGCACATCTCCATCGATCGATCTTGTTCCAGAGGTGCCCTGGCCGAGCACTCCACTCCACTGCACATAGCCTTATCGTCGATCCACCCAACCAAATGCCCATGACCCATCCTCTTCAATCTTAGCCACTATCTTTAGCCCTTGTTAAACCCATCTTTTCCGATAAGATAAAGGAAGGCACACCCCACGCAGGACTACTACTCCTACTCGCATTGCCGCAGTACGCGTTGAGGCCGGCCGAACGTCGCCGTCGATCAAGTGGAGTCGCCGATCGATCCCTGGGCTAGCTAAGCTGGTGATGATCATGGGCCGGCCGTTAGTTAAAGTGGGGCAACTTCCCGTGTCTTTTCTAGCCTTGTGCCACTAGCTAGGCTGTTATCGCCATTGGCCACACTAGCGACATGATTGCTGCTAATGGACGAGATCACGTCTTGTTGCTGACCGGCAGGTTTACCTCAGAGGGAAACGTATGAGACGTAGTTTTCCGAGCTTTAGGTAACTGATAATGGTGGAACGGTCGTGTCGTTAGTTAGCCCAGAGTAAGGCTTGACTGTTGCTTTAACTTGGATTGTATGCACCGTTGCTTTATTTATAAAGCGGGGCGAAAACCTATTTCGAAAAGGTAATGATGACCACAGAACACCCAACACGTACTCCCAATGCCCAAAACCTGGTACTTGGTTTCTAGCACCAGTTATCTTTCTTTTTCTGAGTTCTTTTTTGTTTTCGCAAGGAAATATTAACTGGTGGATGTTCGCCAGCGGAGGTCCCAGCGAACGCCCGCACAACCGTGTGATCGGTATCGAACAGAATGACATTTAAAAGACACACACATTGCGTTCGCCGGCAATCCTTTCCTACACATGGCAAGTTTCCCTTCTGTGCATGGCAAGTCCCTAATAAACGCATGGCATTTTTTGGTTGGTTTAGGGCGTATTCGGTAACCCTCCACAACTCCACAACCCAAAACCAGCAGCCAGCTTCTCGTTAAAAATCCTAGAGTTAGACATACGTTCGCCTCGACAGTTTCTACTTCCGGTCGCCAAAGCTGGCTGACAGCCAATTTACGTGACTGGCCCATTAGTGCTGCAGCCCATTTATGCCACTAGCCCATGAAAAGATGAGGTAACGACGAGATGAGAGGAGGAAACAAAGCGAACCGGTATCTTGCAATTCACTTGGCGGTGGCATTACACTGTAATATTCGACAACTCCAGCTTCCCTATTTTGGTGGAGCGCTGATTTCCCAGCTCCTCGACTCCTCACATTTTGTACTGAGAAAATAGCCAGCTTCTCTCAGGAAACTCCAGGAGTTTGACCGTTCGGTTCAACTCTGAACGTGGAGTTGGAGGAGCCAGGAGCTGGAGAGCTCCCGAACACACCCTTAGCATGGCAACTCCGGTGTTTGCTGGTAATTTTGCTCTCGGTGAACGTTCGCCAGATATTCTCGTCCTTTTATAAAGGAGGAGAAGTTCTCTCTCAGTCCGTGAATGGACCAACACACAAAGACTTCAAATCTAAGAGCATTGCGATGAAACTAATAAACTTGTAATACCAAAAACAAAGTGACAAAAGTTTGTCGAAGTACATCCACCTTCCGCAAAATCAACCGTACAGGTGAATGAACTTAAAATGAGAACACTAAGGCCTCTTTTGGTTCATAGGATAGGATTATCGTAGGAATAGGAATCTTGTAGGAAATGAGATGACATGTATCTCAAATCCTATGAGTAGGAATAGGAAACAAGATGTCATTTGATTGACACCAAAGGAATTTTTCCATTGAGTCTACGCTCTTTTTTATTTTCCTATGAAATGTGAAGGATAGGAACCAATCCTATGTAGGAATAGGAATCCATTCCTATGAACCAAAGGGCTCTAAAGGAAAAATTCCTATAAGAATCCTATCCTTTAGAATTCCTATGAAATTCCTCTAAACCAAAGGAAGCTTTAGAGGGCTATATCAAGGATTTGAAGCCATGTCCAACAAATGAAGGTTATAGCAACGACATCCATTCCAAGAAGCAAATTGCTATCTTTCAGCACAATGGTTTGAAAGAGAAATAGAAATGTGTCTACTTTTATCCCCCAACTAACTGATTTATCCAGTTTACATACCTTAAGTTTAAACTAGGCATTCTGCAAGTTGAACTTTTAAAACTGGACTAGTTTCATCCCTCAATCAAACTAATTAGAGTGGTTTCTCTGATGACGTGACGATGTATTTTCACGAGGGACAGACACACCAGAAAAAGAGTACATCACAATGATGGAGAGGCAACCCCCTCTAGAAAAAAAACAAAAGACTAAACACAAACAAAAAAAGTGACTAAAACAAAATAGAAGTTCAGGCAACCAAAAGTAGCAAGACCAGAAATTTATTATACCACTTTTGACTATCAATTTATATGGAAAAAAGACTGATTGAACTTTCCAACGGACTCATTCCATCAGTAAATGATTGAATGGGATTCTCTTGGGCACCATCACTTCTCTACATACTTGCTTTCAGAGCTAGACGCCGAAGGGTCACAGACCGACCATAGACCCTGTTCAATAAGTGGAACATCCCCAAAGCGGAATTGACCGGTGGTAGTTGGCCGTAACCCATTGGAAACTCTCTTTGAGATTCATTATCTGTCCCGAGCGTAGCATACAACTCCCTGTTGTACTTGCGCTCTGCCGAACTATATTGATCAACTATAGAAAATTGGCTTGGTCCGATAAGCTAATTATAGGTCCTTCTCTCCATCCTTTGGAGATTCAGGGATAATGAATCAATTGAACACGTCATCTGCTCATGATATAGAAGAAGAAGAAATGTCAGAAGAAAGCAGCAGCAGATACTACGATTTTATTTTTGACCATATCGGATCTTATTTAGCTTTTATGAGTTGATTGGTGCATGTAACACAAATCAATTAGGCCCAATTTGGAGCAAAGGAAAAAACATAGCAATTTGGGAGGATATGAGTCCTATAGAATTTTTCCTTTCGTATCGCTTGCGGCAAGGGAATTGCTGGACTGTGTTATTCCATAGGAATATAGGAGGAAACCAAATATGAGGTCCTACCTCATGTTTCCTTCTCTTTGTATCTACAATCTCTGCATGACATTCAAACGACAGTTTTCTAGTTTCCCGTGGTTCATTCTAATTCCTGCGTATTTTCAATTTCTATGTTTTGAATTTCTGTGTTCTTGGGGTGTGGGGGGCTAAGTAGCATCTCATTTCGACGGCGCCGGTCGAAAACTCAGACCCTCCTGACGACTCACGTCTACCATCTGATTTCACGGCTCATGATGCTCTAGAGTTTTGATGAGTTTTGAGGGGCATCTCTGACATCAGATGCATTTTGTAGGCCGAGACAGAGGAATAGTTCGTGCACGTATGCCTAGCAGGCTAGCAGCATCCCGCACAATTCCCAACACTTGAGCTAGAAACCGAGAATGATTGTGGGGTGATGCCGATGAGCTCGGTCGAGCATGGGTCGCCGATGGGGCGAAGGGCGGCTCGATCGGTCGTTGGCGGTCACTCAAATCGCTAGGCCACACCTCCAGAATTGAACATCACTGTCGACCGGCCTGTCTCCTTGTGCATTTGCCTTTTTCTTACCGGACATCACGATCAACTTTTCTTTACTGGTGCTCGCTTGCACTTCCTCCTCTAGGCTGGAACAAACACAATCTTGTAGAGTAGGCTGTAGCCAAGATCTATCTCCAGTTTCTACTCAGGCTCAGCGGTGCACAACTTCACACTTTTAGACGCTCTGGGCATTCGAGCAACGCACGAATGTACTACATGGGTTCAGGCAAAGCTGGAGTTAACCTGGCAGAAAGGAAGGAAGGAACTGAACGAAAGCGTGCTCTGTCCATGCACCTGTCAGTCAGCGTGTCACACCAAATCAATCGACGAAACGGCATACCAGCCTCCAACGCCCGACCGTGCCTGCCCTACCGGTGCTACGACGTCGCGTGCCCGGTCACGCGAGCCCTGATTAATCTCTGAAGCATATCTGCATGCGTGCGTGGAGATGACACGCCGGACCATTCATGATCCTCATGTACGTACGTGCCATCGACCGGACTGTGCACCAACCGGGACATGCACACACGTCGAGTTCACGGGAGACTTGGATTGGACGGAGGCACGCCCAACGTCCGTCCTTTCCATCTTCCATGAATGCTCCTGCCAGACCTATATATCTCTGCCGTGCCGGTATGCATGACAAACCGTATACAGACCCATCACGAGAACGACGTACACCGCCGTATTCAGGAGGCGAGCTGGAGGCAGCTGGCCGGGACTAGGCCCTCTCTGTCGTCGACCAATTCCGTTGATCTCCCAACAGTAGTACTGTATTTGCTAGTGGTCGCCGTGCGTGCATGTAAATCGCCAGCACTGTCGAAAAGGGAGGCGTGGGAGAACCGTGGGGAGCTCAATTTTGATTTTTTGAGGGAGGGTGCTGAGCTGATGAAGATAATGCTGGGAGAATTTTTGAATTGTTTGAACATCCGTTTCTGTTTATTGGTCAAGTGTCGTCGCGGGTTGATGCGTCGATGGGAACGTTGGATGGACAGACAGACACGCTGTACTATGCATATGCAGATCGGAACAAGTGTATGGTCGCACATGACTACCTGGGCGCTTTCTTTGTTTTTGGATTTTTTTTCGAATGACCCAAACAGGATTAGTATAGTCTGGATAAGCAGAGGAGTAAATCAACTACTTAGTTTGTTGAACCGTACAATAGAAGAGTCAGCGAGGACGAACCAACTTGTGATTGGATGGTTAGACGGACAGTGATATTCTTAACCCATCAGGTTTCAAGTCATAATGCTCACACTTATCCTTAAATTATGGCGTCTACAGTGACTTTGTAAAATCTCAAAATTATATGGCGACTCAGTCTCTCAGACGTGTTCATAAGAATAGGGTGTGCATATGTGCGTTTATAAGGATGAGTGTATGCGCGTATATATTAGCGTTTGCGTCTGTACAGTGTTAAAAAACATGAGTCGGAGAGGAGAAGAAAGATTCTTAAAAATGGTGAAAATATCTTTTTTCTAAATCCGGTATAAATGTAGACGCTCATATACACTCACACCTATAAACGCACAACCTATAGGTTAATTGCACACAAAAACTAACAATCTGAACCACACCCGGTTCGCAATATCTTCTTAAATATGAAGACAAAATAATGTACCATTTATGTTTCAATTTTGTTCACACAATTTTGAGACGTGCCATTCTATAGCACAACAAAAGAAGGGCATGTGGTTGACCCACTTGGCTTTCATTCTGGTTTGGCATCAAATAAAAAACCCATACCATTTTGGGAAAATGTTCTGACCTATCACAAAAATGTTGTGTACCAACATTTTCTCTCACCAGTGTCCATGGAATATATTTCGAAAGGAATGCTCATGTGTTTAACCAACATGTTCTTGTATTTTAGAAAAATATTCATGACCTTTAAAAGTGTTTATCTGTGTCAACGACCTGTAATACTTGTTTCAATACCTAAAATTTCTACATATGAAAAGAAAAAATATTAATATATTCCACCATGCATTAAAATTATTATTTCTTTTTAGAACGTCTACTAATACTGAATAATACATGTTAATGAATAGTAATATTTTTCCAGATATATGAAGATAACACACAGGTCAAAGAAAATATAATATTTTTTATTTCTAGTAAAATTTAAAAAATGCAAATGAAAACAAAAATGATAAATAATTCTTGAAAAAGAAATTAATGATAAAAACTGAAAACTAAAAATAAAATAAGTAGGAAAAACAAAACCAAAACCAAAAGAAGTATTAAGGAAAACACAAAGGTAAAACCGAATGCAAAATAAGAAAGCGGTCCCTCAAAAAATAAACTGACATGAGCCGCAACCCAGCACAGATGGGCATGTGGTCATGCGTATTTTGGACAAGGTTGGGATACGATTTGCAGAATCTAGAGTCCAAAAATTAATTTGTTTGAAAGTTCTATCTTCTCGGCAAACCACATGACATGAGGTATCAGCCTAGCCCATGTTTTTCATGGTCGAATATCATCCCAAAAAAGTGGCTAGCTTTTGTGTCGCTTGTAGCGAGCCATAAACCTAGCTCCCCTACATGTGAGCAGTAAATTCATAAAAAAGTAGTAAATTCAAAAAAAAAATGTTTTTAATCAAGATGCTCAAATGCTAGTGTCTACAAAAGTTTGTGGTGAAATGATATCCGAGAAGCTCTCAGAAAAAAGCAAAATTTGAATGTCAAAGAAACTTTGAAAAAGTGCATTGTTAATGCCTGGTTTTGTTTTTTCTTGTCGATAATTCCTTCAATATCAATTTACCATGAAAATATTTCACGCGCCTAGTGCATTAGAGCATCTTAGATGCCAACAAATTTAAGTATTTTTTGAATTGTTATGCATTTTTTATGAGTTTACTATTCATCGTAGCGGATCAACCTGGACTCGGTCGTGGATTACCGATTCTATTAATATTAATTAATCAATAAATAAATAGGTAAATAATAATAATATATTTCAAGAAATACATGGTTACACAATTCAAATGGTTTGTGCAATTTAAAAGTGCTTATAAAGTTCTTAATATTCTTGAGTGTGAAACTTTTGCAAGAATAAAATTAAATATATGACAAAAAAATGTACATAGTGTTTTACAAAAACAAATATGTTATTTCCTTAGGGAAATAATAACCATGTTTCTTGAATTGATATTGATGTTTAGAGCATAAGTATTCAAGTGTTCATAAAAATGTTCTAGGATATCTCGAGACTAATATATTTTTGCTAGGGAAAACAAAGAACAAAAATAATAAAATGGGAAATACAACATTGTTGGTGTAATGGCCCGACAATGTAGCCATGTTGGGTAACAAAATTTTGAACACATTACAGACGCGAAGGCTCATACATATGCACATACATTCATCCTTATGAACGAACCCACATGCACGCACAACCTAACAACTGTGAGCGGACATTATATATGGTACATCATCACCATGTCAGACATCTCAATGTTTTGAAACTCCAGTGAAAAGCTTAGCCCCATTTCTCGCAAAACTGGGACAACTGACGCCCGTCATATGCTTTCAAAGCCTTGTTATAGGGTCAACTATAGTGAGTAATCTTGACTCAACGGCTATTGCGTCAAATTGGCGCCACTTTGCACAGGAAGGAGCTCGCCAAAGTTTCCTTGGTGCCTACCCCTTCTGTTTCAAATTACTCATCACAGAAATGGACGTATCTAGACCTAAAATACATCTAAATACATTCATACATGCGACAAGTAATTCAAAACGAAGGAAGTATCATTTAAAGCACATGTACGTTATGTTTCGTGATCGTAAGGTTCCTGTCCGAATGGAACCACACGGCGGCGACGCACGAGCTTGATCCAGCTCGTGTCGTGGCGGAGTCATGTGTGGTATGCACATTTAGCAACATCAAAAATATTGAATAAAAAAAATCAAGAACACGGTGCAGTGGCGCAGGCGCGGAGGCGCGCAGCCATGTGAAAGGTGCCGTAGCACCACGCACGCGGGGCCCCCAGCCTACGCTGTTCCCGCGGATCGCCGTCGATGGGCGTCGTCCAGCCCCGAGGAAATATCTGGTACTCTTATCCCTAGGGTGCTCCTGATGCTTCAAAACTCAGTAGCACATTTTTAAATGTTTGAAAAATTCTGAAAACAATCCATCACATTGACACAACATCAAAGTATGTTGTCATTTTTCTATCTCGAGCAATGTTTCAAATTTTGATTTAAAATTTTTTAACAACATACATTGATGAAGTGTCAATGTGCTCGATTTTTTTAGAATTTTTTAAATATTTTAAAATGTGCTACCGAGTTTGGAGCACCGGGAGCACCCTAGAGAGGGAGTAGTAGATATTTCCCTGTCCAGCCGCCTACTCCTACACCGCGCACGTAAATGCTTGCCACAGCTCGGTCGACCCAGCCGGGATGCTATTCGCATTCAAATCTCCGAACCAACCGGCCGCGGCCGGCCCGCCGTGATCACATCCCCCGTCCGATGCTTCGTGCCGCGCACTCATCTCAGTCATGCACCCTCCCCGCCGGCCCGTTTTCAGCACGCCACCGTGAAAGATACGAGTAATCATTTACGCGACTGCCACGTCGTATCGCACAGCAGCCACGTCGGCCGGCTGCCGGAGAGATGAGCCAGCGCGACCCATACAGCCACGGGCACACAGCATGTCCCACTGACCCGATCCCCCGGTGCCGTCGACTCTGTAGCCCCGTCGTGTTGCCGAGACGCGACGTCCCGGCCACACGGCCGTGGCCACATAAACGCGGCGCCCATGCCGGCCCGCCCCGTCCCCGCACCCGCTGGCACTTGGCGAAAGCGCCCACGACGGTGCCCTTAAATTGTTCACGAGCCCCCGTCGCCCCACTCCTCTCGCTTTCTCGCCACATCTCGCCGTCGACCGCCACCCCGTTTCAAAAACCACAGGAGAGATGCCGCGCGGCTCCATCTGTTGGCTGCTGCTGGCCGTGGCGCTGGCGGCGGCCGCCGTGGAGGCCGGCCGGAGCCGGAGCCTGCACCGGGACTTCGACGCCGTGTGGGGGAAGCGCAATGCGCGCTTCTTCGACGACGGCCGGGTGGTGGAGCTGGCGCTGGACCGGGAGACCGGGTCCAGGCTGGAGTCCAAGGACCGGTACCTCTTCGGGCGGTTCGACCTCGACATCAGGCTCGTCGCCGGCGAGTCCGCGGGCACCATCACCTCCTTCTACGTAAGTGTACATGGATCTCTCTGCTGGTCGACTGCATTTTCCTTCTCGTTTCCGCCTGCCTGATTAACCGGCATTGGCCATTTCGTTAACTGGGAGTAGTAAAAAAAAGAGTTGGGCATGTTCAGAGTTCAGACAGCCCAGTTACCCACACGAGTTCGACACTCGTCATTCCTAGGGTGAATTTCGCTTGAGAAAGCAAAGGGTAAAAAATCTCGAGCAGATTAAGGTGAAAATTGTCTTGTTTGGGTCCCCTGCATTTGTCGCTAAAACGTAGTCCCCGGAGGAAACAAGTGTGAATTCAGAAGCTCGCCGATTGGGAGGTTAACTGACGCCCAACTGCAGTGAATTCTGTTCTGGTTGACGCATAAATGTTTGCATAATTGATGAATTCAATTGGGCTTTTGCAATGAATTGGGGCGCCAAGTAGTAGTACCAGTAGGGACACAGATCTGCCGTGCTACACTTAATTGTGTGTACCTACATGTCCTAAAGCCTAAGGATACGACAGAATTTCATGTTCTTTTGAAAAATGTGAGAGCGTCACCATAAAAAAACAGAGAGAGAGAGCATCGTCCTCTCCCGGCAGTTAACACATGGTGTACATTGTCTTAATTAAGTCTTGAATTCTATTAAAGAAACATTCATGCTCAACTAGCCGGGTCTGTCTTAGACGTGAATTCCAGTAAGCCCGACTAGACACCATCTGAATACTGTATTCTTCAGGAGATAGAGTCTGGTTCTGCATTATTCAGGCGACAGAATCTGAAACTATTCTGCCGTTTTGAGGAGGGGAAAACAATAATTTTCTCGGGCATAAGTAGTCATGGTGAACTAGCCAGGCTATTCTTAGGCATGAACAGCCAGGTTTGTTCTTACGTGGATTCCACTAAGGCCGACTAAACACTATCTGAATATTGTATGTATTCTTCAGGAGAAGCAACCTTGATTCTGTATTCTTCGGGCGACAGAATCTGGAATTGTTGTGCCCCTTTGAGCATATGTAGTTCATGGTGTCCACGTTAAATCTTCTTTGCGTTCCATTTCAGTGTATAACTAATAAGAAAGATAATCGACGTTGGTGCAGATCTGCACGGGTGGCGCGCGGCACGACGAGGTGGACTTCGAGTTCCTGGGCAACGTGAGCGGCGAGCCCTACATCCTGCACACCAACATCTTCAGCGACGGCAAGGGCGAGCGGGAGCAGCAGTTCGTGCTCTGGTTCGACCCCACCGCCGACTTCCACACCTACTCCATCCTCTGGAACCCGCTCAACATCATGTACAGATCTCTTCTCCACAGCACCATCTTCATCATTCATCAATGGTCCATCCATCATCCTTCCTGACATGCATGATCTTGTCGATTGATTGATCGAATGCAGCCTGTACATCGACGGGACGCCGATCCGGGTGTTCAAGAACAACGAGGCGAACTGGGTGCCGTTCCCGACGCGGCAGCCGGTGCACGTCTTCGCCAGCATCTGGAACGCCGAGGAGTGGGCGACGCAGGGCGGGCGCGTCAAGACGGACTGGTCCGAGGCGCCCTTCGTGGCCGCGTACCGGCGGTTCGACGCGACCAGCGCCTGCGTCTGGCAAGGCGGGGCGTCGCCCACGCGGTGCGGCGGCGACCACCTGCCGTCGTCGGCGTCGTCGTGGATGGCGCAGCGGCTGGACTGGTGGAGCTGGATGACGCTCAACTGGGTGCGCATGAACTACATGACCTACGACTACTGCGCCGACCGGAAGCGGTACCCCCACGCGTTCCCCACCGAGTGCATCATCCCCATCGGCAGGATCTGATCTGGTCTGATGCCGTCCATCAGTTCGTTCATGCGTAGCCTAGGCGGTAGAGAGAGTACGCTTTGTCTCGTGACTCGTTTGCATGCAGGGATTGGATTTGCTGCCGGCAGAATGTAAAGAGCGGAAAAACACAAATGATCGGAGCGCTTTGTTTCTCCTCGTTCGATGAGCTTTTGTGTTAGGCGCTTCAAATCGATTTAAGTTTCTTTTTTTTTTTGCGGGAAAGAGAGTTTCATTTATCAGGTTATGATTACAATCAGCAGCAACAATGCTCGCAATCTCGTCGGGAGGCGTGCGCAACCAGCACGCAGTCCGCTGTTGCGTTCGTCCCATTTGAGCAAGAGTATGGCTAGCAATGTTTACACTACTCCTGATCTTGATTATATGGATCCTCCTTTCTTAAGCCAGTAGCGATCTGATCTCCATCACTTTATGAGTATGTGCTGATCAATCTTGCCCAGATGCTGAGATCATTTGTACAGCTTCGGCACAATAGGTCTCCACCACAATGTCCAGTGTAGTCCAATTGAGGGCTAAAATAATACCTTCATGAATTGCTGCCAACTCGGCCTCCAACGTGTCCATGCAGTTCCCAAAACCTCTGATTGCAGCAAGCATCACAGCCCCAGTGTGATCACGGAGAAGCATCCCACGAGCGGTACCATCCGTGAGCAAAAAGGACCCATCGACGTTGAGTTTTGCGCGGCCGGGGGCTGGCGGTGTCCAATGTTCCACATGTGGTATGGCCTTCTGCTTCCATATGGGCTCACCAAAATAATCCACCACCTGTTTACCTTTGGTCAGGTCCGCATCAGGGTATTGTTCCAACGACAATGGCGATGACACATAGCTGGCGAGGAAGCGACGAGAGGCCTCAATTGGAACCGCTGGTTTATGGTGGGTTACTTCATTGCGAACATGCCAAGCCCGCCATACGATCATCATAATGAAGAGTCATTGGGGAACACTCCGTTTCTCAAGGAGATGGAAGATCCATTCCGTCTCAGTATCCTGAAGGTCGGCATCATTGGGGAGGTCCCAAACTTCTCTCATAGCATTCCAGAGGCCGGCTGCATGGGGGCAGCGAATGAGGGCATGATGAGCATCCTCCGTGTCATGACCGCATATGGTGCAAGCCTGAAGAGATTGCATGTGTTTCAATTTTTTTGTAGCTTATGTAGCTAGAGATTCATGTGCAGCTTTCCATGCAAATATACGTACTTTTGGCGGCGCTTGACTCTTCCAAATCAAGTCCCAGACAGGGCGCCAGCCATCCGGACAAGCTGGACGCTCCAGAATCATTTGTAGACATTTTCTCCTGTAAACCAAGAGAGTATGCACTTTTCATGGAAAACAAGCCGCGGTTATCAGGAAACCATGCCACAAAGTCAGACTCCAGCCCTCACAGGGTTTGATTTTCATGATCACGTCAATGTCAACTTGATAAAAATATTGTTGTAGCAGCCTTCTGTTCCATGTTCCATCAGTGTTCAACAGTTCAGCAACCCATTTGAGACGGCAACGTCTTCTAGGGGTAATGGGCCGGCATGAAGTGCCACGGGGAATCCATGGGTCTCTCCATATCCGGACCTTTGCACCGTTACCTATGCGCCATATAATTTCTTTTTTCAACAGTTCGAGGCCGTACTCAATAGCTTTCCAAGTGGAGGATGCATTACCCGTAAAAACTGGTGTCTACCAGTGGCCCATTTGGGTAGTACTTAGCCCTGAGCACTTGGGCACAAAGACTATCAGGTTTTTCTAATAATCTCCATGCGTGCTTAGCCAATAGAGCCTGATTAAAAATCTGCAAGTCTCGGAAGCCCATGCCTCCGCATGTATTTGGTCTGATCATGCAATCCCAGGAAATCCAGTGTGTGCGCCGCTGATTCTTACTAGCACTCTACTAAAACTCTCTTACCATTTTCATAAGATCTTCACAGAGCCCTGCGGGTAGTTTAAAAACACCCATCAAAAAGGTTGGCAAGGATTGAGCGACCGCTTTGATGAGAATTTCTTGTTGGAAATATGCCCTAGAGGCAATAATAAAATGGTTATTATTATATTTCTTTGTTCATGATAATTGTCTATTGTTCATGCTATAATTGTGTTATCCGGAAATCGTAATACATGTGTGAATACATAGACCACAACACGTCCCTAGTGAGCCTCTAGTTGACTAGCTCGTTGATCAAAAGATAGTCGCGGTTTCCTGACTGTGGACATTGGATGTCATTGATAACGGAATCACATCATTAGGAGAATGATGCGATGGACAAGACCCAATCCTAAGCATAGCTCAAAGATCGTGTAGTTCGTTTGCTGTAGCTTTTCCGAATGTCAAGTATCATTTCCTTAGACCATGAGATTGTGCAACTCCCGGATACCGTGGGAGTGCCTTGGGTGTGCCAAACGTCACAACGTAACTGGGTGACTATAAAGGTACACTATAGGTATCTCCGAAAGTGTCTGTTGGGTTTGCACGAATCGAGACTAGGATTTGTCACTCCGTATGACGGAGAGGTATCTCTGGGCCCACTCGGTAATGCATCATCATAATGAACTCAATGTGATCAAGTGGTTGATCATGGGATCATGCATTACGGCACGAGTAAAGTGACTTGCCGGTAACGAGATTGAACGAGGTATTGGGATACCGACGATCGAGTCTCGGGCAAGTAACGTACCGATTGACAAAGGGAATTGTATACGGATTGATTGAATCCTCGACATCATGGTTCATCCGATGAGATCATCATGGAGCATGTGGGAGCCAACATGGGTATCCATATCCCGCTGTTGGTTATTGACCGGAGAGGCGTCTCGATCATGTCTGCATGTCTCCCGAACCCGTAGGGTCTACACACTTAAGGTTCGGTGACGCCAGGGTTGTAGAGATATTAGTATGCAGTAACCCAAAAGTTGTTCGGAGTCCCGGATGAGATCCCGGACGTCACGAGGAGTTCCGGAATGGTCTGAAGGTAAAGATTTATATATAGGAAGTCCACTTTCGGCCATCGGGAAGGTTTCGGGGGTCGCCGGTATTGTACTAAGACCACCGAAAGGGTCCCGGGGGTCCACCGGGTGGGGCCACCTATCCCGGAGGGCC
>NC_041392.1:629161088-629176982 GCF_002162155.2 Triticum dicoccoides | reverse complement strand
CTTGGGCCTCCCCTGCGCCTAGGGTTGGGAAACCCTAGGGGCGGGCCGCCCCCCACTTGGCTTGGGGGGGAGCCACCCCTTGGCCGCCGCCCCCTTGGAGATTCATCTCCTAGGGCCGGCGCCCCCCAAGGCCCCTATATAAAGAGGGGGGAGGGCAGCCGCACCCTTGCTCTTGGCGCCTCCCTCTCCCTCCGTAACACCTCTCCTCCCCGCTTGCGCTTGGCGAAACCCTGCCGGGATCCTGCTGCATCCACCACCACGCCGTCGTGCTGCTGGATCTTCATCAACCTCTCCTTCCCCCTTGCTGGATCAAGTTGGAGGAGACGTCTTCCCAACCGTACGTGTGTTGAACAGGGAGGTGCCGTCCGTTCGGCACTAGGTCATCGGTGATTTGGATCACGAAGAGTACGACTCCATCAACCCCGTTCTATTGAACGCTTCCGCGCACGATCTACAAGGGTATGTAGATGCACTCCTCTCTCCCTCATTGCTAGATGACTCCATAGATTGATCTTGGTGATCCGTAGAAAATTTTAAAATTCTGCTACGTTACCCAACATTTCTTTGCCGCCACTGGAGTACTCTCCCCACTGAACCATTCTTTTTAATAGCTTTTCTTGAATGCTCTGAAACTTTCCTCTGGTCATACGGCCCTCTGGGGTAGGCAGACCCAAGTATTTAGGCTCAAATTCCAGTTGTGTGACTTGTAGCACATGCTTGATTTCCTCTTGTACCACTTTTGGGCAAGCCTTCCCAAACATCAAAGAGCATTTATCAGTATTGACCAACTGTCCGGTACCTTGCGCATACGTGTTGAGGACATGCTGCACCCGCAGAGCTTGCTCAATTTCTGCTTTAAAAAAGAGCATCGTATCGTCCGCGAATAACAAATGTGAGATACCAGGGGCTCTACGACATATCCTCAGAGGCTCAATCTGCTTGTCATTGATCTCTTTCTGAAGTAATGCTGAGAGGCCGTCTGCAACTAACAAAAACAAGAAAGGCGACAAGGGATCGCCTTGGCGGAGGCCACGGGACGGGGTAAACGAATCCAGCAAGGTTCCATTGAATTTGACAGAGTAGCTCACTGTGGTCACACATGACATGATCCAGCCGATCCACCGGTGAGAGAAACCTAAGCCTTTCATCGCCTTTTCAAAGAAACCCCGGTCCACTCGATCATAAGCTTTTGACAAGTCAATTTTGTATGCACAGAAGTTCTTCCCTGGGTTTGTGTTCTGTTCGATGAAGTGAAAGCACTCAAAGGCCACGAGGGCATTGTCTGTAATTAGCCTTCCAGGGACGAACGCACTTTGGTTCACCGAAATGACATCACCAAGAATGGGCCTTAATCTGTTTGCTAAGCATTTTGCAATCACCTTGTAAAGTACAGTGCACAAACTGATAGGCCGGAACTCGCGCAAGTTCGATGGTTGATCCACTTTAGGGATGAGAACAATTGCGGTATGATTAATATTGGCTGGCATGTTACCCGTAGCAAAGAATAGCTTGACTGCTACAATAACTTCCGTTTTTATAGTCCCCCAATTCCTTTGATAAAACCTGGTCGGGAAGCCGTTTGTACCTGGAGCCTTCGGTGGCCCAATCTCAAAGAGAGCATCTGATATTTCTTTGTCAGAGAACTCCTTACATAGGGCTTCATTCATATCTTCAGACACCTTTTTTTCAAACAAATTGACGATGTCACTTGGGTTCAGATTGGGGTCCCGAGAGAAGAGATTCTGAAAGAAATGTGTGGCCATCCCTTCGAGCTCAACCTGTGAGGATGCCCAGTTGCCATCATCCTTCTGAAGTTTCACGATTTTGTTCTTTTTTGCACGCCACATTGCTTTCCGATGGAAAAAAAATTGTATTACGGTCCCCCTCTTTTAGCCAGTTAACTCTAGAGCGCTGCAACCAAAGCATTTCCTCTTTATATAAGAGTTCATTCAGCTTGTCCGAAAGCTTCCTCACCTCCTTACTGTCAGCTCCATGCAGCAGCAAACTATTCAATTCAGAACAGACTGATTCAAGCTCGCGAAGTATGTTACCAAACTTGCGACTGCTCCAAGCTTGCAACGATTTCATCGCGCTTCCTAGGCAATCCTGGATAGCGCCCAGGTCACTCTTATCACCAGCTGAAGCCCAAGCCTGTTCAATAATTTCTGGCAAATCAGACGCCCTTTCCCAAAAGAGTTCATACTGCCGGCATCATCTCTTATTCTGTGGCAACTTCTCAGCTTGAAGACGGACCAGCAGTGCACAATGGTCAGAACATGAGGAAATAATGTGTTCGACCGAGGCATCAGGGAAAGTATCTCGCCAACCTGCATCAGCCACGACACGATCGAACCTCACCTTGACGTTCTTCCTACCTCCCCTTTTATTATCATAAGTGAAGGGAACTCCTTTAAAGCCCAGATCAACAAGTTCGCAATCATCAAGGGCATCACGGAAGGCCACCATTTGCCTTAAGCTCGAGTGGTAAAGGAAAAGTGCTCAAATTGCCATAGCGCTTCGTTGAAGTCGCCCATGACGGTCCATGGCAAATCTGACTTGGATTTCAACTGCCTCAATGTGTCCCACATTAGATGTCTATTTTCTGCCTTTGGCTCTCCATACACACAAGTTAATCTCCATGTCACAGCATCTGGAGACGATCCCACATATGCATCAATATATCGTTCATTGAGATCTTTTATTTCCACATATAATTGCTCATCCCAAAAGAGGGCCAGCCCTCCACTGAACCCTGCACAGCTTATTCCTGCAAAGCCTCTCAGGCCAAGCCGATTTCTCAAACGTCTTACGTTCTCTTTATCTTGTCTAGTTTTACAAAGGAATATAAAGCTGGGATGATGCACTTGATTGAGGGACACCAGGTCGCGGACTGTCTTGGAGCCCCCAATTCCTCGGCAATTCCACGCCAAGCAGACTGTATCTCTTGTCGTTGCTGTTCTTTGTAATAACGGCGACAGAATAGCAGTAGGATTCCTGATACAACCACCAGGGTCGAACTGTGTACCTGCATGACCAAGAGTACTACTGCGGTCTGCGATCCCCTCCCGATTCTGCTACTTCTACATGGCCACTCCCAATCGATTTAGAGTTCCTCCTTCCGCTCGCAAGGGGTTCCTGCGAGGAGCTGCTCAATATCATAGATCTGGCGGACGGGGCCGCACGTGCGGACGATGCCACAGAGGCGGACAGGGCCGCACGGGCGGACGATGCCGCAAAGGCGGACGGGGCCGCAACATGCCCGCTCCGGAGGTGGGTTCCCCGTGCGAGGCTATCGCCGTTCACGCCGGCGAAGGGAGTGCGTGGTAGCGGCGGCTGGGCGTCGCCCTTTTCCGCCAGACCCTAGCGGCCATCAAATCGATTTAAGTTTCAATGGCGACGATTGTAGCTCTGCGGCGTTGGTCCTTAGGGACACTTACATGAAGATTTTTCAGACGTCATTATAAGGTCAAGCCGGCTCTACTAGGGTAGTGGCAACAACAGCGCGCCAACTATTTGTTTGGGCGGTAGTGGTTCCAAGTAAGACATGGACATGGACAGCCCGAAAAACCCGAGCCAGGCCGGATCATGCTTGGGCCTGAAAATTCGTCCCGTTATGTATATTGGGCCGGGCTCGGGCTTGGGAAATTAGGCAGTTTACACGTAGGCCTGACCCGGCCCGGCCCGGGATTGATCTTTCTACTCCCTTCGGGCTAGGCTCAGGCCTATATATACGTTTTTTGGCCGGGCCGGGCTCAGGACTTTGCAAGTCGGGCACTTTCGCGAGGGCGCAACACACCATGCGTTACACGAGAAACTAAAAAAATACAAAAAAGGACCCCCAAAAAATACAAAAAGGGAAAACTAAAAAAGCCTGGAGGGCAAAATAAGTCAGAGGAGAAAAACCTTGTACTAACTCATCCCCTCCCTTCCTCTCTGGCACCCCGCAAAAGCTATGTCTCACTTATTCCAAGACAACAATTAGTCTTGCCTACAGGATTTGACAAAGTTGGCCGGTCCAATAAACTTGTTAGCGAGCGGTGGAAAGCTATCAAGACCGCTTCGTGGAATCTTTCACCAGTTTTGGGAAGGTTTCACGTGATCTTTCTCTTTTTCTATGTGTGTTTATCTTCCTTTATTTTCAGTTTTCTTTGTTATTTTCATGTTTTGTGTTTTTTGGTTTTTATACACACTAGTAAGCATGCACGTGCAACGCACGACTGATTAGTATGTTATTTTATATCCTAATTGAGTTTTTTGATGCCAGCGTTTTCAAGCATGGAGCGACATTTATTTTCCCTAGCTGCATCTGATACCATGCAAGATGGACACCACAAAAATCAAACCAAGAAAAGCAATATAGAAAGAAGTCTTACAAGGATACAAATTCATACTTCACAAGATAGCCAAGGCAGCCGGAGCCGAGGTGTAAGGTGGATGTGCTTCTTCGGCCGCCTTCAATAACCCAGTCGCACTCATTTGCTAGATATGCTTAGCTGCACTGGATGATACAAATACATAGACTAAAGGGGCTAGTCCAATTAATTAGTAGGGACAAACCCAAACAGATATAGCCGAGCTATCCAGACGCTGGGCAGTGATGCTTATTGTAGATCTTTTATATAATAAAAGCACATGTTTCCTCAAAAAAGAAATGAATGAACATAATTCCATTTATCATAATGGTTGTTCAGATTAGCAACCCCAAAGCCTTTACAAATCCTCATAATGCTCAGCTCCACTAAAATAAGTTGATGCATGAAAAACAACACTGCCTAATTCTTTATGGAAACAGCTGACCAACAAAAAAAAGTTTTGAAATAAAAATGTTCACAACTTGATGCTCGTCCCTCTCAGAGCTGACACCAAGAAAGAAAATTAGTTTTTATACACAGCTTGTTAATGCCCCATTAGACGCCAATACTACATCAGGCTTAGAGCTGCTATACCTTCTGTCTTCAACAAGTCAAAAACTTACTGCGTGAGAGAAAAAAATAACTTAGATTTTTCAAAAGTATAGATAATGAATAGGCAAGAGCAGATAGGAAATAATCACCTGGGTGAGTCTGCTCATAGCTTAAGATGGTATGGGCATTAGTTAATGACAATCTAAATATTCGATAGCAGTGAAAGAGGAGGTACAAAATACATTAAGATGCGGTCAATGAGCTGATACCTGCGTTTCAAAAAAGGGTAATATTCTTGGGCTGCTGTACTCTTTATTGATCACAGTAGAGATATACGTTGCTCTCTGCCTAAGCCTGCTAGGGATGATGTATGCAACATATTTCATATAGGGAAGTGGAAAACGGTAGAAAACACCCACGTACATCTTGAACAAAAAGATGTTGCCTATTCCCGCAAAAAAATGTTGCCAAGATAGAATGTTTTGCATGGCAAATCCAATACATAAACTGCAAGCAAACAATAAACTGAGTTTGGTAATAATATCAAATTTGTATCCAGCCACCAAATGCACAAAGAAAATCAAACGCTTCTGACAATGTTCATCGTTCAACTGAGTCTCATATTGCGTGGCCGCTCGCCTCGGAAAGAAGATTAGCAGCAAGAAAGGACCGAAGGTGCAAATATGTCACTGTGCGAGAGAGAAAAATATTAGAGAGAGACAGAAAAATGTACCTAGAGGTTGCATTCGTATTCGACTGGTTTTGGGGTGGATTATTGCTACGCGTGTTCCAGAACATGAATGGTTGCGTCGTCCCTTCTCCATTGGATGCATGCAGCTGATCACCAGCACTAACAGACGATTGACGATGGAGGCCGCCCGCCGGCGAGGGGAGGAGCACCTACCCACAAACAGCAGGAACGAAACGGCAGAATCGACAGCCAACGACATCGATACATCGGGGAAGAACCATGACCTAGGATAGGAGACGGCGAGCAAGGGCAAAGAAAGGTAGACATGGAGGCCTGGAGGGCCAGAGAGTCGCGCGGGGAGGAGATGCAGCGGGCGGAGCAGCACAAGGGACGGCGGCGGCGGTGAAATCCTATTGCTCGTGCGCTGAGAGGTGTCATTTTCCTCGAATAGTGACGTGAACAGTAGATCCGTGATTTTTTCACAATGTAACGTGAATAGCAGGCCTGTAATTTTAGCACTCCTCCAGTCAGGTTTATTAGTCTTTTTGTGATCCTCAGATGATCCAGAAATGCAAACCGTCCGCGTAATTAATCAGCCCTTAATCACATGCATCCGCCTCGCTCTTTCCTAGTGCGTGCCCCATGCGCTTCATTATATCTTTTCTCCATCCAATCTTTCCTTTTCTTGCGTGGTACGTAATCATCCCTTTTAATTCATCATTAATACCTGAGTAGACCGAACCAATCCATGATAATGCTGCTGCATGCAGGCCACAAATCACGTGAATCAATTTATTCCTTTATTTTCTGGTCGTGCGATATATGGCAGGGTTGCGGACGCGGAGGTTTTCAGCCTGGTGGAGTACGGTCAGCCTAGGTAAATTGCTAAGCGTACACCATATCGTGATTAGATTAATGATAGATGTTAGATTGAGTCGTCTGGGCTTAATCCTGTGGTGGTTATGTGTCCACAGACGTTTGCTTGGGTGTGCGTAGATAATGTTTGGTTGTTTATTAGTAGTAGAGATAGAGATGAGTCGTCTGGGCTTAATCATGTGGTGGTAATGTGTCCACGGACGTTTGCTTGGGTGCGCGTAGAAAAGATAATGTTTGATTGTTTATTAGTAGTAGAGATTGAACATTTGTAAAGAATGAATATTCTTTAGATACCCATTAAACATTGTTTACATACATGTTGAACATTCTTATCTTCTTTTCTAAGTACATGTTGAACATTAGATATATACATAGTGGACATTTTCAAACACACGTTGAAAATTTCTTTTATAATGGCGTGATTCCTTTTTTTTTACATTTCATGACTTTTTAAAATGACAAAAGGCATAATTCAAATGTATGAACACTTACAAATTTCATGAACTCTTTTTTCGTAATGTTACAAAAGAATTCAACAATTTACGCAAAATATATATTTTTTCAAGATTTTTTTAAGAATGTCAAGGACTAAATTTGAAACATTTGAAAAAAAATCAATAGTACAAATTTTGAAACAATTACTTGATTTTTTATATTGTCTGAGTTTTTTACGTTTTTATAAAAGATGTAGGCGAGCTTAGTTTTAAAATCATGAATATTTGTTTAATGTGATCTTCAATTTTTGAATAATACAAACAATTTTTAGAAATTGCATGAACAAAATTTGACATTACAATAACATTTTTTCAATGTGTAGTGAACTTTTAAAAAATTGAAGTTAAGTAATTGTTGAACTATATACATTTACTTCTTTATGCGGTGACTCTTGACGAGGATACCCATTGGCTAGTTCAGAACATCCTGTTTGACTCTGTTTACGTCAATTATAAGGGCTTCGACATAGAGGTGTCTTCATGGGCCGGCCCATGCACATTGTAGCTTGAGTGGAACATACATTTACTAGCGAGAACCAGGTTCTGCAGCCAACAATCTCTACTCCTAATGGAGCAGTTGGTAGTCTCGCTTCCAGGTTTTTTTTCGTCCCACCACTTTCGTCCGGTTTTTTTTCGTAGGTTAACCGTCGTAGATTTTTTTCGATGTTGGTTTCTTATTCACCGGTTTATTTACCCCCCGGCTCTTTCCTTGCAAATCAGCACTTTCCAAACGTGCACGCAATCACGGATCTAAATTTACTAACTTATCCAAATCAACCGATACCTTCCATTATTGCAAATTTCTTTAGGAAACAAATAATAGATTTTAAGGAAACAAATAAAAGATTTTAAAGACGCATCATACTTTACTAACAATCACTAAAAATCAAATCTAAATTAATTAACCTTACCTTGAATCACTCAATCACTTTAATTAGAAAACATTTTCTTTCCTAAGTGCACCCCGCTTAGTGTGCACATAACAATCCGAAGTAATTAGAGTCACAAGATTGAATCCATTTATTTAGAGTGACTTGATTGAATTCATTTATTAACAATAATCCTCACCAAAAGTGCGTTTAGCAATTTTAGAGGGCGGACCAAAACTCTGCCATCCGCTCGCCCGCGTTTGTTTAGGTACAGGAAAAAATGGCATAATATATGGAAACAACACGACCGGGGCGGCGCAATCTTCGGGGATAGGGGATCGGAGGAGAAGGATTGGCCTGGCAGCATGATCGGGGTGCTTCCCCGCGGCCGCGGACGTCCTCGCGATGCCACCTACCCGAAATCAACGCTGCTCCCTGCCGTCAGCCGAGGCGACGCCGCCTGCCCTCCTACCCACGGTCCGCTGCCGCGTGCGGCTACGGCGGGAGGAGTAGCGACGGGGCCGAGGTCCTTCATGCGTTCCCGGATGGAGGACATGATTTCGTCGAGGTCGTTGCTGCCTCCTACACTAAGGGTGTGTCACCGAGATCGAGGCGAGCATGAGGAGCTGTGGCCACCGCCATGGTCGCCCCATCGCAGGGGATGGAGCACGCCGTCGGCCTACAGCTTGTGGAGATCACTGTTGCTCTTCAGGTCGCGTGGTGACCGGATCTTGCCGATGTATCCCTCCCCGGCGACCTCCTCTTCGCCCGGTTGGACGGCATGGATCTCGCCACTGCTGCCCTCAACTTCTTTGCCTCGAGCTCGACGGTCAGCCACCATGGATCCCCCAGCTGGAGGGTCACGTGAACCAGCCGTCCTCCCATGCTGCAGCGGCGAGAAGGTGACATGGCTCTCCGTACACGAAGAGTGGAGTTCAGTCAAGTACTTATATATTTGGCCTCTACTGCTGATCCATGTACATGGAGAAGAACAGACAACCGCTCATTCATGCTTCGTTCCACTCCTTTGCGCTATATTACTGGAGGTGACATTTTCCTATCTCTCTATGTTGTAACAAGCCTGCTGCCTGCATAGTTAATGGATTTTTTATTTAAATTTATCGCTGCTTAGTGCTTTGTTGCAATTGTTCACCCAAGATTCCTATATATAATCTGAGCGTATGTAGGCATACGTAGCTTTGCTATTCCATTTTTTCTGGCGCATAGAAATAAGAGTATTGTCCAGGTTAGGTATTCAATTGAGTATGGTATTTGGATTGCTATCAGAATGTCTTTTCTATGCATGTGATTTCTCACATCTGGTTATAATATTTGTGAAGACGTGCATTTCACGTGCACTTGGAAGCGGGCCCGTGGCCCGCGCTGGACAGCGACGACGCCGACCCGAGCCACCTCGTCCGCGTATTCTTGGAGCTGTGGCTGGTCGATTTACATGAAATTAATTCCCTCAGTTCTGGTGGCAAATATAATACACATAATCCATATTGTTATGCACTAGCGTGTATGTGTGAAATAGATGGATTATGGTCCCGTACCCAATAAAATGGATATGTGTATGTGTTAGAGAGAGAGGGAGAGGGGGATAGAGAGTGAGGAAGAGGGAGGGAGAGTGTGTGTCTGTGTGTGTGAGGATTTGATGGTAAAAAAGGTCGCCAATGTCGTAATATTGAACTCTTAAAGTTAATGTGGCCCCGTTGCAACGCACGGGCGTTCTTCTAGTAACTGAAGTGTTTTAAAATTTCAAAAATTAGAACACACACCTTTTGGAACACAAAGATTTTTGAAATATGAACATTTTTTTTGAAATTGGATTTGTTTTTGCAAACATGATTTTTTTAATTAGGCCAATTACATTTATGCCCCTAACTAGTTCCCACTACTCAAATATGCCCATAATTCCAATGTCCTCAAAATTTCCCCTCTGCCATTATGTTGTGCTATAGAAATACCCCTGGACAAGGTTTTTGTCAGGTTTCGTCTGATTTACAAGCTTCACAATGTTCCTCTGTAGCGGCAGATGCTTTCCGTTCTTTTGCAACATTCCCGAGCATCTCCACGAATGGCAGTTCCTATTTTTGGGTGTTGGTGGTTTCAGGGAAACTATATTTTCCGGGGATGCTACAAAAGGATGGAAAGCACCGGCAACTACATAGGGACGTTGCGGTGTTTATAAAGTAGAGAATCCCAAACAAAAACATCGTTTAGGGGTATTTCTATAACACCACACAACGACAACATGCAAATTTGAGCACACTTTAAAATTAAGGATAAACATGAGTAGTTCATTCAAGTTAGGGGCACAAACTTAATTGACCCTTTTGAATAAAGGACCAATTTCTAAATTCTTATTTTTATGAACATTTATTTTTAAACCATAACTTTCTGAATTTGGGAACAATATTTTAAATTCTTGATCCGTGTTTAAAATAGGATTTTGTTTTTAATTCTGAACAAATATTCAAATATGAATATATTTTTGATAATTCCGAACACCTTTTGAAATCTAGAACTTTTTTTAAAAATTGGAAAAAGAAAAAAAATCAAAAAAACCAGTAAAAGAAATAGCAGAGAAAAAGCAAAACTAAAAAAATCAGTAAATATCTGACCGGAACCTTAAAAACGCAAAACCAAACATACGTGTCCTCTAAATGGGCTGGCCAAGGAGTCGCTGGCGAGTTGCTTCATGTGAGAGGTGGTGACAATTTGATGCAACATTGTCAAATTTGGATTTCTGGCTTGTTGCCCCTCTAACAAGGCTTTGAAAACATATAAGAGGCCTCAACATTTTACTAGAGATTAAAAATATTATATTTTCTTTGAATTATGTGTTATCTTCATATAATGTGGAAACAATATTATTGTTCACTAACATGTATTTTTCAGTATTAATAGATGTTCTGATAAGAAATAATAAGTTTAATTGTGGATTATATTTAAATTATTTTATTTTCATATGTAGCATTTTAGCTATTGAAACAAGTATTGCAGGGCGTCGACACAGATAAACATTTTTGAAGGTCATGAATATTTTTCTATAATACATGAACATGTTCTTTTTGACGGGAAAATACATGAACATGTTGGTTAAACACATGAAAAAGACATGAACATTCCTTTCGAAATACATTCCATGGACACTAGTGTGAAAAAAAAAAGGTTGGTACACAACATTTTTGTTATATGTCGGAATATTTTCCCAAATGGTATGAGTTTTTTATTTGAGGCAAAATGAGATCCTACTGGGTCAATCGGTTGCCCTTCTTTTGCTGTTCTATATGGAATAATACGTCTCAAAATTGCGTGAACAAAGTCATAATATAAACGAAAGATTATTTTGCCTTCATATCTGGAAAGGTAGTGCAAATTGAGCGTAGCTTAGATGGTTAACTCTTTTGTGGTGGAATCATCTCATTAGGTCTGCGTTTATAGGGGTAAATGTGTGTGTATGTATGAGCATCTACCTTTTGTACTGTATTTTCAAAAATGAATATAGGAAGATATTTTCAGCAATTTTTTAAGAAGCTTCCTCTCCTTTCAAACTCTTCTCCTGTATAGCTCGCAGCAATATAATGCTCCTCTGCTTATCCAGACTATACTAATCCTGTTTTGGGCCATTCGAAAAAAATCGAAAAACAAAGAAAGCGCCATGTACGTATTCATGTGCGACCATACACTTATTCCGATCTGCGTACGCACAGTACACCATGTCTGCCTGTCCATCCAACGTTCCCATCAAAGGCATCAACTCGCCACGACACTTGACCAATAAACAGAAACGGGTGTGCACCAATTCAAGAATTCTCCCAGCACATTATCTTCATCGGCTCACCACCCTCCTCAAAACTGAGCTCCCCACGGTTCTCCCACGCCTCCCTTTCGGACAGTGCTACGCTCGGCGACCGCTACCAAAATACCACTGTTGGAGACCAACGGAATTGGTCGACGACAGAGAGGGTCTAGACGTCTAGTCCCGGCCAGCTGCCTCCAGCTCCCGTCCTGAATACGGCGTACAGTACGTCGTTCTCGTGATAGGTCGGTATACGGTTTGTCATGCACGCAACTACGCAAGCACTGCAGAGATAAGTCGAAGAAGAATGTACTGTGGTACTGGTGGTGGCTGGCAGGAGCATTCATGGGATGGGACGGACGTTGGGCGTGCCTCCGTCCAATCCAAGTCTCCCGTGAACTCGACGTGTGTGCATGTCCCGGTTGGTGCACAGTCCGGTTGATGGCACGTACTACATGAGGATCATGAATGGTCTGGCGTGTCATCTCCACGCACGCATGCAGCAGATATGCACGCGACGTAGCACCGGTAGGGCAGGCACGGTCGGGCGTTGGAGGCTGGTCTTCCGTTCCGTCGATTGATCTGGTGTGACACTCTGACTGACAGGTGCATAAACAGAGCACGCTTTCGTTCAGTTCCTTCCTTCCTTTCTGCCGGTACATTCGTGCGTTGCTCGAATGAGAAGAGCATCTAAAAGTGTAAAGTTTTGCACCGCCGGGCCTGAGTAGAAATTGGAGATACATCTTGGCTAGAGCCCACTACAAGATTGTGTTTGTCCCAGTCTAGAGGAAGTGCAGGTGGGCACCAGTAAAGAAAAGTTGATCGTGATGTCCGGTAAGAAAAGGGCAAATACGCAAGGTGACAGGCTGGTCGACAGTGATGTTTAATTCTGTAGGTGTGATCTAGCGATTTGAGTGACCATGAACAACCGATGGAGCCGCCCTTAGCCCCATCGGCGGCCATGCTCGATCGAGCTCACCCAACAATCATTCTCGATTTCTAGCTCATGCGTTGGGAATTGGGCGGGATGCTGCTAGCCTGCTAGGCATACGTGCACAAACTATTCCTAGCTTATGGTGCTACTCGTGCACCGAGTTCATATTGTGTTTTTAAAATATTCAAAAAATTCTGAAAAAAATTAGCACACTCATACAAAATCAATGTAGCTTGTCACAAAATTTCAAGTCAAAATTCAAAACATAACTTAAAAAACAAAAATGACAAATTCAAAACAGACTAGTTTTTTTAGGGGTAAACCCAACTTTATTCATAAAATTCCACATGGAGTGGGATACATCTGAGATCATGAGGAGCACCAAACTAGACGTGACATCCTGGACCTCTAGAAAAAGAAAACTTTGCTAACCGATGTGCTTCAATATTGACAGCACGACTCTCAAAAACAAAAGTACAGTGCAACGGAGGTGCTCTGAGATTAATCTCGCTGACAATTGCTCCATACATTCCCCTAGCGTTTTTGTTGATGTCAGATACCACCTGTTGGCAATCCGAAGCCACCACCAGGTTTTGGATTCCAAGATCCTCTGCCAGGGCCAAGGCCTCCCGGCATGCCATCGCTTCAAGGGAGGCTGGGTCCGTGACCCCTTCAACAACAATGGGTGAACTCCCCATGTAATTTCATTCTTCATCTCTGCGATTGCCGCAGCTGATCCTCCTCTTCAACCTGCCACTCCGGCATCCACATGTATCTTGAAGTGTCCTGTTGGTGGCTTCGCTAGAGCTTTAGATTTGGCCCATTATCACACTGAAGTCTAATATGTCATTTTTGTATCTCAAAAAATATTTCAAAATTTTATATGAAATTTTATGACATCATACATTGATGTTGTGTCAACATGCTAGATTTTTTCTTCAGAATTTTAAAAACATTCTATGGTATCCGGTGCACCGGTAGCACCACAACTGCGGGTGCACCGAATACACTCCTCTGCCTCGGCCTACAAACGCATTTGATGTCAGATATGTCCCCTCCAAACTCTAAACTTCGAGAGTATCTAAAACTGGACCCCTATACCCGCCCAAACGACCGGATGGCCTGTTCGGTCACCTCTATCCGCACTACGGAGGAACCCTAGCCACATTCCAGTTCAGCCCACTCCCTTCCGCCCACAAGCCCTCGTCTGGCGACCCCCTCCCCCCTTCTTCGGCATGGCGGGCAGCGGATCCAAGTCCTACACACCATGATCCGTTGACCCAAAGTTCGTCCCATGCGACCCCGAGGAGGAGATGGTCGTCTGCTTTGTGCTCCGCTGTTCTCGGGAGGAGTCTGCTCGACAGTAGTGGTCAGACTCCATTCGACGAGAATCCAATGCGTCCGCCCAAGCGCATGGATCCTGCGTGAGGCGTGTCATTGCTGACTCGCCGAAGGCAGTGCGGTCTGTCCGGCGTTCGATCGCCGTGGCGGATGCGCAACCACTTTGTTGGCGCGCCGAGGCGGATGTTAATGTTTGGGCTTCAGCCGACACAAGTATGGAGCGGCGTGCATGCCGTGCGAGGCAGCGGGCGTGGGAGACCGTGACAACCCTCGCAACGGGCGTTGATGAGGCGTAGTCGCACTCTCCGCACCGTGTATGATACATGGCAACCCCTGCCGCCGCAAGCGCGTCGTGGCGGACGTGGCCGGTTCCGGCTACAATGGATCCATCTTTGACCTCACATCCATCGGCGATGTGCAGGTCACGGGCTTCGACAAGGAAGTGTAGGGCACGGGAGATGGCGCCGCCTTGAGCCCCGTGAGCTAGTGCATGTCTCATGTTCTACTACCTCGTCGGCGACCGGACCAACACTCTGAGGGGTGCAGCCAGTTGCCAGACATGGGCATGGTGGAGCCGGACGGATTCCGTTTAAAATTAAGTTTCACCTGCATGTAATAATATGAAATTTGAGGATTTGGAAATGAGGTACCCTGTTGTGAAAAGCGTTTTTTTGTTGTTGTTCGATCACAGTCCACGAACGCTTCTGGGACGGATTTTGGTACTTCTAATTAGGCCGATGCTAGGCGCCGGCGCACCGGCCCAACAGTTGGGCCGGTCCAACCCTCGCCGCCCGATATAGCGATTGATGACCGTCAGATCTGTCCTTCGCTTCGTCCTCCTCAGGAGTCAAATTTTCAAAAAAATGCAACGCCCGAGCGCCACCGACACCACGCCATATCCCCGCGAGAAAACGACAGAGCTTGAAGCACCACTGCGGCGTTCCTCGTCGCCGGTGGGCGCCCTCGCCGGCCGTCCACGCTTGCCCAAGATCCACGCTCGCCATGGATGCAGCTCCCGCCTCTCGCGCTCATCAGAGATCTGCGCTCACCATGGATGCAGCTCGGCCGCCCGGCGCTTGCCATGGATGCAGCTTCGCCGCTCACGCTCACCATGGATGGATCCTGCCCTCGCCGCCCGCGCACGCCATGGATGCAGCTCTGCCTCGTTGGTGATTGACTGGTTCCAGCAAATAGAATTGCCCGTTGTAGCATTTTTTGTTGTTTGTCGTAGCAAAATGGAGACACGTTGCAGCAAAAAAGAAGCGTCGCCGTTTTCGCTGGCTGTAGCTCGCCATTGAAGGTACCAAACATTTGCATAAATGAACGGATGTAACAAAATCCATTGTCGGACGTAGCAAATACCTACAATGGTTGCAACAAAAAAGTCGTCATCGCCGTTGCGGGGTCGCAACTCAGTCGCGCTGGATGTAGCAAAACATTATGCCGGTCATAGCAAAAAGCGATGCTAGTTGTAGCAAAACCACGATGCGGGTTGTGTGTTGTAGCAAAATGTGGCCCTAGCTGTAGCAAAATGATATGCCGGTTGTAGCAAAAATCTATTCTAGTTGAAGCATGTAGCAAAAACTGTAGCGTTTTGTCCATCTTCTTCCACCTCCAGCCGTCGCTGGTTGAAGCTTTTTCAAACTACAGTTGAAACTTTTCGTATGAACGGTTGTAGCTTTTTTCAGTGCATGGTGTCCAGTTGAAGCTTGATATACCGCTAGTTGAAGCTCTCGAATTGAATGGTTGTAGCTTTTTTGGTCGTCGGTTGCAACATTGGTGGAGGAGAAAAAAATGCTTCCAAAGTTCGTCTGGAAGCATATGGTTGCAGCGGTGGGGGAGGAGGTCGCGCACTCGCGCTGCTGTGGTTGAAGCATCTCCGGTGGATGGATCTAGCACAGGGGAGTTAGAGCAGCAAATCGCGGATGGCATATCCGTGGCGGCTTCCAACTCCGGCTCGCCGGCGCGCGGAAGGAA
>NC_041392.1:629150711-629160934 GCF_002162155.2 Triticum dicoccoides | reverse complement strand
GGAAAGAACTGGGCGTCCGCACTAAGGATGGAGGTGACCTCCGCGGGGGTAGGGCTAGCCGGCGGCGGGATCTGAAGGAGGAAGAAGGGGGTCGGGAGGAGCGCGAGGCGTACGATGCGCTTCGCCTCGCATCGATTGGGTGGCCCGCGCGGGACCGGCGGAACGGTTCCACCGACGTGTCGTTTCTAAACACTTCCCTTGTAATTATAGATGCTCTAAAGCATCAGAGCAGTGGAATCAATAGATGGTACACGTGAGTCGTCAGCAAGTTCCGAGTTTTCGAGTGGCGTGGTTGAAAGGAGGTGCTAATTAGGCACCCGTCTGAAACACAAAAATTCAAAATATAGAAATAGAAAATACATAGGAATTAGGATGCCACGTGTCTTGGATTTTTACAGGAACTCGAACCACGGGAAAACTACAAAACCTTCGTTTCAATGTCATACTTAAATTGTAGATATAAAGAGAAGAAAACATGAGGTAGGACATCATATTTAGTTTTGTCCAAAATTCCTGTGGAATAACACAGTCCATAGGAATTTTAAAAGAATGTTGGATAGCAATTTCTTTGTCCCCAGCGATACCAAAGGAAAAATTCTATAGGAATCATTTTTTTAAAAGGAGGATTACCCTGGCCTCTGCATCTGAACGATGCATGCATTCATTTTATTAATTATTTACAAAGACCTTACAAAGTAGTACATTAGGTAGTCTGAAGCCACCATCTTAGCAACAACTGTCGCTACTCCTATCCACCTGATGAAGGGGTGTCGATAGTCCGAGCCTAGTACCAAACAAACATCACACAAAAGCCTATCATCTAAAGACAGAGGCCCCAACCAAGCCACATACCGGGTTTGGGGCAGAAACTGGCCCGACACACTCTTTGTGTCGTCGCCGCCATCTTCCACCAGTCCATCTTCAAAACAGAAACTAATGCATGGACCTTGCCAGGTCTCTTCTGCCATCAGCGTCACCATGACACCAAACAACATCCTCCTCCTACGCGAGTCCATCTCTCCTCATCGGACTCCGAATCTCCACAGCGCCACGCCGCCGAGATCCGCCGCCATCAATGTATAAGATGAAGTACCGCTCCACCAAAGAAGCCGTCCTCTGTTCCCCGAGCCCGTGTGTACCTCCATGAATGACGCCCCCAAGGGTGAAACGACACCAGAGCGCCACCGTCATCCGATCAACTGATCTAGGATTCCCCCCGGAGGTAGCAGAGAGTAACCTTGAACTTCTCCACGACGATGCCTTCAAGAAGGGAACGACGCAGACAACGCCACCACCGTCGGCCCTTTGCAGTAGTCAAAAGCAAGTTTTCACCAAGATCTGTTCGAAAAACTCAATCTCTCGTGCACGGGACGCCACGTTCTGTGACGTCCCCGGGAGCGGGATCCCAAGATCCGCCGCCACAATGGACCCACCACCCGGCCATCATCCCTGAAGGGGAGGGCTCCACCACCGTGCTCGGATCCGGCATCACACCAACGCCTTCGGCCGCCCCCAATCACATCAGTGAAGGATGATAGCCAACGCGAGCGCCCACCACCGTTTAGGACCGCCGGACGGCGCCCGAGCCCTACCTCCCGAAGGAGAGCCGACCTGGGGTGGAAAACCCCAGATCCGCCGCTGCTAGCCCTCGCAGCGCCGCCGGGATCCCATCGGGCTGCCGCCCGATCACGCCAACTTCGCCTCTATGCTGTATGCCCAGGGACGCCGACGCATCTCAACCAGAGGATCCCCTCGTGAAGAAAGGAGGAGGGCCCGCTGTCCATCGTCCGCCGAGCGAGCTTCGCTCGTCGGCCTCCTTCGGCGGCGGCGGGGAAGAAGGGGAGGAGGGAGGTCGAGGGCGGCGGCGGTTGGGGCGCCCGAGTCGCCCCCCTAGAGGCGACGCGAGCCAGCGCTGGTGTTTGCGCTGGGAAAACCGCCGTGGTCCTGAGTATTTTCATTCTATAGGAATCATACCCTCCAAAATTGCCATGATTTTCCTTTGCTTCAAATGGGGCCTAATTAATCCGTATCACATGCACCGATCAACTCATACAATACTATAACTTGATAGTCAGAAGTGGTATAAGAAATTTCTTGCCTTCCTATTTTTGGTTGCCTAAACTTTTATTCTGTTTAGTCACTTTTTTCGTGGTGTTTAGTCTTTTGTTTATTTCTTTCCAAAAAGGGGTTGCCTCTGCCTCTGCATCATTAGTGTCAAAAAATGTCTTACATTATAGGACAGAGGGAGTACTATTTTTCTAGTGTGTCTGCCTCTCATAAAAAGACCACATCACGTCATTAGAGAAATCACTTTAGTTTGACTAGCAAGAGAGCTCATGCGTTGCAACGGGAGAGAAAAAATAACACACCCCTAACCTAATAACCATGACCCAAAACCCCAATAGGTCCACACCCTTTATTTCAACACATGGGATCCCATTTGTGTTGCCACTTGTCGTCCTTCCAACCCTCGCTGACAGTGGCCTCAGTGCTCACACAATCATAACACATTTGAATGTTATCAATCCTAAATCCTAAGGCGTCTCTCTCAACATAACATGAAATATCTTTTTTTCTGTGGGTTTTTCACAAGCCGTGCATGCGCGGTCATAGATGGTTTCTTCCGTCTCCAATCTTTGTTGCTTAGATGTTTCTTTCTAATCCGAATAGGCACCGGTACGAAAGAAAGATGAACCATACGCTATTGATTAAGATTGCCTCATAAATAACATTTTTAAATGTTTAATAGGAAAAATAACACCTGATTCTGATTCTACACTTTTTCTAATCAAATTTCACATATAACATGTTAAATGTAGAGTTACAGTTTAAAAGATATGAATATTTTTAAAAAGCATTTGATGTGTAGTATAGGTTCATTAACCCAAATATCAAGGGGGTTTCCTGCAAAAGTGAAATTCTAACTTAAAACTGTCTTGCGGGTTGATTACCAGAAACAATAGGGAATTTTCTACGAAATAGCTTGATGGACCAAGAATACATATTTTCTTTATTAGAAAAAATGTACAGATTGGGGGATGAAACTTCTCCAGTTTTGAAAGTTCCACATGCAAAATGCTTGGTTTAGGAGTTAAGGTGCATAAATTGAATAAATCAATCAGTTGGGGGATAAAAATCGATAATTCAAATCTTAAAAAATATCGATAATTCAAAACGGCGCCCGGGCTCATCTACAGCGGTGAACAGTAAATTCAAAATAAATAGTAAAAAAATTAAAAGGGGGTCTTTTTAGGCATCCAAGATGCTCATGTGCACAACGTGCGTGCAAAATTTCATGGTGTTTGGACATCTGAGGAGCTCGGGCCAAAAAAACTAAAATCACCTCCAAATAGTGTACTTTTTGAAAGTTTCTCAAACACCCCAAATTTACTTTTTTACACGAGCTCCTTAGATGTTCGAATAGCACGAAATTTTGCACACACACACACCCTGCACAAATGAGCATCTCCAGTGCCTGAAAATTTTAGATTTTATCGAAAAAGTTTACCATTTTATTAGATTTTACTGTTCACACCTGGTATAGATAAGACTGGGTGCAGAAAAGCCGCGTCCATTTGGACTACTCTCTCTCTCTCTCTCAAACCGTTATACTGAAAATGGCATGCGAACGTTCTACACCATTACAAGAGGACATGGATATCTGGCGAACATTCAAAAGCTGAGTTGCCATGACAAAACAAGTAAAAATGGCATGTGTTTGTTAAGGACTTGCCATATATGAAATGGAAACATGCCATGTGTAGAAAAGAATTGTCAGTGAATGAAGTATATTTTTCTTTTAAGAAAATGACATTCTTTTGATTCCAATCACACGGTTGTGACGCTGTTCGCTTCAACCTCCCCCTAACAAAAAGTTCGCGGGTTAACATTTTCCTTGTAAAAACAAAAGAATTCAGAAAAAGGAAGGTAGGTAGTCCTGAAAACCAAGTGCCAGGTGTTTTTTAACACGATACAGACCAAACGCTCATATATACACGCACACACTCATCCCTATGAATGCACACACACACATATTATCCCTATGAACATCTCTGAGAGACTGAACCGGCGTGTCATCTTGAGATTTTACGACACTGTAGGCGCCTTGTAGTCGTCGGATCATCTCCTCCCACTGAACGCGTATTGCCGAAAATCTTGAAATAAATTCAGGATAAATGCAAGCATCAGAGATTTGAATCCTAATGGGCCGGGGATACTGCTGTCCTCCTAACCATCCAATCACAAATTAGTTTGCCCTAAGTACCAGGTGTTGGGCATCGAAAGTACTAGTTTCCTGGTCATCATTACTCTGGGCTAACAAATACACGACTGTTCCACTATTATCTGTTACCTAAAGCTCGAAAAACTACGTCTCATACGTGTCCCTCTGAGCAAAACCCGCCGGTCAGCAACAAGATGTGATCTCATCCTGTTAGACACGCGACTCTGTCCGATTGGCCTGCCCACGATCAACACTAGTCTCACCTCCCACGTTCTCTTATTCAGTCGGGCTTCGTTCCCATATATGTATCCATGATTGTACTCGGCAACCACTAAGGAAACAACTCATCATTATTCATGGTATCAGATTACCCTCCGATCCTTTCCTAAACTCCCAGCGCTAACCATGACCAACCCTAGCGCTGGAAATCCCTACGCAGGGCCGTTCCTAGGATTTTAGGGGCCCGGGGCGAAATTAGACCTCGGGGCCCCTTAGAGGGTTGCCCTCGTGATCGATTTCGCAGGTCTTTTCCGCTTCCCGTGATACCAATTTTCAATCTTGCCTTCAACGCCCAATGAAAGTATTTTACTCACTAAGATGCGGAACTGGAAGTGCCATCAAATCCATTGTATTTAGTGAAAAATAGATTTCTTTTCTAGACTAGTGCTTGCGTCTTAGTGTTCCACAGGACATTGCAAAGAACAGTTGTGATCCAATCAATTATCTTGACAGAATTCTTAATATTTATCACATTGATTTCAATGATAAAGCCTATAAAATCTATGCTAACCATGCCCGATCAATCAATTATCAATGCCCTATGAAATAATGAAGAGGAATCTTAATTATCATTTATAATTTGTATCAATTATCGTAGGAAAAGCAAAATCGCTAGGGTACAATACCTTATCTAGAATCAACTTGTCGAATCGTTGATGGGAGCATCTCCGGCTAAAATTGTAGCGATTGCAAGGCTCTTGCTCGCTGGCCATCCCTCTTCCGTCGTAGTTCAACTTGTTCTGGCGGTCGCGAGGCGAAGACGAGAAATCCATCCGGCGTCTGGCGGCGGCTGAGACCGTGGTTTCTCCTCGTGTGATCCTGATCCTCGTGTGCATGCGTAACTGACGCGCCTCTCCAAAAGGCTGATTCGATCCATGATCGACGGCCATGCGTAATTGTAGCCAGCCTCACATAGTACCAAACTTGGGCCAGCAAGGCAGTGCATTTTTTCAGTTCATATAGACGCACACAACAACAAGCCTATATCTCTATAACACGTGCATCCCTGATGGGGGCCCCTCCGTTCTGGGGGCCCGGGGCGGCCGCCCCCCTGCCCCCCCATCAGGACCGGGCCTGTCCCTATCAGCCCGTCGCCGGCAGCCAAACCATGTCGGCAACAACCTCCACCACCACCACCACCACCCTCACCATCCCCCCTCTCTCTTTCTCTTTCAGCGATACTATCACTGATTACCCCCTTCATCCCCATTGTTCTTGATCTCCATAGCAGGAACTACTATCATTGGCGTCACTTGTTCGAGATCCATCTCGGCCGCTGCTCGCTGCTGCATCACATCTCCGATGCATCTCCTCCCGAGCCGCACAATTCTCGTTGGCTCAAAGACGATCTTCCAATCATTCAGTGGCTCTACACGCGCATCTCCACCGAGTTGTTCAACCTCGTCGTCAAGGACAGCGCCACCGCGCGCGACATCTGGATGGAGCTCCGGCGTCTCTTCCAGGACAACCGCGACACCCGCATCTCGGCCCTCAACGTCGAGCTCTGCACCATCACACAGGGAGATCGTCCTGTTGGCGTCTTCTGTCAACAAATCAAGGCGATTGGCGATGAACTCCGTGAACTCGGGGAAACGGTTGTTGATCGCTCTCTTCTCCACGCTCTCATGGGAGGGCTCGACGGGTGGTTTGCGCAACAGGCGTCACTGATCCCGCTTCTCCGACCACTGCCGTCCCTGTCCGAGGCAAGATCAACTTGAAGAGCAGACCCAGGCGCGCAAGACCGGGGCCCCGCGTCTCTTCCACACCAGCGCTCGCCCTGCTCCATCATCGACGGCCTCATCCTCGACGTTGCCTGCTCCGCAGCCCCCTCCTGGCCGGTGTCCAAGTCGTAATTACAAGGGTAAGAACCCAATTTACCGTCCGCCCAAGCAGAATTCGTCGGCTTCCTCGTCATCTTCTGCGCCCCCGCTGTCGGCGCCTCCGGCCGCGCCCACGACACCGGCGCTTGCGGCGCCTCCCGCTTCTACACCATGGCGGCCTTCCACTGATCCTTGGACTGGGCTTGTTCAGGCATGGCCGATGCCCTGGACAGTGCCCTCCCCCTATGGTGCTCCTCCCGCCTACAGTGGAACATGGGCGCCCGGCATGCGTCCCTCCATCGGGGCTCCCGGTCTTCTCGGCTCCAGACCGCCGCCGCACGCGTACACGACCTATGCATCTATGTATCAGTCTTCGGTGGCCCTATCATCATCTCCAGACCGCCGCCGCACGCGTACACTACGGCGGTCCTGCTACAGGTTGGGACTTTCCTGGTCCATCAGCGCCGCCATCTGCATCACCATACTAGCCGGTGCCCTCTACTTCGACTTTAGCACCACCGACCTGGGATCAAGCTGCTCTCATCGCCGCCCTGAACTCTCTTACCACGCAGGACACAGATACATAGTGGATTTTCGATTCCGGTGCATCTTCTCATATGTATGCTTCTAGCTGTACGTTATCTTCCATCTATCCATCCATTTTATTTCCTTCTATCACTATTGGCGATGGTTCTACAGTACTTGTTTCATGTGTTGGCTCAACCTCCCTCCCTTCTTCTCGCTCACCACTTCTTCTTCGTGAGGTTCTAGTAGCCCCTGCTTTAATTAAAAACCTAATTTACGTTCGCCGTTTTACCATAGATAACCATGTCTCTGTTGAATTTGATTCCTTTGGGTTGTCTGTGAAGGATCTCCACAGCAAGGCGGTGGTAGCTCGGTTCAATAGCTCCGGCGATCTCTACACCATCAACGGTGCCTCTTCTTCATCACCTCAAGCCATGCACGCCTCTGTCACCCTATGGCATCGCCATTCCTATCACCCCACTGCTGCCACAAGCACCAAGCTTCTTCAAGAGTTTCAGCTTCCGCATGATCGCGGCTCCCACGATGCCTCCCTATGTCAAGCATGTCAATTAGGCAAACATGTTCGGTTACTCTTTAGCACTTCTACCACTAGTAGTACTTTTCCCTTTGAACTGCTGCATTGTGACTTATGGACCTCGCCTATCCCTAGTGTGTCTGGTTTTAAATACTATCTTGTAATCATGGATGATTATTCTCACTATATATGGACCTTTCCTATTCGCTGTAAATCCGATGTCCATCCTCTTTTTGTAAATTTTCAGCGCTATGTCTATACCCACTTCTCCCTTTCCATTCGTTTTTACAATGTGACAATGGTCGAGAGTTTGACAACGCTCGCAATCGAGAGTTCTTTCTGCAACATGGCATTCTTCTTCGCTGCTCCTGTCCATACACTTCCTCTCAAAAAGGAAAAGCAGAACGCTCTATTTGCACCATCAACAACATCCTACACACTCTTATCATCCAGGCATCCATGCCGCCCAAGTTTTGGGCTGAAGCCCTACGCCACGCCACCTATCTTCTTAACATTCGTCCCACCACCACCTGCCCCAAGTTCTCCCTGTACGAATCATTATTTCTTGCTTCACCTACCTACGATGGCCTCCGTATATTTGGTTGTCTCTGTTTCCCAAACCTTAGCGCCACGGCCCCTAACAAACTATCCCCTCGTTCCTTGCCGTGCGTCTTCCTCGGTTACTCCGACTCGCACAAAGGTTGTCGTTGCCTTCACTTGGAAACCGGCTGTGTTTTCCTCTCTCGCCATGTCACATTTGATGAAGCAGTATTTCCTTTCATGTCCCGCTCCAGTCCCGATTTTTCCACACCTATCAGCGCCACCAAAAATGGCGCCTCTCAACCCCAGCCACTCGCCGTGCATGGCCTGCATGGCCCAATTCACGTAGTCACATCTTCGGCGACCGCCACCACATCAAATCCCACTGCTGCTGCTCCCACCGCCCCTGACGCACACGTCCAGTCCGCTTCCCCGGGATCTTCCCAGCCACTTTCCCCCAATGATTGCACTGACTCACTGGTCTCCTCACCCAATTCCGCCGCAACCTATCCCGATACAGATTCTTTAGGGCCCGCCACCACACCCACACACCCCTCACATGCAACTCCTTCGCCTCCCCATGCCGCGTCCATTGTTTCTCCGTCCACCTAGCAAACACACCCATCTCCCTCTCCTACTCTTCTTTCTTCCTCTACACCAGAACGCCCTTTACCACCTACTGTTGTTCATGTTCCCATTCCTTCCAATGATCACACCATGTGCACTCGCATCAAGGCATGGTTCCGCCAACCTACTAAACGTCTCAACCTCACTGCATCAACCACTTCTATCTCTCCCATACCTAACTCCTACAAAGCTGCACTTCTTGACCCCAACTGGTTTCACGCCATGAAGGAGGAATACGGCACTCTTCTTATGAACAACACATGGTCTCTTGTCCCTCGCCCTGTTGGAGCTAATGTCGTTTCCGGCAAGTGGGTTTTTCGGCACAAGTTCAACTCCGACGGCTCCCTCTCTCGCTACAAAGCTCGTTGGGTTTGTCGCGGTGATTCTCAGCAGGCCGGCATAGACTTTGACGAGACTTTTTCTCCCGTCGTTAAGCCCAGCACCATTCGTGTCGTTCTCAGCCTTGCTGTTTCCTCTTCATGGCCCATTCACCAGTTAGATGTAAAGAATGCCTTTCTACATGGATCTCTCACCGAAACTATTTTCTGTGGGCAACCCCTCGGATTCGTCAATCCATCTCTTCCTGATCATGTATGCCACCTACAGAAATCACTTTACGGTCTAAAACAGGCACCCCGGGCTCGGTTTCAATGTTTTGCCACATTCTTACACACCATTGGTTTTCTTCCTTTCTGCTCCGACTCCTCTCTTTTTATTCTCAAAACACCAAACCACATTGCTTATCTTCTTTTATATGTTGATGACATTGTCCTCACCGCCTCCTCTGATGTCTTTTTCAACCAAATTATCCATTCACTTCGTGATGAGTTTAGCATGACAGACCTTGGGCCTCTCCATCATTTTCTCGGCATTGCTGTATCACGCTCTTCCTCTGGCATTTTTCTTTCTCAGTGGCAGTACGTGCTTGATCTTCTCTCCAAGGACGGTATGTCCGACTGTCATCCTTCTCGCACTCCCGCTGAAACGGGTTCTAAACTCTCTTCTGATGGCGAGCCTTTTTCTGATCCTACCCTATATCGCAGCCTCACAGGAGCCCTTTAGTACATGACTCTAACCCGTCCTGAAATCACCTATGCAGTCCAACAAGCTTGTCTGTACATGCATGATCCACGTATTCCTCACTATAATCATGTCAAACGTATTTTGCGCTACCTAAAAGGGACTCTTGATCATGGTCTTTCAATCACACCTTTCGCTCCCACATCTCTCACAGCGTATTCTGATGCAGACTGGGCTGGATGTCCGGACACTCGTAGATCTACTTCTTGTTATTGTGTTTACTTGGATGATAATTTGATTTCATGGTCTTCGAAGAGACAGCTCACTGTTTCCAGGTCATCCAATGAAGCTGAATATCGTTCGGTTGCCCACGCTGTTGCCGAAACTGTATGGCTGCGTCAACTACTCGGCGAGCTGCACCGGCCTCTTCACCAAGCTACCGTAGTCTATTGTGATAATATTTCTGCTGTGCACATGTTTTGTAATCCTGTACAACACCGTAGAACTAAACAAATAGAGATAGACATTCACTTTGTTAGGGAGAAAGTAGCACTAGGCGACATCCGCGTCCTGCATGTTCCCACAAGTGCTCAGTTCGCCGATATCTTCACCAAGGGACTACCAACAGCATCCTTCATCGATATCCGGTCCAGTC
>NC_041392.1:629144816-629150538 GCF_002162155.2 Triticum dicoccoides | reverse complement strand
GACTCTGTCCGACTGGCCTGCCCACGATCAACACTAGTCCCACCTCCCACGTTCTCTTATTCAGTTGGGCTTCGTTCCCATATATGTATCCCTGATTGTACTCGGCAACCACTAAGGAAACAACTCAATCATTGTTCACATCCATTAGCAGTAATCATGTTCCTGATCATCAGCTTAGCTAGCCTAGGGACCGATCGGCGACTCCATTTGATCGACGGCGACGTTCGGCCGGTCCCCAACGCTGTTGCAATACGAGTAGTCCTGCGTGGTGCGTGCCTTCCTTTATCTTATCGGAAAAGATGGGTTCAACAAGGGCTAAAGATAGTGGCGAAGATTGAATGGGATGGGCATTTGGTTGGGTGGATCGACGATAAGGCTATGTGGAGTGGAGTGGAGTGCTCGGCCAGGGCACCTCTGGAACAAGATCGATCGATGGAGATGTGCATGCGTATATGCAATGCATGCTGATTATACGGGCGGCGTGCGTTGGAATTTCTGCAGGATGTTGATGGCACCGCGACGTACGTACGTACGTGTACGTTGTCAACTATTTCATCATATACTTGGAAGCAACCCGTGTACTCCTTCGGTGCTTGATTACTTGAACCATGCATGCATGCGAGAGGTCGGCATATGGACACGCAAGACAAAATGAAATCCTACATGTATACCTAAATAGTTGATCCTCATTATCTTATTTATCTTGACGTGCAAGCATGTCACTCATCATATAACCACATGGATGAAAAAAATATATAACCACATGCATGAAAAAGGCCCACCTAAATATAACCAAGCATGAAGAAAGGTCCACCACAACATGCAATCATGCATGGAAAATACTTTTTATTTAATTATACAACTTATATTCAATAATCTGCATATAATAAAATGCAATGAAGCATATGTATGTTTGGCTTTGCCTCTCATGTTATGATCTCATCGAAATATATTACAACCAATTCTCGTAGTAACACGAATGCATGGTGTACTGTGTACGTACGTGTCCATGGGGATCGGTGCATGCTTGAGCTGGAACTTCAAAGTGGAGGCGCCGGCCTGGCCATGGTTGGCTGGTCGGCATAAAATGCAGTACTCTCTCCGGCCTTTTTTAGTCTATGTATAAATTTTGTCTGAAGTCAAAGCATCTCTACTTTGACCAAACTTATAAAAAAAATATCAACACTTACAATGTCAAATCAACATTCTCAGATTCATTATGAAATGTAGTTTCATGAAATATATATTCGGTATGGCAATTGTTCATATTTTTAAATATATATATGGTCAAACTTTGTAAAGTTTGACTTGACCTATATCCAATACGCGGAGTAAAAATGACCAAAGGGAGTATTTAGCTAGTTTTAGCGTGTGTGGTTCATGATGTGCAAATTAGGTGGCCTGATGACCATATCCCATAATCCCATTCCCATTGGTGATTGCTCTTGGACTCTCCACGCAGCAAAATTTTGATTCCTACCCAACTCTTGGACGCGTAAGTGGAAAGTGTATGCTACTTTAATACAATAATAAAAATGCAATGAAGCATATGTATGTTCCACTTTGGTTCTCATGTTATTATCTCATCAAAATATATTGCAACCAATTTTCACAGTAACACCAGGGATGCACTTGGTTGCATGGTGTGCTGTGTACGTGTCCATGGGGATCGGTGCATGCTCGAGCTGGAACTTCAAAGTGGAGGCGCCGGCCTGGCCATGGTCGGCTGGTCGGCATAAAATGCAGTATTCTAGCTAGTTTTAGCATGTGCGATTCATGGTGTGCAAATTAGGTGGCCTGATGACCATATTCCATAATCCCATTCCCATTGGTGATTGCTCTTGAACTCTCCACGTAGCACAATTATATATGATGCCCAGCCAACTTTTGGACGCGTAAGTGGAAAGTGTATGCTACTTCAATGCAAAAGCTTGACTAGGTCTTTTGCTTTAATCAGCAAATTTGGTTATTTGGCAAATAAATTATCTCAGCATATATAGAAAACGTCAAAGATGTATATATGCAGATGTGTAGTTCTTTATGAATTTAGTCAAATTACAATTAGGTTGACCCAACACCAAATTCCATGTATATATAGCAGCTTATCAAATGCGTTTGCTATCCTTCCCCAAAAATCTAACACCCGGTTGATTTTTTTTATGGTCTTTGACATATAACTTAAGACATATAAAACAAAAATATTTTGCAAGCAAATACAATGATACGTACTATTCACACATGTCCAAGTTAAAGTTATGCATCAAAGACCGTATAAAGTCAAGTGTGTCCTATATTTTGAAAAAGAGGAGTACTACACAATTGAGTCACACAATGGCCATAATACAGAGGTGTAGCGAAGGAATGTCACATCTCGTCGAAATCTTATGATCATGACCTACGTATATGCACGCGAATGTTGGACTAAGCAATGTTTTTGAAACGGAGGCAAAGTATTTGCCTTAGCCATTAATTAAGAAGAAGCGACCAAGTTAGTTAACAAAAAACTGGGCTAAAAACGTCACAACCTATTGAGCAGCGCACACAAGATACCCTACACAGATGAGTGCAAAGAAAGCTTTGTCGAGGTAGCACATTGGCATCATCGCCGTCACTTTTCCCCTAGCAGTGTCATGGCCATCCCTTCCCTTTGTGCAAGCGGTTCCAACTTTGCTGCAAACGACCACTGACACATCCCACTCCATCAAGACATGCAAAGCCACATGAAGATCCATGCCAGTCACACAGCCACGTGCGGCAAGGACAACGCAGCTCCAATTTTGATGGAGAGGTACGAATGAAATATGCAAAACTGGTGTCGTGGAAAATCAACAGACAAACCAAAAGACCACCTATAGCACACCATTGCAAGCAGACGGTTCGAAACTGTGTTAGTGAAAAGGGTTTTTAACCATATGCATAGACCCAATCTGCACCAGTGAGACCACCTATCACCCATCATCGTTGCCGCCTGAACACCGCCGCCGCAGCTCCTATTTGGCTGGAACAAATAACTTGAGACAAACCCATATACGTCGAAGAAGAGCCGACCACTGCAACAATGTTGCGACCCTGACATCGCTCACCCCCATCGTTGTTGCCACAGAATCCCTCAGGCCATTACAGCTGACTTTCACCAGGCAGTGCCGCAACAATCCTCACCGTCATCGCCACCACAGCGCAACACTCTCGTCCCGCTGGTTGCGTGAAGCTCCAAAAATGATACCTTCGAGAGGGGAACGACATCGAAACGGCCCATCATAGTAGGGGTTTCCCCGGTGCTGTCTCTAGCAGAGAAGTAGAACAGCGCAGCGACGCCTTCAAGAAGGTAATGGTGTCCACAGACCATGCAATTAGGTTTCTTCATAAATATGCATTGATACATGATTGTCACTCCTAATTAGCCTACAATTAGGTGCTTCATGAATTCCCCTTATCGGATGAGCATGCAAGGCTGTCTCACGCTAGCTATTTGATACAGGACATGACATGTAAACAACTTGGCGTACAAGGAGAGCTCATGTACGTGTGCCTACCTAGCCTAGTCATAACTGATAACATCATATCTCCAAAAGAAAAAGAAGCTCGATCTCGCTCCTAACTGATAACATGCTGGTACTGAACACTGATCAATGATCCATGATACATTGATACATGCAGTGAGTCACGTACGCACGGCTGCTCAACCGGGACCAAAATAGGTGACGCGCGCGAGTCGCTCTGACCCTGCCAAACAAACGAATGCAAGGATTTCCTGCTGGAGACGAAGAATTCCAAGGGCCAGAAGCAAAATAACTGGCAAACAAAGCCGTGTGGTTTGTGATGGAGTCGATCGGGTCAGCATCGTCGGGCTATTGATCGATCCAGCTCACGTACAACCTTCCGCTCTTTCTCTGGTCCAACCATCCTCCTACCCATCGACGAAAGGAATCGAAGGAATGAGAGGATGCCATCCTCCTCCCAGTCCCAGTGGCCTATAAAACCCACAACTTGCACCCGGCTCGCCTCACACAAACACACCGGAATATAATACCGAGTGCAGAAGAATTCAATCCCAACGATGGCGTCGAGTCCCAGGAGAACAGTCGTGTGCTCGGTGCTGCCACTGCTGCTGCTGCTTGCCGGCGCGGCCCGCGCGGCGGGCAACTTCTACCAAGACGTGGACATCACGTGGGGCGACGGGCGCGGCAAGATCCTGGGCGGCGGCGACGTCCTGACGCTGTCCCTCGACAGGGCCTCCGGCTCCGGGTTCCAGTCCAAGAACCAGTACCTGTACGGCCGCTTCGACATGCAGATCAAGCTCGTCCCCGGCGACTCCGCCGGCACCGTCGCCACCTTCTACGTACGCACGCGCTCTGTTAATTTCTTTGCACGTGCACCGTCGCCGATTTCTACGTAGTACGTGTTGACTGACACCATGGGGAGCACTGTACTGATCCGTGCGTGCGTGTGGGTGTTGCAGCTGTCGTCGCAGGGTTCGGCGCACGACGAGATCGACTTCGAGTTCCTGGGGAACGCGAGCGGGGAGCCCTACACGGTGCACACCAACGTGTACAGCCAGGGCAAGGGCGGGCGGGAGCAGCAGTTCCGCATGTGGTTCGACCCCACCGCCGACTTCCACACCTACTCCGTCGTCTGGAACCCCACGCACATCCTGTACGTAGCATGCCGACGGCATCAGCCTCTCTCTCTCTCTCTTCTGCCTCTTCTCCTCGACGAAGGACAAGATCTCATGCATGCACGCAGGTTCTACGTGGACGGGACGCCGATCCGGGAGCACCGGAACCGGGAGGCGGCGACGGGGGTGGCGTACCCGCGGAGCCAGGCGATGCGGGTGTACGCCAGCGTGTGGGACGCGGAGGAGTGGGCGACGCAGGGCGGGCGGGTGAGGACGGACTGGTCGCGGGCGCCCTTCGTGGCGTCGTACAAGGGCTTCGCCGCGAGCGGGTGCGCGTCGCAGGACGCGGCGGCGTGCGCCAGGTCCAATGGCGCGTGGATGTACCAGGAGCTGGACGCCACGGCGCTGGACCGACTCCAGTGGGTGCAGAAGAACTACATGATCTACAACTACTGCACGGACACCTGGAGGTTCAAGGACGGCGCCCCGCCCGAGTGCGCTACCAAGTAGGGTGTTCTGTCTACAAGGTCGGAGTATTTTATAGATCGGGTATAGAATTTGTGCACACCTACTCGTATGGATGTAAATGTAACTGTGCAAGTATGTAAATGATACAATAAATTCAGCGTATACTACATATCGTTAATTAGCTTAATTATCGGCTGCATGTATTTTTGATATAAATCATTTTTTGTGAGGTAATTTTGATATGAATCATAACGCATAAACCTTCTTTTTTGCAAGAAAAAACTTTATTGACTACTTAGGATAATACGTAGGTACTACACAATCTTGAGCAATATATTTCCCTATACAACTTGGCTGACTAAAACCGACAAATAGCACAAGGTCAACGGTAGGCAACCCCCCTCCCACCTCCCAGCAGCAGCACCACCACCACCATACTATCTGCACTTAATTAGCCATTGGACTTTATTCTATTTTCTTCCACCTCCTACGTGCACCTCATCCGCCTGGTGCTCACTGCCACGCCGTCGACGGTTCTCACTCGGCTTGCCATCGCTGGACATAGCTCCCCGTGCTCGTGGTCGCAGCACTGCAGATCTACCATGGATCTTGCATCTCCTGTTGGTTCCCCACATGCAG
>NC_041392.1:629141487-629144617 GCF_002162155.2 Triticum dicoccoides | reverse complement strand
TACTCCCCCGGGTGCAGCTACAACGGTTGTAGCTCCGGTGGAGCATGCAGCACTACCAGCTTCGTCGTCCACGAGGTCACAACTCCCATGGACATTGGTTGCAGCTCCCGCCATCCTCGGCTACAGCTCGCTGACAGAGAGGTTGTAGCTTGCCGTCCATGGTCCCAGCAAATCAGCCTGTCGGTCCCAACAAATTGGTCGGTCAGCTCCAACACTTGGTGGACGTGGATGCAACATTCGGGGAGTCGTCGTGGCACCATCCCCGACACAATTGAGTGACGGGGAAGTTACCTTTGCAGCTTCTGCGTTGGTTGGTTCCAGCATGATTGGGTGTCGGTTCCAGCATCACCATGTCCCCATGCGTATAGCGCGACGTCACCCAGCACTCACAACAACTCGACTCATCCATACTAAAGCCTCGTCACGCCGCTCGTAGCAATGCCAGGAGCCGGTTGTAGCACAAACGCTCACACCAGTTGTCCTAGCACCAAAGCCGTCGCAAGGCTTTCCAGCATCCATGGCACCGATGACCATGTGTCGTAGCAAAAATGAAAGCCGATTATAGAAAAACTAGATGCCAGTCGTAGCAGTGTAGGGCATTGGTTGTATCATTGTCGGCCGGTGGTCGTGGCAGTGGTCCATGCTCCACCCTGTGGCACGGGGTCCCACGAGCACCACACACTGCAATGCGCCTTGCACCACTATACTGCAGCCCATGCAGCAACCCTCATTGTAGCCCCATGGAGCTCAGGGGGTAGGGTAGAGTTGTGGAGCGAAGAGGAAAATGAGCGAGCTCGGGCGGGAGCTCCCGTGGAAGACAATGAGAGAAAGAAAAAGAAGAAAAGAGAGATGTGGGGGAAGAGATAAGGATGGGGAGGGACAAGATGGTACGTGGACCCCACACCAAGCATGTGGCGAGGGAGTGTCAAATGATTGCTTGATCTTGCCTCTGTCCTACTGCACACGTGTTACCGCCGTCCAGCAGAGACTTCGGCTGGTCGATTGGATCCTCCGAATCATTTCACATAGCACAATGGCGGAACCTCTCAACTAATTGTGCAGGCTCATTTGGGACGCCATTGTGCTACATATTACAAAGGATAAATAATTGGCCGAGAAAGAAGTTAGGGTAACTACACTTTGAAAAAGAAGTTAGGGTAACTCCAACGGGGCAATCCAAAACCGATGCAAAATGTGTCTATTTTTTATCCATTTGGATGGCCAGGAGGGCAGGCGTCCACCCGTTGTCCGTCCTTCCATGGCCATGGCACCCAACGGGGCGACCCCATTGGTCCACCCTGTCCGTTTTTAATCAATTTTTTATTTTGACCATTTTATACATTTTTACAACCAAATAAACAAATAGATTAAACATTGCACACAAATAAACAAATAAATCACATAGTTTACAACCAAATAAATAAAAATCACATAGTTTACAATCAAATCAATAAAACTCACAAAGTTTATAACCAAATGAAGTTAAAATTGCAGCAAATAAATTGGAAGAAATGAGAATGCTTTCCTATGTGAGTCCATATATGCTCAACCAAATCATTTCAAAATTGAATGTAAGTTATACGATCATGCATTTGATGATGAAATTGGATGAACTATGCAAACGTTGCCACTCCACTCTCGGGCTCAACCAAATCACCCTGGTAATCCCATCCTTGGTCATAGATGTTGTCATCACGCTTATCCTCTACGATCATGTTTTGCATGATCATGAGCAGTCATCACCTTGGATATAGTTTCTTCATGTTCGAGTAGGGTGTCGAACAATAGCCCAACGAGATTGGAGCACACCAAAAGCATGCTCCAGATCCTGCCTAGCACTCTTATTCCTTGGCGAACCTAGTCCTCTTCTCTCCTTGGGCTCAAAGATTGTCTTTAAAAATGTAGACCACAAAGGATAGATACCATCAACGATGTAGTATCTCTTGTTGTATTGGTGGCCACCGATCTCATAGTTAACATCTGGGGAACTGCCTTCCGAAAGCCTTGAGAACACCGTAGAGCATTGAGGCACGTTGATGACGTTGTGAGAACTCGCCATGCCGAACAAAGAGTGCCAAATCAAGAGATTTTATAATGCCACAACTTCAAGTATGCATGTGCAATCATCAACATGTCTGTCCCTGTCAAGTTAATGGACAGTTCTTTCACTCACAGTGCATACAATCTATGCTTCCAAGCATCCCTTGAAAGCCCCTTGAAACAATGATCGATAACACCCCGGTTGTATCCCCAGCATTTGGTTATCTCAAGTAGTCCGGGCCAAACATCTTAACCACAACTTTGCAGAACTTGGACAATGACTCAGGGCATGTGGACTCACTCATGCGTACGTACTCATCAACTAGATCACATGGAACTCTGTATTCAAGCATCTGAAATAGCTGTAATACATTTCTGATAAGAGGAGTAGTCAACCTTACAAAGGGCATCTTACTTGCATTTGAATTAATCATCATAACCAACTGCCCCCTCCAGAATATACGGTTGAACAATGGTCTTGCCATCCTAAGAGTCACTGGAAAATCTTGGCAGGGAATAAGGGCTTTGTGCAATGGAAATAGTCGTTAAAGAGTAGGATATGTGTCCCTATTCTTGTTACGATTCAACGCAGGTGCATGGCCCTCTATCAATCCCCTGAACAACGGTCGCTGCCTCGAAATGTGTTCATTGATAAGAAGTGTAGCAACCACGATGTCACTATCATCCACGGATGATTCTTCGGACGATGATGAACAAATGATGTTATTGTAAAAAAGACTCATCTGCGTTATCCGTGATGGTCCTTCGGAGCACTGAATCCATATCTCACAAACCGGCCAGGCAAACGGCCGAACACCTAGTGGGCAGCAACACCTAGGGTGGATGTCTCTGCCGATGAAGACACCTATGCTAGCTGGTTCGAAGAGTAGGGCTATCTAACTCCATGTCCTCATGCGGTGGCACTAGTTGTGGCGGTGGTGTGCCGAGGGCGGCGACAACCATGGTAAGGTGCGGGCCACAAGCTAGGCCGTCGGTGGCTTGAGATGGAAACAACGCCGATGTTCGGGGCGGCTGGGTGGAGGCGTCGGGGTGGCGAAGCGGACGAAGTAGTGGTTGCGGCGGCGAGGGC
>NC_041392.1:629122204-629141000 GCF_002162155.2 Triticum dicoccoides | reverse complement strand
GGGTTGCTGCCCTGTGCCCTGACCAGGAGAGGACGCGGCGAGCGTCCCATGCGTGTCCGCGTGGACGCAAATTCAACCCAAATTTGGGTTGGAAATGGGTCAAAGCAGATAGCAAAATGGATATAGCTCTGTTTGTATCTCCGCGTTGGAACATAGTTTTTGCCAAATGGATGCGGGCGGACGAAATGCATGGGCATGTCAGAGTTACCCTCTATACTTTACAAGAAAATTTGCGCCATTATGTATTTGTCTGCTTTGACTGGTAATATGACTTAATTTAGTGCCAAGAGATTTGCAGTTTCAATATATATGACATAGTGGTGGCCGGAGAATCAAACAATGGTCTTCGGCTGAGTAATCAGGTGGAGTACAACCCAATTGGATTTTACAGAGGCTTCAAGATTCAGTCAACACGACAGCATTACAAGGTATATACCAATTTACAGAGGCATCAAGATTCAGTCAACTCGACAGCATTACAAGGCGCACCAATTTACAGATGCTTCAAGATTGAGTCAACACGACAGCATTGCAAGGTACACCAATTTTACAGAGGCTTCGAGATACAGTCAACACGGCAGCATTGCAAGGTGTACCAAATTTACAGAGACTTTGAGATTCAGTCAACACGACGACATTGCCGGCAAGTTTGTCAAGAAAGAGCTTTTACAGATGCTATAAGAATATTTAGGTAGTACTCTGTATTTCACTCTGAAGAGGAGAAATTCCAATCCGCAGAGACCAAATGAAACCTTTTTCTTTTCTTGCAGACCAAATCAAACTAGGGAAACTCTCGTGCGCAGCCACCACTACACTCTCCCGCCGTTCTGGAGACCTTCTGAGCGGCTTTGAGAAGTTTCCGGCCGGGTTTTTATTTTTGTTTTTTGTATTTTCTTCTTTGCAGGTTTATCGATATTCTTTCTTTCATTTCCTTTTTCATATTTATTTTATTTTTACATATCCATTGACATTTCTATAAATACATGTTCTTCAATTTCAGAATACATGTTAAACAATTTTTAGATACGTGCCAAAAGATATTTGAAACACTCTGAATATTTTTTCGAATACATCCTATACAATTTTCAAATACCTAGTTAACATATTATAACACACGTCAAACTTATTTTTTAAATATCATGAATATATTTGTAAATATGTAAACAATTTTCAAATGTCATGAACACTTTTATGTCACTCGGTGCGTTTGGTTTATTCAGTTTACTTGGTTCGGTTTATACGATTTTTCGGTTTGTACAGTATTAATACTTCGGTAAATACGGTATGAAATAAAAATGCGGTTCGGTTTCAGAATATACTAAATTATTTCGGTATGGTTTTGGTATATACCATAATAACCAAAGTTGACGCGAATTTGAAAATGACATAATAACAATTTACAAATTTATGACTCAAAACACATACTATTTTACACAAATAATATATAAGTATATATGCATGAATGGATTCATCCCTTGATGGTTATGGACGTGCTTAGCATTTTTTTAAAAAGAAAAATCAGTATGTTACGAGAAAATGTATGTGCTTGGTAGTGAATTTCACTCATGTACAAGAAAAATGATGACTTGTATGGTCGTTCGCCTCAAGAAATACAAATTTATTTTTTACTTCAGTTTATTCGGTTATCCGTTCGGTTTGTCGGTATATACCCTAAAAACCAGAGTTCAAAACAGTATGAAAAGTTCATACCATACCAAAACCAAGAACCATAAAAACCGTAAAATTGGTTCGGTTTGGTTTATTTTCGGTATGGTTTTTCGGTTCGGTTTCAAAATGCACAGAGTGACTTTTATGAATGGTACAATATTTTTTTAATACGTGAAAGAATTCTACATTTTATGAACTGTTTAGCAAACTCTCATGAACATATTTTTAAATGTCGTGAACAATTATCTGAAAAGTACTTTTTAAAAAAAATTACACGAACACATTTTATATTTTTATGACCATTTTTTATATGGCATGAATGTATTTTTAAACAAGTGAATATTTTGTAAATGCCAGACATTTAAAAAATTGTATGAACATTCTTTGAAAATTGGGCAAACAAATCGTTACATTCCATAAACATTTCTGAAATGCTAGGTGAACAATTTTTAAAACTAAGAAAAAGGTCAACAAAGCACATACAAAAAGATAGGCACAACCAATAGGGCGCAATGTGCACACAAAGATATTGCACGCTGGGCTTCCCCTATCAACAGGGCGCTGAAGGCGAGCGTTCGCCTGTAGTCAACTTGCCAAATGACAATGCACTCGGGGATGAGAGGAGTCGCTTCGGGACCCTTCTCGAGAGCTATGGTAGAGAGGAGGAATCGGCGCAACTCCGTTTCTCAGGTTCTTCCGCCACTGCCTCCCGGCGTTCCCCTCGCCTCCAGCTGCCCTGTTGGTGGCTGGAGGTTGGGGGAACATCAGATTCAGGTGGGGTGTGTATATAGGTGTGGGGTTTCGTCCCCTATTTAGGTCTTCGGCGCTGGAGTCTCGATGCAGCGGACGAGGGTGAGCTCTCAAATAAAGGTACCCCAGCTCTGGCTCCGGCTCGTTGGCATCGTGGTTGGTGCTGACGAGGGGGCGGTGGAGTATAGCCTTTTGGCGTGATGGTGGTTTGGTTCATCGGCTTCCCACGGTGATGTCAACTCCTCGAGCAGGGAGAAGGGTGGCTTGGTCTGTGGTCGATTGTGGCTTGTTGGAGAGGGATCCGGTCATCTCTTAGGAGGTGAGTGATACGTCTTCAACGTATCTATAATTTTTTTATTGTTTCATGATATTATATGATCAATATTCGATATTTTATATATATTTATAAGCAACGTTATATCATTGTTTTTGCAGACTAAGGCATAGCCTAGTGGTCAGAAGGGGTTGATGCCTTCCCACCCACCCAGGGTCAAGGCATGTAACTTTCAATTTGGGTTTGTTGCATCAATTATACTGTAGGGGGTTCCCTTATAATCTTTCTGTCAAAAAAACTTTATATCATTTTCTGGGACCAACCTATTAACTTAGTGCCTAGTGCCAGTTGTTGTTTTTTTTGCTTGTTTTTGACTTTGCAGAATATCAGTACCAAACGAAGTCTAAATGCCACGAAACTTTTTAAAGATTTTTTTCTGGCAATAAGAGACCCTGGAAGCCTCGGAAAGGAACGAGAAGATGAAGGAGTGGCCCACTAGGCACCAGGGCGCACCAGGGGCCTGGGGCACGCCCTGGTACATAGTGGGGCCCAAAAGCCTCCGTTTGACCTAACACCGTCTCTATAAATACTCTAAAATCAGGAAACCTACCAGGGAGTACATGAAATACTTTTTCCGCCATCATAAGTTCCGGAACCACGAGATCACATCTAGAGGCCTTTTCCGGCACTCTGCCAGAGGGGGATTCGATCACGAAGATGGCTTTTCATCATCCTTGCCGCCCTCCGATGACGCGTGAGTAGTTTACTGATACGTCTCCAACGTATCTATAATTTTTTATTGTTCCATGCTATTATATATTCTGTTTTGGATGTTTAATGGGCTTATTTGTACACTTTTATATTATTTTTGGGACTAACCTATTAACCGGAGGCCCAACCCAAATTGCTATTTTTTTTGCCTATTTCAGTGTTTTGCAGAAAAAGAATATCAAACGGAGTCCAAATGGAATGAAACCTTCGGGAGCGTGATTTTTGGAACAAACGTGATCCAGAGGACTTAGAGTGGACGTCAAGCAACCAACGAGGCGGCCATGAGGCAGGGGCGCGCCTACCCCCTGGGCGCGCCCTCCACCCTCGTGGGCCCCTCATGGCTCCACCGACCTACTTCTTCCTCCTATATATACCTACGTACCTTGAAAACATCAGAGGGCACCATGAAAACCTAATTCCACTGCCGCAACCTTCTGTACCCGTGAGATCCCATGTTGGGTTCTTTTCCGGCGCTCCACCGGAGGGGGCATTGATCACGGAGGGCTTCTACATCAACACCATAGCCTCTCCGATGATGTGTCAGTAGTTTACCTCAGACCTTCGGGTCCATAGTTATTAGCTAGATGGCTTGTTCTCTCCCTTTGGATCTCAATACAAAGTTCTCCTTGATTCTCTTGGAGATCTATTCGATGTAATCTTCTTTTGCGGTGTGTTTGTCGAGATCCGATGAATTGTGGATTTATGATCAAGATTATCTATGAACAATATTTGAATCTTCTCTGAATTGTTTTATGTATGATTGGTTATCTTTGCAAGTCTCTTCGAATTTTCAGTTTGGTTTGGACTACTAGATTGATCTTTCTTGCAATGGGAGAAGTGGTTAGCTTTGGGTTCAATCTTGCGGTGCTCGATCCCAGTGATAGTAGGGGAAACGACACGTATTGTATTGTTGCCATCGAGGATAAAAAGATGGAGTTTATATCATATTGCATGAATTTATCTCTCTACATCATGTCATCTTGCTTAAAGTGTTACTCCGTTCTTATGAACTTTACTTTCAATCTATATCATAAAAATACCAAAAATATTTATCTTATTATTATTATCTCTATCAGATCTTACTCTTTCAAGTGGCCGTGAAGGGATTGACAACCCCTTTATCGCGTTGGTTGCGAGATTCTTATTTGTTTGTGTAGGTACGTGATACGTCTCCAACGTATCTATAATTTTTGATTGTTCCATGCTATATTATATCCTGCTTTGGACATTATTGGGCTTTATTATACACTTTTATATTATTTTTGGGACTAACCTATTAACCGGAGGCCCTGCCCAGAATTGCTGTTTTTTGCCTATTTTAGAGTTTCGCAGAAAAAGAATATCAAACGGAGTCCAAACGGAATGAAACCTTCGGGAACGTGATTTTCGGAACGAACATGATCCAGAGGACTTGGACCCTACGTCAAGAAAGCAACCAGGAGGGCACGCGGTAGGGGGGCACGCCTACCCCCCCAGGCGCACCCTCCACCCTCGTGGGGCCCACATTGCTCCGCCGGCGTACTCCTTCCTCCTATATATACCTACGTACCCCCAAACTACCAGATACGGAGCCAAAACCCTAATTCCACCGCCGTAACTTTCTGTACCCGTGAGATCCCATCTTGGGGCCTTTTCCGGAGCTCCGCCGGAGGGGGAATCGATCACGGAGGGCTTCTACATCAACACCATAGCCTCTCCGATGAAGTGTGAGTAGTTTACTTCAGACTTTCGGGTCCATAGTTATTAGCTAGATGGCTTCTTCTCTCTTTTTGGATCTCAATACAAAGTTCTCCCCCTCTCTTATGGAGATCTATTCGATGTAATCTTCTTTTGCGGTGTGTTTGTTGAGACCGATGAATTGTGGGTTTATGATCAAGTTTATCTATGAACAATATTTGAATCTTCTCTGAATTCTTTTATGTATGATTGGTTATCTTTACAAGTCTCTTCGAATTATCAGTTTGGTTTGGCCTACTAGATTATCTTTCTTGCAATGGGAGAAGTGCTTCGCTTTGGGTTCAATCTTGCGGTGTCCTTTCGCAGTGACAGTAGGGGCAGCAAGGCACATATTGTATTGTTGCCATCGAGGATAACAAGATGGGATTTATTTCATATTGCATGAGTTTATCCCTCTACATCATGTCATCTTGCTTAAAGTGTTACTCTGTTCTTTTGAACTTAATACTCTAGATGCATGCTGGATAGCGGTCGATGTGTGGAGTAATAGTAGTAGATGCAGGCAGGAGTCAGTCTACTTGTCTCGGACGTGATGCCTATATACATGATCATACCTAGATATTCTCATAACTATGTCAATTCTGTCAATTTCTCAATAGTAATTTGTTTACCCACCATAATACTTATGCTCTCGACAGAAGCCACTAGTGAAACCTATGGTCCCCAGGTCTATTTTCCATCATTTTAATCTTCCGTCAACAAGCTATTTCCTTTTCCGTTTATTTTGATTTCTTTACTTTGCATCTTTATCATAAAAATACCAAAAATATTATCTTATCATATCTATCAGATCTCACTTTCGTAAGTGACCGTGAAGGGATTGACAACCCCTTTATTGAGTTGGTTGCGAGGATTTTTATTTGTTTGTGTAGGTGCGAGGGACTCGTGCGTGGCCTCCTACTGGATTGATACCTTGGTTCTTAAAAACTGAGGGAAATACTTACGCTACTTTGCTGCATCACCCTTTCCTATTCAAGGGAAAACCAATGCAGTGCTCAAGAGGTAGCAAGAAGGATTTCTGGCGCCGTTGCCGGGGTGTCTACGCAAAAGTCAACATACCAAGTACCCATCACAAACCCTCTCCCACATTATATTATTTTCCATTTTCCTCTCGTTTTCCTCTCCCCCACTTCACCCTTGATGTTTTATTTGCACTCTCTCTCCGTCCTCCTTCTCTTTTATCTATTTGCCTCCTTTTGCCCGTCTCTTGTTTGCTTGTGTGTTGGATTGCTTGCTTGTCACGATGGCTCAAGATAATACCAAATTTTGTGACTTTACTAATACCAACAACAATGATTTTATTAGCACTCCGATTGATCCTCTTACCGATGCTGAATCTTGTGAAATTAATGCTGCTTTGCTGAATCTTGTCATGAAAGATCTGTTTTCCAGCCTTCCTAGTGAAGATGTCGCTACCCATCTAGACAACTTTGTTGATTTGTGTGATATGCAAAAGAAGAAATATGTGGACAATGATATTGTTAAATTGAAGCTATTTCCTTTTTCTCTTAGAGATCGTGCTAAAGCTTGGTTTTCGTCTTGGCCTAAAAATAGTATTGATTCATGGAATAAGTGCAAAGATGCTTTTATCTCTAAGTATTTTCCTCCTGCTAAGATCATCTCTCTTAGAAACAATATCATGAATTTTAAGCAACTTGATCATGAACATGTTGCACAAGCTTGGGAGAGGATGAAATTAATGATACGTAATTTCCCTACACATGGTTTGAATTTATGGATGCTTATACAAAAAATTTATGTCGGATTGAATTTTGCTTCTAGAAATCTTTTAGATTCGGCCGCGGGAGGAACTTTTATGGAAATCACTTTAGGAGAAGCTACTAAACTCCTAGATAATATTATGGTTATAATTATTCTCAATGGCGCACTGAAAGATCTACTAATAAGAAAGTGCATGCGATAGAAGAAATTAATGTTTTGAGTGGAAAGATGGATGAACTGATGAAATTATTTGCTAATAAAAGTGTTTCTTCTGATCCTAATGATATGCCTTTGTCTACTTTAATTGAGAATAATAATGAATCTATGGATGTGAATTTTGTTGGTAGGAATAATTTTGGTAACAACGCGTATAGAGGAAACTTTAATCCTAGGCCGTATCCTAGTAATTCCTCTAGTAATTACGGTAATTCCTACAACAATTATTATGGAAATTTTGAATAAGATACCCTCTGATTTTGAATCTAATATTAAAGAATTTATTACTTCGCAAAAGAATTTCAATGCTTTGATTGAAGACAAATTGCTTAAGATTGATGAGTTGGCTAGGAACGTTGATAGAATTTCTCTTGATATTGATTCTTTGAAACTTAGATCTATTCCACCTAATCATGATATCAATGAGTCTCTCAAAGCCATGAGAATTTCCATTGATGAGTGCAAAGAAAGAACCGCTAGGATGCGTGCTAAGAAAGATTGCTTTATAAAAGCGTGTTCTTCTAGTTTCCATGATAATAAAGATGAAGATCTATAGTTATTGATGTGTCCCCTATTAAATATTTGTTTTGCAATATGAAACTTGATAATGATGGGACTGAATATGATCCACCTTTACCTAGAAGACGTTCCAAAAATTCGGAGTCTTTAGATCTTGATGCTAAAATTGTTAAAAGTGGGATTGAAGAAGTCAAAACTTTAAATATCAATGAACCCACTATTTTGGATCTCAAGGAATTTAATTATGATAATTGCTCTTTGGTAGATTGTATTTCCTTGTTGCAATCCGTGCTAAATTCTCCTCATGCTTATAGTCAAAATAAAGCCTTTACCAAACATATCGTTGATGCTTTGATGCAATCTTTTGAAGAAAAACATGAGTTGGAAGTTTCTATCCTTAGAAAACTTTATGATGAGTGGGAACCTACTATTAAAATTAAAATTAAAGATCATGAATGCTATGCTTTGTGTGACTTAGGTGCTAGTGTTTCCACGATTCTAAAGACTTTGTGTGATTTGCTAGGTTTCCGTGATTTTGATTATTACTCTTTAAACTTGCACCTTGCGGATTCAACTATTAAGAAACCTATGGGAAGAATTAATGATGTTATTATTGTTGCAAATAGGAATTATGTGCCCATAGATTTTATTGTTCTTGACATATATTGTAATCCTTCATGTCCTATTATTCTTGGTAGACCTTTCCTTAGAATGATTGGTGCAATTATTGATATGAAGGAAGGGAATATTAGATTCCAATTTCCATTAAGGAAAGGCATGGAACACTTCCCTAGAAATAAAATAAAATTACCATACAAATCTATTATGAGAGCTACTTATGGATTGCCTACCAAAGATGGCAATACCTAGATCTATCCTTGCTTTTATGCCTAGCTAGGGGCGTTAAACGATAGCGCTTGTTGGGAGGCAACCCAATTTTATTTTTATTCCTTGATTTTTTCTCCTGTTTAGTAATAAATAATTTATCTAGCCTCTGTTTTGGTTGTGTTTTTTGTGTTCAATTAGTGTTTGTGCCAAGTAGAACCGTTGGGAAGACTTAGGGAAAGTCTTTTTAATCTTGCTGTAAAAAATAGAAACTTTAGCACTCACGATAATTGCTGCCATTTTTATTTGGAAAATTCTATTTAGTTAATTCTTTTTGAATATGATTAATAGATAAATTCCTCACGTACAGAAATTTATTTTAGAATTTTTGGGGTTCCACAACTTGCGTTAGCTACAGATTACTACAGACTGTTCTGTTTTTGACAGATTCTGTTTTTTGTGTGTTGTTTGCTTATTTTGATGAATCTATGTCTAGTAAAATAATTTATAAACCATAGAGAAGTTGGAATACAGTAGGATTAACACCAATATAAATAAATAATGAGTTCATTACAGTAACTTTAAGTGGTGTTTTCTTTTTTTTTTTGCTAACGGAGCTCACGAGATTTTCTACTTTAAGTTTTGTGTTGTGAAGTTTTCAAGTTTTGGGTGAAAGATTTGATGGATTATGGAACAAGGAGTGGCAAGAGCCTAACCTTGGGGATGCCCATGGCACCCCAAGATAATCTAAGGACACCTAAAAGCCCAAGCTTGGGGATGCCCCGGAAGGCATCCCCTCTTTCGTCTACTTCCATCGGTAACTTTACTTGGAGCTATATATTTATTTACCACATGATATGTGTTTTGCTTGGAGCGTCTTGTATTATTTGAGTCTTTATTTGTTAGTTTTCCACAATCATTCTTGCTGTACACACCTTTTGAGAGAGACATACATGATTCGTAAATTGTTAGAATACTCTATGTGCTTCACTTATATCTTTTGAGTTATATAGTTTTTGCTCTAGTGCTTCACTTATATCTTTTAGGGGATGGTGGTGGATTTGTTTTATAGAAACTATTGTTCTCTCATGCTTCACTTAGATTATTTTGAGAGTCCTACAAAATAGTGTGGTAATTTGCTTAAATGATGTTAGGCATTCAAGATTAATTTTTTTTCTTATGAGTGTGTTGAATACTATGAGAAGTTTGATACTTGATAATTGTTTTGAGATATGGAGATGGTGATATTAGAGTCGTGCTAGTTGAGTAGTTGTGAATTTGAGAAATGCTTGTGTTGAAGTTTGTGATTCCCGTAGCATACACGTATGGTGAACCGTTATGTGAACAAGTTGGAGCATGAATTATTTATTGATTGTCTTCCTTATGAGTGGCGGTCGGGGACGAGCGATGGTCTTTTCCTACCAATCTATCCCCCTAGGAGCATGCGCGTAGTACTTTGCTTCGATAACTAATAGATTTTTGCAATACGTATGTGGGTTCATTATGACTAATGTTGAGTCCATGGATTATACGCACTCTCACCCTTCCACCATTGCTAGCCTCTCTAATACCGCACACCTTTCGCCGGTATCATACACTGACCATATACCTTCCTCAAAACAGCCACCATACCTACCTATCATGGCATTTCCATAGCCATTCCGAGATATATTGTCATGCAACTTTCCACCGTTCCGTTTACTATGACACGCTCCATCATTGTCATATTGCTTTGCATGATCATGTAGTTGACATTTTAGTTGTGGCAAAGCCACCGTTCTAATTCTTGCGTACAAGTCACTCATGCTTCATTGCTATCCCGGTATACCGCCGGAGGCATTCATATAGAGTCATACTTTGTTCTAGTATCGAGTTGTAAATAAATAGAAGTGTGATGATCATCATTCATAGAGTATTGTCCCCCCCCCCCAAAAAAAGATAAAGGCAAAAAAAGAAGGCCCAAAAAATATATATAAAAAGGGATAATACTAATATCCTTTTTCCACACTTGTGCTTCAAAGTAGCACCATGATCTTCATGATAGAGAGTCTCCTACGTTATCACTTTCATATACTAGTGGGAATTTTTCATTATAGAACTTGGCTTGTATATTCCAATAATGGGCTTCCTCAAAATGCCCTAGGTCTTCGTGAGCAAGCGAGTTGGATGCACAGCCACTTAGTTCTTTTTGTTGAGCTTTCATATACTTATATCTCTAGTGCATCCGTTGCATGGCAATCCCTACTCACTCACATTGATATCTATTAATGGGCATCTCCATAGCCCGTTGATACGCCTAGTTGATGTGAGACTATCTTCTCCCTTTTCGTCTTCTCCACAACCACCATTCTATTCCACATATAATGCTATGTCCATGGCTCACGCTCACGTATTGCATGAAGATTGAAAAATTTTGAGAACACCAAAAGTATGAAACAATTGCTTGGCTTGTCATCGGGGTTGTGCATGATTTAAATACTTTGTGTGGTGAAGATGGAGCATAGCCAGACTATATGATTTTGCAGGGATAAGTTTCTTTGGCCATGTTATTTTGAAGAGACATAATTGCTTAGTTAGTATGCTTGAAGTATTATTATTTCTATGTCAATATTGAACTTTTGTCTTGAATCTTTCGGGTCTGAATATTCATACCACAATTAAGAGAATTACACTAAAATTGTTCCAAGTAGCATTCCACATCAAAAATTCTATTTTTATCATTTACCTACTCGAGGACGAGCAGGAATTAAGCTTGGGGATGCTTGATACGTCTCCAACATATCTATAATTTTTGGGCTTTATTATATCCTGTTTTGGACGTTATTGGGCTTTATTATACACTTTTATATTATTTTTGGTACTAACCTATTAACCGGAGGCCCAACCCAGAATTGCTATTTTTTGTCTATTTCAGAGTTTCGCAGAAAAAGAATATCAAACGGAGTCCAAACGGAATGAAACCTTCGGGAACGTGATTTTCGGAAGGAACATGATCCAGAGGACTTGGACCCTACTTAAGAAAGCAACCAGGAGGGCACGAGGTAGGGGTGATGAAGCTATGAACCTAGGGTAGGGTCATGGACCTGTCCTAACTGCCCTACCGAAGGACATCTCTAGAAGAAATCACATTTCAATCGACTTGAAGGTGTCGCACTCGACAGACTCGAAGACACTCGACCAAGAAGCAATCACTCGACCAAGACCCAACCACTCGACAGCTAGGAGACCTAAAGGCGCCCCGCACGCTAACAGTCAGTCATTAAGTAGCTTTTATGGTCATCATAGCACTTTATTACTAGCGTTACCAGAAACGCCCTGCCTTAATGTACATTGAACCCTTTGTAACGTGGGCTGGCCGGGGTCCTGGCGCACTCTATATAAGCCACCCCCTCCTCCGAGACAAGGGTTCGCACCTCTGTAACTCATACACACATAATCCAGTCGACCGCCTCTGGGCTCCGAGACGTAGGGCTTTTACTTCCTCCGAGAAGGGCCTGAACTCGTAAACCTTGCGTCCTTATAACCTCTCCATAGCTAAGACCTCACCTCTCCATACTTACCCCCCTACATTACTGTCAGAGTTAGAACCACGACAGTTGGCGCCCACCGTGGGGCAGGTGTTTTAGCATTTTGTTGGACGAGTTGCGATCTTTTCCGACCCGAATCATCATGGTTTTTGACGGAGTTTTGGTGGAGGGCCGCGAGATCCGTCTCGGCGCGCTCACGTTCATCGCCGACGACTCCGCTTAGCTTCAGGAGGCTCCGCTCGACATGGACGCACTCCCTGTCCGCGGGGCAACGCACTTTAGCGCATGCGTCCGCGGCGTTCTCCTGCGGCAACCGTCGACCCCCTACCGGTCGGCTCCCGTGTTGTCCTCCCTCCCCGTTTCCCGCCAGCGCAAGCGCTCCGGTCGGTCGAGACTTCAACGGTGGGTGAGATACGCGGTGGCCCATCAGTCGGCCACCTCTCAAGTCGCGGCGATCGATCCCGACGAATCCCTCTACGGCCTGTTTGACTGGCTCCAAAGAGACTGCATCCGAGTGCGACAGTAGCGATCCGGCGGCGGAGGTTCTGATGGTCGACGGACCGCCCAGTCCCCCCGGTTTTACCCGCACCGACGGAGGCGCGGGAGGAGGCGACCCGTCACGTCCCCATGAGGAGTATCTTCCTGAGCCTCTTACATCGCTGCAGAGAGAAGAACTTTGCCGCTGGAACATGGATGCGCCGCACACTCCTATCATTGGAGAAACCCTCGAGGCTCGCGCCTTGGAGGACGCGCGCCTGGCAAACTTGGCTGAGCGCACTCGACTGGAGAACCTCCAGCAAGCACTCGACGAGCGTGCGCGACAACGGGTTCCCGAATCCAGTCGACGTCAGCTCTTCCCGCCCCCGCAGGTATATCAGACCCTGATTCAGAATTTAGCAGCTGCGACCCGTATAGTGGAGTCGATTCAGCCTTCCCAGTCGGAGGCTGGCAGAGGCTTGCTGCATATCAGAGCGTTACTCCGGGCAGCAGGAGATCGGAATTCCGCTGTTTCTCAGTCGTGGAACAGAATCCACAGCAGATCCGTTGCCGCGGACACAGTCCAGTCGGCTCACAGCCCGAGATCGCCCCCGAGGCGTGAGGGACGTGGAGACCGGCGCGACCAGTATGGAAACCATGAGCAGTATGATCACCGAGTCGATCGTGACGGTCGACGTCGAGTGCCCACGCCTCCCTCGAGGAGCGGGTCGTATGTGCCTCGCCAGCAGGATGACAGGCGCCCCCATAGTGGTGGGCGAAGGATTCCAGTCGACCCAGAGGGCCAGGCTTTGACGCGAGATCCATCCTCGTCCAGGGTCTGGTCGACAGGAACAGAGCTCACCAAGAAGGCCATGACAGAGATGCGCCTGCCAGTAGCAGAGTACATGTTTCGGGACCAGAGTGCTTTAGTAGAGCCATCAGGGCTGCTGTGATCCCTCCCAATTTCAGGTTGGCGACTGGAGTCAGTAAGTTCACTGGCGAGTCCAAGCCTGATACTTGGCTTGAGGACTACCGAGTGGCCGTCCAGATTGGCGGCGGCAATGATGAAGTGGCCATGAAGCACCCGCCTCTCATGTTGGAGGGCTCGGCCAGAGCGTGGCTAAACTAGTTAGCGCCTAGCAGCATTTACACTTGGGAAGATCTCTCCCGAGTGTTCGTCACCACATTTGAGGGCACATGCAAGCGACCAGCAGGACTGACGGAACTGCGGTCTTGTGTGCAGAAGCCGAATGAAACTTTGAGGGATTACATCCAGAGATGGATCACGTTACATCACTCGGTGGAAAATGTGCCTGACCACCAAGCAGTTTGTGCCTTCAAGGAAGACGTCAAGTACAGAGAGCTAAATTTGAAATTCGGTCGAACCGGAGACATGTCCCTGAATCGGATGATGGAGATTTCCACCAAGTACGCTAATGGTGAAGACGAGGATCGACTCAGAAGTGGCAAGCTCAAGTCAGTTGCCCAAGAAACCGGAGGCAATTCCAATCGGAAGCAGAAGCGGAAGGCCAAGCCAGCGGCTCCCGGGGAAGCTTTAGCTTTGGCCCAAGGAAAGTCTAAAGGGAAACCTAAAGGGCCTTGGAACCCCAAAAAGGTCAAAGACCAGGAGGGAAATTATGTGTTGGACTTACCGTGTCTCGTCCACACGAAGAAAGATGAAGAGGGTAATTTTATTTACCCGAAACATACCACTCGGTAGTGTCGACTTTTGATCCAACAGTTCCAGGGCAAGCAACCCAAGGGTAAGGAAAAGGAGTCAGACAAGGTCGAGGACAAAGAAGACAGTGATGACGGATACCCTCAAGTCAATTCCACCCTGATGATTTTTGCTGATGTTGAGAGCAAAAGTCGACTGAAAGTTATTAACCGAGAGGTGAATATGGTCGCTCCGGCGACACCTAGTTACCTGAAATGGTCTCAGACTGCCATAACATTCGTCCAGTCCGACCACCCAACGCACATCGCCACTCCTGGGAGGCAAGCTTTGGTGGTCGACCCAGTTGTTGAAGGCACTCGACTGACCAAAGTCCTGACGGATGGTGGCAGTGGTTTGAACATATTATACGCTGAGACGTTGAAGGGGATGGGCATTCCAATGTCCAGACTCAGTGCCAGCAACATGAGTTTCCATGGAGTCATTCCTGGGAAGAAGGCTGAATCACTCGGCCAGATTGCTCTTGATGTGGTTTTCGGTGATTCCAAGAATTACCGCAAAGAAAAGTTGACATTTCAAGTTGTAGACTTCCAGAGTGCCTATCACGCTATTTTGGGCAGGCCGACTTATGCGCGCTTCATGGCCTGACCATGTTACGTGTATCTCAAATTGAAGATGCCTGGCCCCAAAGGTGTGATCACCATTACGGGCAATCGGAAGAAAGCGGAAGAATGTTTTCAGAAGGGTTCGAAGATCACCGACGCACAGATGGCAGTGGTGGAGTTGCAGGAATACCAGAAGACTGCAGACCTGAGTGATCTGTTGCGAGCCAAGAAGCCCGCTACAGAGTCAGCTTTCCAGTCGACTGGCGACACGAAGACAGCTGACATCCACCCGACCGACCCCATCACCGCCCCGACTCATATCTCGACAACACTCGACTCCAAATAGGAAGAAGCGCTCATCCAGTTCCTCCGTGAGAACTGGGACATCTTCGCATGGAAGCCTTCTAACATGCCTGGTGTTCCCAGGGAGCTGGCTGAGCATCGCCTGAGAGTCGACTCAAAAGTAAAACCTGTCAAGGAACATCTTCGACGGTCCGCCGTCCAAAAGAGAAAAGCTATTGGTGAAGAGGTGGCTCGGCTCTTAGCAGCAGAGTTCATCCAAGAGATCTACCACTCCGAGTGGCTCGCCAACATTGTCATGGTCCCCAAGAAGGACAAGTTACTTCGCATGTGCATTGACTTTAAACATATCAATCAGGCCTGCCCAAAAGATCATTTTCCTCTCCCCCGCATCGACCAGATAGTCGACTCGACGGTGGGATGTGAGCGACTGTCTTTCTTAGACGCCTATTCCGGGAACCATCAGATCCGTCTGTATGGACCTGACGAGATCAAGACAGCTTTCATCACTCCATTCGGGTGCTTCTGTTATGTTACCCTGCCGTTCGGCCTCAAGAATGCCGGAGCCACATTCATGAGGATGATTCAGAAGTGTTTACTCACTCAAATCAGTCGGAACGTGGAAGCATGCATGGATGATATTGTGGTCAAGTCACGGAAGGGTTCCGACCTGCTGACTGACCTTGTTGAAACCTTTGCCAACCTCAGGAGGTATGATATCAAGTTTAATCCATCAAAGTGTACATTCGGAGTCCCTGGCGGAAAGTTACTCGGTTTTCTCGTTTCCGAACAAGGAATCGACGCCAATCCAGAAAAAGTTGGCACTATACTCCGAATGAAAAGCCCTGTGCGAGTGCACGATGTCCAGAAGCTTACTGGTTGTTTGGCCGCCCTAAGTCGATTCATATCTCGTCTCGGTGAAAAGGCATTACCTCTTTACCGATTGATGAAGAAGTCTGACAAGTTCGAGTGGACTCCTGAAGCTGATGCAGCGTTTGCAGAGCTCAAAGCTCTGCTCTCCACCCAGCCGGTGCTTGCTGCCCCAATGAGCAAAGAGCCTTTGCTGCTTTACATTGCAGCCAAAGGACAAGTCGTCAGTACGGTACTTACGGTCGAAGAAGAAGGGAAAACCTTCAAAGTTCAGCGCCCAGTATATTATATTTCTGAAGTCTTGACCCCATCGAAGCAAAGATATCCTCACTATCAGAAGCTCGTATATGGGATTTATATGACCACCAAGAAAGTTGCTCACTACTTCTCTGATCATTCCATTACAGTCGTCAGCGACGCTCCATTATCGGAGATCCTGCATAACAGGGATGCAACTGGTCGAGTGGCAAAATGGGCGATTGAACTCCTTCCCCTTGATATCAAGTTTGAGGCAAAGAAAGCTATCAAATCCCAAGCAATCGCAGATTTCGTCACCGAGTGGATTGAACAGCAGCTGCCGACTCAGATTGACTCTGAGCATTGGACTATGTTTTTCGACGGCTCCAAGATGCTGAGTGGTTCCGGTGCCGGAGTGGTGTTGGTCTCCCCCAGAGGAGATAAACTCAGATATGTTCTTCAAATTCATTTTGATTCCTCCAATAACGAAGCAGAATATGAAGCACTTCTATATGGGTTGCGCATGGCCATCTCACTCGGCGTCTGTCGCCTCATGGTCTATGGCGACTCAGATTGTTGGTTAATCAGGTGATGAAGGAATGGGATGTCAGAAGTCCAGCCATGACTGGTTATTGCAATGCAGTGAGAAAGCTGGAGAAGAAATTCGAGGGGTTAGAGCTTAATCACATACCCCGACTGAAAAATCAAGCAACTGATGATTTGGCAAAAATAGGTTCCAAAAGAGAAGCCATTCCCAGCAATGTGTTTCTGGAACACATCCACACACCATCAGTCCAGGAGGATCCCTTCACGGAAGAGGCCCCGCAGCCAAAAAGCGCCACAGATCCGACTAAAGTTGAAGTTCCAGCTGTGGTCGATCTGATAATGGAAGTGCTGGTTATCAATCCCGTCTGGACAGAACCGTACATCGCGTACATCCTAAGGAAAGAACTCCCAGAAGACGAGGAAGAGGCTCGACAGATCGTCCGTCGATCCAAGGCCTTTACAGTCATAAAGGGACAGTTATATAGGGAAAGCGCGACTGGGGTCGGCCGGAAGTGTATCACACCAGAAGAAGGTCTGATGATCCTTAAAGATATCCACTCGGGGACCTGTGGTCATCATGCGTCCTCTCGGACCATTGTGGCTAAAGCATACCGAGCGGGGTTCTACTGGCCAAGGGCCAGTGAGATGGCTAAAGAGATAGTCGACAAGTGTGAAGGGTGTCAGTATTAGTCCAATATGCCGCACAAGCCCGCGTCAGCCTTGAAAACCATTCCACTCGTCTGGCCCCTCGCTGTTTGGGGGCTAGACATGGTTGGGCCACTGAGAACAGGCAGGAGCGGCTTCACTCATGTGCTGGTAGCAGTCGACAAGTTCACCAAATGGATTGAAGCCAAGCCTATCAAGAATCTCGATGCTTGCACCGCTATCAGTTTCATCAGAGAGTTGATATTCAGATATGGAGTTCCGCACAGTATCATAACGGACAATGGGTCAAACTTCGATTCTGACGAGTTCAGGGCCTTTTGCGCCTCTCAGGGCACTCGGGTCGACTATGCTTCGGTTGCTCACCCCCAGTCGAATGGACAAGCAGAAAGGGCAAATGGCCTAATTCTCAAAGGACTGAAACCCCGATTGATGCGCAATCTCAAGCATGCAGCAGGTGCATGGGTCGACGAACTCCCATCAGTCCTCTGGGGATTGAGGACAACCCCGAATCGATCGACCGGAAGAACCCCATTCTTTCTGGTCTACGGAGCCGAGGCAGTCTTACCGAGTGTCCTGCTTCACAACGCTCCCAGAGTCGAGCTCTACTCAGAAGATGAAGCAGAACAAGCCCGGCAGGACGCAGTCGACCTCCTAGAAGAAGAAAGAGAAATGGCCCTGATCCGATCGACCATCTATCAGCAAGACTTGCGTCGATTCCATGCTAGAAACGTGAAGAACCGAGCCTTCCAAGAAGGAGACTTAGTCCTTCGAGTGGATCAGCAGAAACCACACAAGCTTGCTCCTAGTTGGGAAGGCCCCTTCATAGTCACCAGAGTCCTCCACAATGGAGCATACCACCTCTACAATGTCGATCGCCAGATTGATGAGCCACGAGCCTGGAATGCGGAGCTGCTCCGCCCCTTTTATACTTGAATTCTCACTCGGACGAGATGTAATAAGGAAAACTCATGTAGTTTATTTATCAAAGACAAGAGCGTTATAATTTTCCCAGTGATTATTATTGTTTTTGTTTGCATAAGAAATCCCCCAGTGGGTGTCTTAGCTGTGAATCCGCTTCGCCTAAGTTTGAAAAATCCTACCGAGTGGAGAGCAACCCTCCCACTCGGGTGCTTAGCTGCAGTCCAGTACTCGCCTCAGTTCTCCCACTCAGAGACTTAGCTGCAGTCAGGCACTCGCCTAAGTTTGAAAAATCCTACCGAGTGGAGAGCAATCCTCCCACTTGGGGGCTTAGCTGCAGTCCAGTACTCGCCTAAGTTCTCCCACTCAGAGACTTAGCTGCAGTCAGGCACTCGCCTAAGTTTGAAAAATCCTACCGAGTGGAGAGCAATCCTCCCACTCGGGGGCTTAGCCGCAGTCCAGTACTCGCCTAAGTTCTCCCACTCAGAGACTT
>NC_041392.1:629018793-629122125 GCF_002162155.2 Triticum dicoccoides | reverse complement strand
CCTAAGTTTGAAAAATCCTACCGAGTGGAGAGAAACCCTCCCACTCGGGGGTTTAGCTGCAGTCCAGTACTCGCCTAAGTTCTCCCACTCAGAAACTTAGCTGCAGTCAGGCACTCTCCTAAGTTTGAAAAATCCTACCGAGTGGAGAGCAACCCTCCCACTCGGGGGCTTAGCTGCAGTCCAGTGCTCGCCTAAGTTCTCCCACCTAGAGACTTAGCTGCAGTCAGGCACTCGCCTAAGTTTGAAAAAACCCTACCGAGTGGAGAGCAATCCTCCCACTCGGGGGCTTAGCTGCAGTCCAGTACTCGCCTAAGTTCTCCCAAACACATCTCAATCCTCAAGGACGACGAGGGGCAGGTCGACTGCCACCTTCTCCTGGAGAGCTTCGCCACAAATACAATGCGCGTTTCATCCCGCTCTACAGTAACGAAGTATAGGTCGACTGCCCCTCCCCCTCTCCTGGAGAGCTTCACCACAAATACAACGCGCGCTCCGTCCCACTCTGCAGTAACAGGGTGTGGGTCGACCGCCGCCTGCCCCTGGGGAGCTTCACCACAAATACAAGGCATGGGTCGACTACTTCCCCCTCCGTTAGAGCTGTGCTGCGAATACAGAAAGTTGTCTCGAATAAAGATTGGGTTCACTCAGCAGGAGATTCATAAAGATATTCAATGGTAAACCAAGTTCAGATAAAATCCTAAAGGTTCTGGATCACAGATCGAGGTACTCGGGCATGTGGCCCGAAAAAGTTTAACGGTTACAAAAACCACTCGGCATTCCAAGGAAAATTTAAGGTGGGACGTAAGAGTTTGTTCACTCCACGGGAGGAGGGCTGGCAGGCTCGACGAACTCATCCAGGTTGACACCGTCGGCTATCCGAGTGGCTGCAGCGATGAAAGTCTCCATAAAGGTTCAGAAGTCATGCTTCTGGGTGTTGGCGACCTTGATTGCTGCCAGCTTGTCTTGTCGCACCTCCTTGCAGTGGACACGAACCAAGGACAGAGCCACATCAACGCCACACCGAGCAGAAGACTTCTTCCACTCCTGCACTCGATCAGGGATTCCGTTAAGTCGAGTCATCAGAGACTCGAGATCGTTTTGGAGCGTAGCCTCTGGCCAAAGTGCCGGGTCGATCCGTGACATGGCGACCTTCAGTCGAGCCAAGTAGTCCACGGCACCGTCAATGCGAGATTCTAGTCGGAGCAAGTTCATGGCAGCTTCATCTTTCATGGGAGAGTTGATTGGATCCAAACCTGGTTCGATCCGCCCAGTCTCCTCTTCAAAGTTCTGGCAAAACTCTGCATTCACGATCCAAGGATAAGTCAGTTTTCATACACTGAGTCGACACAAAAAAAATCAGTCGGAACTAAATGTGCACCTTCAAGCTTGATATGCAACTTCTTGGCAAGGCTCCTCAGGTAGCTCTCTAGATCGTCCCTCCTACGAGCGACGCCTTCCATCTTTTCGGTCAGGTTGAGGTTCTCCTTCTTCCAACATGTGCACTCCCTGTTGGCTTCATTCAGAGTAGTCTTCAGCCTGGTATTCTCTTCTTCCAACTAGCCGACTGACGCCAGCTTCTGTTTGGCCAGAGCGGTCCTGTCGTCAGCCTCCTTCTGGGCAGCAGACAAATCCTGATCCTTTTTCGCCAAAGCCTCTCTCAGTTTTTCTGCAAAGAAATGATGATTGATTCAGAAATAGCAGAAGGGTGATCAGGCCTAAAACTGACCAGTCGACAGACTTGTCTTACCGGCGGCGCTGTCTCTGACCGTCTGCAGTTCTGTCCTGGCCAGCTCCAAGTCAAGTTTCAGTTGAATCTGCTGAGTTTCCAAATCAGCGAAGCGAGCTCCAAGATCACAAGATTTCTAAAATTAAAGGGGAGAAATTATTCCACAGCAAAAAACGACAAATACTAAGACTATAGTCGACTGCCCGCAGTCCACCATAGTCTCGGGGACTACACCCAGTGGGTGCACTTTGCGTGCCCCCACCGGTTCTGACTCCACTCGACCGGCCCGCCGGAGTCGAGTTCAAAAAAAAAGAGACAAAGTAGAACTCAGACCACAGTCGACTGCCAGCAGTCGACCGCGGTCTCGGGGACTACACCCAGTGGGTGCACTTTGCGTGCCCCCACCGGTTCTGACTCCTCTCGACCGGATCGAGCGGAAGAAACAAACTACCAGTTCAGTTTTACTCGACAAAATACAAAGACTACGGTCGACTGCGAGCAGTCCGTCCAAAAAATTCAATCGACACACCCAGTGGGTGTACAGATGAAAAGATTTCCGGAGAGAATCTTCAGATAGCATATCCTAACAGAACAAGTGGCGACCAACTAACCTGAACATTGCTCTGGAGAGCCGAGCTAGCATCATAGGCGGCTTGGCTAGTGTCCTGCACCGTCTTCATCTTCTCCATCATAATGCCCTCCTGGTGTATGGCTTCCCTAGCAGCATTCACCTTGTCCTCCGGGACATGGTGAGTTGCAAAAAGTGAAGGCGGGTCGATAGGGGCCTGAGAAGTCGAAGAAGAAGGCAAAGCAATCGACAGGGGCTCCACGAAGGTAACAGAATCCCGATTGACGTCACCAGTGTCCTGAACGACTGGTTCCGCCCTCGGCGTCGACTGCAGCGCCTCACTTATAGGAGCTCGCCTACTCTTCCTCGTCAAAGACCTCTCGGTCTCTTCATCATCATCAAGGAGGTCAATAATGTTGGGAGCTGTACCAAGTTCAAATCGCCAAAATCACGTCACCCAATGATGCACGATGCAGTTGAATCGACCAAAGAAAGATAGTATGGCAGAAATCATACCCGGATTAGAAGTGACCGCATCCTCCATCACCTCATCATCATCCCTGTAAGCTGAAGTCCCGGAAGTGGCAGCGCTAACAATTCCAAAGCTCATCCAGTTAAAACAAGAAAAATAAACAGCGCGGAGTGTCGAGTGAATACAAGGAGAAACACTCACGCGGAGGCGATAGGGATGTCGATCTTGATCTTCGGCATCGCCTTTCGAGTCTTCGGTTCTGCAACTTTGGGGTGCTTTGGCGCGCTTCTCGGTCATGGTTGGTGAAGAGATCCGAGGGCGCTTCAAAGACTGACCAGCCTGAGCAGTCGCCTTGTTGCGGGCGCTCGGCCGATCCTGGTCAAGCTTGGATCGCCTCTCTATGCGAGGAGGCGGCTCGACTTCTTCCTCATCACTCGAGTCGTCGCTTCCTCCACCCCCTTCACCATCGGAAGTCCACTCGCCACTTTCGCCACCACTCACCTCGCCTTCCAGAGCTTGCTCTTGCTCCCCGTTGGGCATCGCATACATTTCAATAATGGCCTGAAAGAAAGCAGGGAGAACAAAGTCAGTCGACGCAATACAAACAGTTGCACGAGTGAATTCAGATTACAAGCAAAAACTCAGAATCAGACCTGCTCTGGTACACGCGACTGGTCGAATGGGGGAACTCTCCTGGCTCCTCTGGGGTTGTCCTTGTTCCCGGTAATGCTCGACAGCCACTTCTCCAGCGTGTCATCATCGACCTCCTCCGGGTGGATCCGAGTGGAGTCTTCTAGACCTGAATACATCCACATTGGGTGGTCTCGGGCTTGGAGAGGCTGGATGCGCCGCTGAAGGAAGACCTCCAAGAGATCCATACCAGTGACCCCGTCACGAATGAGCTGGACCACTCGGTTGACCAACACCTTCACGTGCGCCTTCTCCTCTGGGAACACCTTCAAAGGGGAGGGTTTTCCCACTCGGTCCATGGTAAAGGGAGGGAGGCCAGTCAATTGCCCTGGCGTCGACTGGTCTTTGCAGTAGAACCAGGTCGACTGCCATCCGCGAACTGAATCGGGAAGAATCATGGCCGGAAAGGAGCTTTTTCCCCTTGTCTGGATGCCAAGACCCCCACACATCTGCATCACTTGGGTCCTCTCGTCACTCGGATTAGCCTTTTTCACTATCTGGGAGCGACAAGTGAAAATATGCTTGAAAAGACCCCAGTGAGGTCGACAACCCAAGAAGTTCTCACACAAGGAAATGAACGCGGCAAGATAAACGATTGAGTTGGGGGTAAAATGATGGAGTTGAGCCCCAAAGAAGTTCAGAAACCCTCAGAAGAAAGGATGAGGAGGCAAGGAAAACCCACGGTCGACGTGGGTGGCAAGAAGAATGCGCTCACCCTCCCGGGGTTGCGGCTCGGATTCCTTCCCCGGAAGCCGCGCCGAGTCGTAGGGGATCAGCCCTCCCTTGGCCAGGTCGTCGAGGTATTCTTGGGGGATCCTCGAGTGGATCCAGTCGCCCTGGATCCAACCCTTCAGCAGACCAGTCCGCGAGGAAGATCCGCCCCGGCTCGTCGCCTTCCCCTTCGATTTCGCCGTCGCCTTCTTCGCCCGCTCCAGAGCCGCTGTATTCTCCTTCACCATTGTCGCCGACGAGACGCGTGCGGTGCAGTGGCGCTGGGGCGAGAGCAAGCGCAGCAGAGAGGCCTGAGGAGGAGAAGAAGTAATGGGGCGCACTATTCGGGGGACTCCGGTCCAACGCCTTATATGAGGCCGCTTCCGAGTGGCTGACTGGTAGGCCCAGACGGCTCCGTCAAATCCCGTAACAACCGCGCGAGCGATACATGGCGAAAAAGGTGGCGCAGAGATCGAAGCGATTCCACTCTATCCCATCCGATTACTGCGGCCTCCCCGTCCCACGCGCTTCCCAAAATTCGGATCCCACTAAATCCACGGGCAGCAAACAAACTTGTCAGACTAAAAGATCCCTTCCGCACCGTCACTCGGAGCCTTACAGGTAAAGAAACTCACTCGACGAAGAACTAAGAATGGATCAAGGCGACTGAAAAGGAAGTTGCTGTCATCACTCGGGTCCGTTGATCCGAAGCAAGATATGCTCACGGCATGAAAAACGAGTCGGAGAGGTACTCAACTCCTTTCCCACTCAAACCTCGATCCATTCGGGGGCTAATGATGAAGCTATGAACCTAGGGTAGGGTCATGGACTTGTCCTAACTGCCCTACCCAAGGACATCTCTAGAAGAAATCACCTTTCAATCGACTTGAAGGTGTCCCACTCGACAGACTCGAAGACACTCGACCAAGAAGCAATCACTCGACCAAGACCCAACCACTCGACGGCCAGGAGACCTAAAGGCGCCCCGCACGCTAACGGTCGGTCATTAAGTAGCTTTTATGGTCATCATAGCACTTTATTACTAGCGTTACCAGAAACGCCCTGCCTTAATGTACATCGAACCCTTTGTAACGTGGGCTGGCCGGGGTCCTGGCACACTCTATATAAGCCACCCCCTCCTCCGAGACAAGGGTTCGCACCTCTGTAACTCATACACACATAATCCAGTCAACCGCCTCCGGGCTCCGAGACGTAGGGATTTTACTTCCTCCAAGAAGGGCCTGAACTCGTAAACCTTGCGTCCTTACAACCTCTCCATAGCTAAGACCTCACCTCTCCATACTTACCCCCCTACATTACTGTCAGAGTTAGAACCACGACAGGGGGCGCGCCTACCACCCCCAGGCGCGCCCTCCACCCTTGTGGGGCCCACGTTGCTCTACCGACGTACTTCTTCCTCCTATATATACCTACATACCCCCAAACTACCAGATACGGAGCCAAAACCCTAATTCCACCACCGTAACTTTCTGTACCCGTGAGATCCCATCTTGGGGCCATTTTTGGAGCTCCGCCGGAGGGGGCATCGATCACGGAGGGCTTCTACATCAACACCATAGCCTCTCCAATGATGTGTGAGTAGTTTACTTCAGACCTTCGGGTCCATATTTATTAGCTAGATCGCTTCTTCTCTCTTTTTGGATCTCAATACAAAGTTCTCCCCTTCTCTTGTGGAGATCTATTTGATGTAATCTTCTTTTGCGGTGTGTTTGTTGAGACCGATGAATTATGGGTTTATGATCAAGTTTATCTATGAACAATATTTGAATCTTCTCTGAATTGTTTTATGTATGATTGGTTATCTTTGCAAGTCTCTTCGAATTTTTAGTTTGGTTTGGCCTACTAGATTGGTTTTTCTTGCAATGGGAGAAGTGCTTAGCTTTGGGTTCAATCTTGCGGTGCTCGATCCCAGTGACAGTAGGGGCAGCAAGGCACGTATTGTATTGTTGCCATCGAGGATAACAAGATGGGGTTTATATCATACTGCATGAGTTTATCCCTCTACACCATGTCATCTTGCTTAAAGTGTTACTCCATTCTTATGAACTTAATACTCTAGATGCATGCTGGATAGCGGTCGATGTGTGGAGTAATAGTAGTAGGTGCAGGCAGGAGTCAGTCTACTTGTCATGGACGTAATGCCTATATACATGATCATACCTAGATATTCTCATAATTATTCGCTTTTCTATCAATTGCTTGACAGTAATTTGTTCACCCACCGTAATACTTATGCTATATTGAGAGAAGCCACTAGTGAAACCTATGGCCCCCGGGTCTATTCTCCATCATATAAGTTTCCAATCTATTTTATTTTGCAATCTTTACTTTCAATCTATATCATAAAAATACCAAAAATATTTATCTTATTATTGTTATCTCTATCAGTACCCACTCTTGCAAGTGACCATGAAGGGATTGACAACCCCTTTATCGCGTTGGTTGCGAGGTTCTTATTTGTTTGTGTAGGTACGAGGTGACTCGCGCGTGGTCTCCTACTAGATTGATACCTTGGTTCTCAAAAACCGAGGGAAATACTTACGCTGCTTTGCGGCATCACCCTTTCCTCTTCAAGGGAAAACCAACGCATGCTCAAGAGGTAGCATTTACCACAGACCTATGGGTCCATAGTTAGTAGATAGATTCAATGTTCTCCTCAATGTTCTTGGAGTCTATTTGATGTAACGACTTTTTGCGATGTGTTCGTTAGGATCTGATGAATTTTGAGTTTATGATCAGATCTATCCATGAATATTATTTGAGTTTGCTTTGAACTCTTTTATGCATGATTGTTATAGCCTTGTATTTCTTCTCCGATTTATTGGTTTGGTTTGGCCAACTAGATTGGTTTATCTTGCCATGGGAAGAGGTGCTTTGTGATGGGTTCGATTTAATTTTACGGTGCTCAATCCCAGTGACAGAAAGGGACATGACACACATGTATTGTTGCTATTGAGGGTATCAAGATGGGATTTATTTCATACGTGAGTTTATCTTGTCTATATCATGTCATCTGGCTTAAGTCGTTACTCTGTTTTTTCATGAATTTAATACACTAAATGCATGCTGGATAGCGTCGATGTGTGTAGTAATAGTAGTAGATGCAGAATCGTTTCGGTCTACTTGTCTCAGACGTGATGCCTATATATATGATCATTACCTTTGATATTGTCAGAATTTTTTACTTTTCTGTCAATTGCCCAGCAGTAATTTGTCTACCCACTGTATGCTATTTTATGAGAGAAGTCTCTACTGAAAACTATGGCCCCCGGGTCTATTTTCTATTATATATTAAAACCAAAAATACCTTACTGCAATTTTCTTTTCTTTATTTTATTTTGTATTTTTGTTTGATCTATCTATCAAAAACTATATCGTTTAATCTTTCTTGTAACCGTTGAGGGATTGACAAGTCCTCTACGCGTTGGGATGCAAGTATTTATTATTTGTGTGCGGGTGTTGTTTACATAGTGGTTCCTGGTTCTCCTACTGGATTGATAACCTTGGTTTCATAACTGAGAGAAATACTTATCTCTACTATACTACATCATTCTCTCCTTGATACGTCTCCAATGTATCTATAATTTTTTATTGTTCCATGCAATTATATTATCTGTTTTGGATGTTTTATATGCATTAATATGTTATTTTATATTATTTTTGGGACTAACCTATTAACCTAGAACCCAGTGCCATTTTATGTTTTTTTTTCCTTGTTTTTTAGTTTCGCAGAAAAGGAGTATCAAACAGAGTCTAAAGGGAATAAAACTTTCGCGATGATTGTTCTTGGACCAAAAGACACCTATGAGACTTGGAGATGAAGTCAGAAGACCCACGAGGCGATGACAAGCCATAGGGGCGCGCCCTGGGGGAGCCCTGGCTTGTGCCCCCCTCGGGAGTCCACCGACCTCCCTCTCAGCTCTATAAATCCTCAAATATTCACATCCACGAGAATACTTTTCCACCGCCGCAACCTTCTGAAGGAAATATGCCCTAGAGGCAATAATAAAGTTATTATTTATTTCCTTATATATCATGATAAAAGTTTATTATTCATGCTAGGATTGTATTAACCGGAAACATAATACATGTGTGAATACATAGACAAACAGAGTGTCACTAGTATGCCTCTACTAGACTAGCTTGTTAATCAAAGATGGTTATGTTTCCTAACCATGGACAAAGAGTTGTCATTTGATTAACATGATCACATCATTAGTTGAATGATCTGATTGACATGACCCATTCCATTAGCTTAGCACCCGATCGTTTAGTATGTTGCTATTGCTTTCTTCATGACTTATACATGTTCCTATGACTATGAGATTATGCAACTCCCGCTTGCCGGAGGAACACTTTGTGTGCTACCAAACGTCACACGTAACTGGGTGATTATAAAGGAGCTCTACAGGTGTCTCCAAAGGTACATGTTGGGTTGGCATATTTCGAGATTAGGATTTGTCACTCCGATTGTCGGAGAGGTATCTCTGGGCCCTCTTGGTAATGCACATCACATAAGCCTTGCAAGCATTGCGACTAATGAGTTAGTTGTAGGATGATGGATTACGGAACAAGTAAAGAGACTTGCCGGTAACGAGATTGAACTAGGTATAGGATACCGACGATTGAATCTCGGGCAAGTAACATACCGATGACAAAGGGAACAACGTATGTTGTTATGCGGTCTGACCGATAAAGATCTTCGTAGAATATGTAGGAGCCAATATGAGCATCCAAGTTCCGCTATTGGTTATTGACCGGAGACGTGTCTCGGTCATGTCTACATTGTTCTCGAACCCGTAGGGTCCGCACGCTTAAGGTTTCGATGACAGTTATATTATGAGTTTATGAGTTTTGATGTACCGAAGTTAGTTCGGAGTCCCGGATGTGATCACGGACATGACAAGGAGTCTCGAAATGGTCGAGACATAAAGATTGATATATTGGACGGCTATATTCGGACACCAGAAGTGTTCCGGGGAAGTTTTGGATAAAACCGGAGCACCGGGGGTTACCGGAACCCCCCGGGGGGTTAATGGGCCTCATGGGCCTAAAGTGGAGAAGAGGAAGGGGCTGCCAGGGCAGGCCGCGCGCCCCCTCTCCCCCTAGTCCGAATTGGACAAGGAGGGAGGGGCGGCGCCCGCCCTTTTTCCTTCTCTCCTTCCCCCTCTCCTACTTGGACAAGGAAAGGGAGGGGAGTCCTACTCCCGATAGGAGTAGGACTCCTCCTGTGCGCCTCCTACTAGGGCCGGCCGCACCCCCCCTTGGATCCTTTATATACGGAGGCAAGGGGCACCCCTAGAGACACAAGTTGATCCACGTGATCATATTCTTAGCCGTGTGCGGTGCCCCCTTCCACCATAGTCCTCGATAATATTGTAGCGGTGCTTAGGCGAAGCCCTGCGACGGTAGTACATCAAGATCGTCACCACGCCGTCGTGCTGACAGAACTCTTCCCCGACACTTTGCTGGATCGGAGTCCGGGGATCGTCATCGAGCTGAACGTGTGCTAGAACTCGGAGGTGTCGTAGTTTCGGTGCTTGATCGGTCGGGCCGTGGAGACGTACGACTACATCACCAAACGCTTCCGTTGTCGATCTACAAGGGTACGTTGATCATACTCTCCCCTCTCGTTGCTATGCATCACCATGATCTTGCGTGTGCGTAGGAATTTTTTTGAAATTACTACGTTCCCCAACAGTGGCATCCGAGCCTAGGTTTTATATGTTGATGTTATATGCACGAGTAGAACACAAGTGAGTTGTGGGCGATATAAGTCATACTGCTTACTAGCATGTCATACTTTGGTTCGGCGGTATTGTTGGACGAAGCAGCCCGGACCGACATTACGCGTACGCTTACGCGAGACCGGTTCTCCCGACGTGCTTTGCACATAGGTGGCTTGCGGGTGACAGTTTCTCCAACTTTCGTTGAACCGAGTGTGGCTACGCCCGGTCCTTGCGAAGGTTAAAACATCACCAACTTGACAAACTATCATTGTGGTTTTGATGCGTAGGTAAGATTGGTTCTTGCTTAAGCCCGTAGCAGCCACGTAAAACTTGCAACAACAAAGTAGAGGACGTCTAACTTGTTTTTGCAGGGCATGTTGTGATGTGATATGGTCAAGACATGATGCTAAATTTTATTGTATGAGATGATCATGTTTTGTAATCGAGTTATCGGCAACTGGCAGGAGCCATATGGTTGTCGCTTTATTGTATGCAATGCAATCGCCCTGTAATGCTTTACTTTATTACTAAGCGGTAGCGATAGTCGTAGAAGCATAAGATTGGTGAGACGACAACGATGCTACGATGGAGATCAAGGTGTCGCGCCGGTGACGATGGTGATCACGGCGGTGCTTCAAGGATGGAGATCACAAGCACAAGATGATGATGGCCATATCATATCACTTATATTGATTGCATGTGATGTTTATCTTTTATGCATCTTATCTTGCTTTGTTTGGCGGTAGCATTATAAGATGATCTCTCACTAAATTTCAAGATAAAAGTGTTCTCCCTGAGTATGCACCGTTGCCAAAGTTCGTCGTGCCCAGACACCACGTGATGATCGGGTGTGATAAGCTCTACGTCCATCTACAATGGGTGCAAGCCAGTTTTGCACACGCAGAATACTCAGGTTAAACTTGACGAGCCTAGCATATGCAGATATGGCCTCGGAACACTGAGATCGAAAGATCGAGCGTGAGTCATATATTAGATATGATCAACATAGCGATGTTCACCATTGAAAACTACTCCATTTCACGTGATGATCGGTTATGGTTTAGTTGATTTGGATCACGTGATCACTTAGATGATTAGAGGGATGTCTATCTAAGTGGGAGTTCTTGAGTAATATGATTAAATTGAACTTAAATTTATCATGAACTTAGTCCCTGATTGAAAGTGCGTTATCTCGACTAGAGGAACAATCTCCGCAAGCATTTTCGTGAGAGGTGCTTTGAGAAAGGAGATCGAAAATGGCAGCAAAATGAGCTAGAACTCGTGCTTGAGCTGGATATTCTTGTTTGGGGAGGAAGAAGGAGTGTGTGGGTGAAAGGTGTAACGCCCCGAGACCGATGTGCCAGGTGTCCTCCAGTTATTCACTATTGTTGCCTTGTCACTGCTTTCATGTCATGCATTGCATATCATGTCATCATCTGCATTGCATCTGCATGTTTTCGAAAACTTGCATCCATCCTGGTCTCCTTGTTCCGTCCGTTGTCCGTTCTGAGCCCAGACACACTTGCACGCGCAAGCGGCATGTTCGAAATATTATTTTATAAGTGGCTGGAAAATGTTCTCGGAATGGGTTGAAAGTTGGCATGCGGTGTTGTTTTGTTGTTAGTAGGTCTCCTGCCAAGTTTCATCGCATTCGGAGCTCGTTTGATAGCCCAATCGTTAAACTATAGCGGCATTATAGTCGGTCTAACGTCAGACGTTTTCGGTCTTCGGAACCAGTCGCCGGGCCTCCCTCTCTTCTCTTCTCTCAGCTCGAGACCGTCTATACAGCCCACTATCTACCGCCAGGTCCTACCTAACCTCTCTCATCAGCCCGCAGAACTCCTCGCGCGCGCGTCCGAAAATTGTCCCGAACCCGACCCGAGCAGTCGTCACCGTTGCGTCCGGATCATCCCCAAACATCTACAAAACGTCTCCGTTTTCTTTTTTGGACTCCCTAACTATTTTATTCGCGATCGTCCGATTATAGTTGGAGGGACGGATTAGCCCCTACCCAAAATTCTTGTTGCTATATATAGATCAACCCCTAACCCTAGCCTTAGCCCGTCCAATCCTCCTAGCGCCGCCACCCACTGTTTTCTCCAACTGGTCTCCCCCTTCCTCGGGATCTGTCTGATCTTTCCACACATCCCTCCTCGATTTCAGTCCCCGGCCAGTCGCCTTCGAACCTACCCAACCGGTGCCTCCCCTGGATCCCGTCGTCCACCACCGAAGCCACCAGGACCGGCCGCGTCCCTCTCCTTCCCTTCATTCTCCTCCTCCTGTCGTCTCTCTGTCCCTCTCGCTCAATATTGCTCTCTCTCTCTCTCTCTCTCTCTCCCAGGGACGTCTGTGCAGGAACCGCAAGGAGGAAGCCGCCATCGCCAAGTTCTTGCCATACAAGTCTGGATCCGCCATGCCCGGCTCCTCCGCGCTCGATTTCCGCCGTTCTCTGCCCGTTCCCGCTGCTCCTCGTTGCCAACGCGTCTGCTCCGCCCATGGGATACCAGCGCGGTACCTCGCCATGGACGCCAGGTCCCAAGGTCTCTGCTGTCTCCGCTTCGATCCGGCAGGAAATGGAGACCCGAAGGTTTCTCGCACTTGTATCCGGACGCCACCGAGCTCCCACGCCGACCCCTCCTCATCCTGCCGCTCGCCGGAGTCCTCAGCGCCGCCGTGCCTGCTGTTTGCTTCACCGAACCGGCCGCCAAGTCCCACGCCGCTGCTTCCCATCGCCCAGATCGAGACCAGACGGGCCACCGCGCCGGATCCCTGCGCCCTGGACCTCCCCGGCTTCGCAGGGTCCAGCGCCGCCGCCGCTCGTCACGCCGCCTTCGACAAGTCCCGCCGCCGTGCCCAGCATCCTGGAAGTCGCCGCGCCAGGCCCCTCTGCCTCGCCTCTGTTTTATTTCAAAGGAGGTAGACGACGTGTCCGGCCGCCTTCGTTGACCGCCTCGTCGATTCGGCCTTCTTTGCCTCGCCAAGTCCCAGCGTCCTGCCGGCCTGCTTTGGCCTCTCCATCAGCTGGACCGAGGCCCATGGTGAGGAACCCCCACCGCCTGTTCTTGTTGGCCCGACTCCAGTTTCGGCCCGTTCTTGTTTTTTTCCTGGACGGATTTAGCTAATTTCCAGGGAATTACAGATTTATAGAAAACCCCCTAGCCTTCATGCATTTAATATCTCACAAACTAAGCATCACATGTAAAAACTTTGTATATGAAACTTGCTTAGTTTTTCATCTAGTTCATAATATGTCTTCTTCATCCATGTTTAAAATGTTTAATATGTTGTTTGTTTAAATTTGCTTAAATAACTTGCTAAAATGTTTTAATTCACAACTAATTAACCATAGCTCCAAATTTAATAAACTTTATATGTAAATGGGGTAGAATTTTGCCTAGTTTAACATGGTGGCATCATCTTGCATGTTTAATAACTATAAAATATGGTTTAGGGCAGAACAGTACCAAACCTTAAAATATGCATATGGGGTTTTACCGGAATTGTTGTTTGTTGTTCCGGCCTCATTTAAACTTGACTAGATAGGTAGTTTTGCTTTGCTTCACCTCTTGCCATGCTAACAACATTTAATCTTGTTGGGTACATAAACGAGATCGAACTAAATAACTTGAATGTGGTGTTTCGTCAATATGCAACGGAGTTGCATGTTGAGCTCCACTTAATTTGTAGGATTGTTTGTGCATTTTGCCATGACATGCTTCATTAAACCGGACATGCATCATACTTGATTATGCATCATGCCATATTTATGTGGTGGTTGTTTACTATGTTGTTTGCTTTCTTTCCGGTGTACTTCTTCTCGGTAATCCGGTAACATCGCGGTTGTGAGGATTCGTTCGACTACGTCCGTTTGCCTTCTTCATGGACTTGTTCTTCTTCCTTTCGGGATCTCAGGCAAGATGACCATACCCTCGAAATCACTTCTATCTTTGCTTGCTAGTTGCTCACTCTTTTGCTATGCCTATGCTGCGATACCTACCACTTGCCTATCATGCCTCCCATTTTGTTGAACCAAGCCTCTAACCCACCTTGTCCTAGCAAAACGTTGTTTGGCTATGTTACCGCTTTGCTCAGCCCCTCTTATAGAGTTGTTAGTTGCAGGTGAAGTTTGGAGCTTGTTCCATGTTTGGAACATGGATTTTTGTTGGGATATCACAATATCTCTTATTTAATTAATGCATCTATATACTTGGTAAAGGGTGGAAGGCTCGGCCTTATGCCTGGTGTTTTGTTCCACTCTTGCCGCCCTAGTTTCCGTCATATCGGTGTTATGTTCCCGGATTTTGCGTTCCTCACGCGGTTGGGTTATAATGGGAACCCCTTGACAGTTCGCCTTGGATAAAACTCCTCCAGCAATGCCCAACATTGGTTTTACCATTCGCCACCTAGCCTTTTCTTTCCCTTGAGTCGGCCGACTCAAGGGTCATCTTTATTTTAACCCCCCTGGGCCAGTGCTCCTCTGAGTGTTGGTCCGACCGAGTAGACTGCGGGGCCACCTCGGGGCAACCTGAAGGTTGGTTTTACTCGTAGGATGTCTCATCTGAGTGTGCCCTGAGAACGAGATATGTGCAGCTCCTATCGGGATTTGTCGGCACATTCGGGCGGTGTTGCTGGACTTGTTTTACCATTGTCGAGGATGTCTTGTAACCGGGATGCCGAGCCTGATCGGATTGTCTTGGGAGAAGGAATATCCTTCGTTGACCATGAGAGCATGTGATGGGCTAAGTTGGGACACCCCTGCAGGGATTTGAACTTTCGAAAGCCGTGCCCGTGGTTATGGGCAGATGGGAATTTGTTAATGTCCAGTTGTAGAAAACCTGAAGTTGATCTTAATTAAAATGCACCAAACGCGTGTGTTACCGTGATGGTCTCTTCTCGGCGGAGTCCGGGAAGTGAACACGGTGTTGGAGTAATGCTTGACGTAGGTTGTTCTAGGATCACTTCTTGATCATAGTTGTTCGACCGTGCTTTGCCTTCTCTTCTTGCTCTCTTTTGCGTATGTTAGCCACCATATATGCTAGTCGCTTGCTGCAGCTCCACCTCATACCTTTTACCCTACCTATAAGCTTAAATAGTCTTGATCGCAAGGGTGTGAGATTGCTGAGTCCCTGTGGCTCACAGATACTTCCAAAACCAGTTTGAAGGTGCCGATGATACCGTACAGGTGACGCAACCAAGCTCAAGGAGAAGCTCTATGAAGATCATGTTCTTTATGTTTTTCCGTTTCCAGGTGATCAGTAGTGGAGCCCAGTTGGGACGATCGGGGATCTGTGTAGCATTTGGGGTAGTCTTCTTTTATTCTGGTTCCGTGGTCAGACCTTGGGTGTATCTGGATGATGTAATGCTTTATTCATGTAATTGTGTGAAGTGGTGATTGTAAGCCAACTATGTATCTCTTTCCCTTATGTATTACATGCTTGTGTGAAGATTACCTCACTTGTGACATTGCTTTCAATGCGGTTATGCCTCTAAGTCGTGCTTCGACACGTGGGAGATATAGCCGCATCGAGGGCGTTACAAGTTGGTATTAGAGCCTTCCCCGACTTTAGGAGCCCCCTGCTTGATCGAATCGCTGGCGTTATTGAGTCTAGAAATGTTTTGAGTCATTTAGGAATTATATATATTGGAGAGTTTAGGAATTCTTTTTACTCCCCAGTCCCTTCATCTCTCTAGTGAGGCATCCTGACGTAGAGTTTTGACTCTTCTCTTCTCAAATTTCACTAAAAAAAATTTAGGATCACGCGGGTATCTTGGAATCGTTCTGATGGTTTTGTGACGAGAACATTGTTCTTGGTACCTCCTGACTTTTAGGGGTTGTGGCAGTGTCCCAGGGAGTTGAGCTCCGAGGTGTTGTCATCACAATTTTATCGTTGCAGTTCTGTAATACCTGAGTTTAGTTTAGCCGACATCGAAAATCTCTTTTATGCAGTTGTTGGTGAGATAACCTCGACGCCACCCAGTACTGGGGCGGGAGTTCGGGAGTATTGCTATAACTCGTATAACGGATGCTTTTCAAAGGTTGAGGTAGATGATTTCCGAAGGTTTCTTGGTTATGTGTTGAAGGATGGATACAGCTGTATGTAGGATTTGCTAGTTTTGGGTGAGATATTTTGCTTCCCCTATATCCCCAACACCTGATTGCATAACCGGAAAATTTTGGGAGTTTATAAGTGGGAATTCAAGTAGCTCCTAGGATATCCTTTCGACAGATGTATGATATGAAATTGGGGTTCGACGTCTAGTGGTCCGCCTATTCACGGTTGGTTTTACAGTGGTCTTGTTGTGTCTTAAAGAGTCCTTGGCTATGCCGACTCGGGGACGCTTCGTATGTCATGTGCATTGCCTTGTACATGATGGTGTTGTACGATCGAGCCCGTGTAGGCCCCACCACGAAAACTTCGGACGGAATCTCTATCATATGTTTGTTCCGGCTTATTCTGCATGCCAATCCGTTGTTTTGTTTTGAGTTGTGGTATTTGAGTTGCTTCGAAGTCAAATGTTCATTCCATACCTTTCCTAAGTGGTGTTCTCATATTTCTATGTGGATACTAATCATTCTTGATCATCGAGAATGTCATGTCAATCCTTTTCAACCGGCGTGTTTCTCTTCAAGTGGATTCGAACATTTCAACATCTGCAAGATCAAGTATCAGTTCTTCTCAACGTTGTTTGTTTCATCCGTCTCCAAGTTGTCTTTGTTTTCCCACCCACCCACCCTTTTTCTTCAAGGACTCAGATTTCTTAATCAAGTATCCTTTGATTCATGTGAAGTCTCTCCATTCTTTTCCTTCATGTTCTTACCCAGTGTTTCTCATGAAGATTCTAACGGAGCTTCAAGTTTGTCACTCTTCACTCGTTTTCTTCTCCGGTGGATTCAATTCAAGCTTTTGGTGTTGACCATATCCTTTCCTCGTTTAAAATGTTTTTGCATGCCGATGCACCTCATAATCTCTCACCTCTCGTTATTCTATTGTCCCGGAGTGCTCAAGTTATCTCAGAAGGCTCGTCTTTTCATTCAAGACCAGTTCAACCTATTTCGAGGTTGTTATCTCATTCAAGCCATTTAGTTCAACCGGTGCAATCTCTCTTTTCAAGCAATCATTCAACGGTGTATCTTTTGAGTGGGCCTAACCCACAGGTCTTTTCCCAGGATCTTACCTGACTCTTCTTATTCTCCCGGAGTTATTCTCAAATCTTCTAAAGTTTGACGTAAGAATGAATTGTCATCAGTCAAATGTTTTTTCTCCAAGATCTTTCAAATTCTTTTCATCATTGGCTAAACCTCTTCGCTTTTGATTCTTCTGGAGTGCCTAATCGATTCTTGGTGATGTTTCTCAATGTTACTCTCGGATCTGAAGACTGAAGGAGTGTTTCCTCTAAATCTTGTTGCCTTCTCTCGAGGATTCTCAGTTCTAGTGTGAGGCCATCCTCTCATAACTGTTTTGATTGTGAGAATTCTTTTCACCTATCCGGAGCATTTCAAAGAGTATTTCAGTTTGTTTTATCCGGAGCCCATCATCTCAGAAGTATTCATTCTCAGATTTCAGCTCTCTTTCTCTAAATCTTACCGGTGCATCGTTAAAATATCCTCTAATCAGTTTATGATCTCTCCGTTCCCTTGCATCTTGAATTCTCTTAAGTACCTTCGTTCATTTGCTAATCCTTTGCAGGGATTCGTTCCCCTTGCTTCGTTCGTTTTTAATTCTTATAGTGGTTCTTCCAAGATTCTTCTTCCTTCGTTTGTCATATCAATTTATTCGTTCTTTCCAATCTTACCGGTGGTTCGTTGAAGTCTTTTCTCTAGTTTGCGCAATATCTATCTTAATCCTTTTCAACGAGAATAAGTAGTATGTCAAATCCGTTGCTTGTCATCAATCTAAAATGGTGAAGGACATGCATAACGTAATTCTTATTCATGTTTCACCCAAGTGATTAATTCCTTATCCCGGAGGTTTATCAAAATTCTTAGTTTCTTTTGCTCATCTTTCTTTTCCGGAGTTCCAAGTTACCACTTTATCTTGTCGCGAAGCTCCATTTAAATCATTACAAGGTTTCACCTTGTGTCTTCAACTTCTCTTTCCTTTTGTTTGATCATCCTTTTATTGCCGGAGTTCCTCATGGTGGTTCGTCAAGGATTCTTCTCATTCCTCAATTGTTCTTCAAGATATCTCTCAAAGGCTATGATCCGCCAAGATATACTTCAAGCATTCTCCTTATTGCAATCCGGAGTGCTATTCTTTCTTATCTCATCTTTTGAGGTGGTATTATGTCAGTCTTGATAATTTGAGTTCATGTTTCATGATTCACATGTTGTTAAGAATGAGGTATTTTAAATCCACCAACATCTTCGTTGGAGTTATCTTGGGTTATATCTCACCTAAAGCCTTCCCTAAGGAATGTTGCTATCTATGGTGCTTATAAAGGACCCAAGTTCTTCTTTATCCTCCCGGTGAATTACTTTCTTGTATCCTTGTTCATATCAATCCAATTCTTTTCCCGTGAGTGGCAGGTTGTCATCTCTTAATTTGAGATGTACTCCACAAGACCATATCAAGCTTATCCTTTCATTGTTGGTTTTCCAAAAAACTCCGCTCGACCCGTCTCCTAAGGATGCCTTCTCAAGCTCTTTTGTGGCATAAGATGGCATTTTCTTCTCTATTCTTTTATTTCAATTATCTATCTTCTATTCTTTCTTCCGGAGGCCTTGTGATGTTGCTCTTTTCAATCATCATCTCGCATTGTGAAGATCATGTTTTTCTTTTCGTGCTTATCCGCTTAATTGGAGTGTCGTTCCCTCTTATCAAATTCTTCCCATTCTGCCAAGTTTTGCCTCCCTTCTCAGACGAAGTGCTGCCCAAATTATATCATCTTTATTTCTTCTCTACCTTGTTCTAATTGGAGTGTTGTCCGAATTTGTTCCTCTTCGTTCCTCTTTCAAACGGAGTATCTCACCTTGTTCATCTTCCTTGTATTCTTTTCTCAAAATGGCTTAACCTTTTCAAGGTTCTTTGGTCTCACTCGTTTGTCAAAGAAGCAACTTAGTTTTACCTCTTCTCTTTTCTCTTCCGTTTTCCCTCCGGTGCCATTCTAGATCTCAGGACGAGATTCTCTCATAGTGGTGGAGTGTTGTAACGCCCCGAGACCGATGTGTCAGGTGTCCTCCAGTTATTCGTTGTTGTTGCCTTGTCATTGCTTGCGTGTCATGCATTGCATATCATGTCATCATCCGCACTGCATCTGCATGTTTTCGAAAACTTGCATCCGTCCCGGTCTCCTTGTTCCGTCCGTTGTCTGTTCTGAGCCCAGACACACTTGAACGCGCAAGCGGCATGTTCGAAATATTATTTTATAAGTGGCCGGAAAATGTTCTCGGAATGGGTTGAAAGTTGGCATGCGGTGTTGTTTTGTTGTTAGTAGGTCTCCTGCCAAGTTTCATCGCATTCGGAGCTCGTTTGATAGCCCAACCGTTAAACTATAGCGGCATTATAGCCGGTCTAACGTCAGACGTTTTCGGTCTTCGGAAACAGTCGCCGGGCCTCCCTCTCTTCTCTTCTCTTAGCTCGAGACCGTCTATACAGCCCACTATCTACCGCCAGGTCCTACCTAACCTCTCTCGTCAGCCCGCAGAACTCCTCGCGCGCGCGTCCGAAAATTGTCCCGGACCCGACCCGAGCAGTCGTCACCGTTGCGTCCCGATCATCCCCAAACATCTACAAAACGTCTCCGTTTTCTTTTTTGAACTCCCTAACTATTTTATTCGCGATCGTCCGATTATAGTTGGAGGGAAGGATTAGCCCCTACCCAAAATTCTTGTTGCTATATATAGATCAACCCCTAACCCTAGCCTTAGCCCGTCTAATCCTCCTAGCGCCGCCACCCACTGTTTTCTCCAACTGGTCTCCCCCTTCCTCGGGATCTGTCTGATCTTTCCACACATCCCTCCTCGATTTCAGTCCCCGGCCAGTCGCCTTCGAACCTACCCAACCGGTGCCTCCCCTGGATCCTGCCGTACACCACCGAAGCCACCAGGACCGGCCGCGTCCCTCTCCTTCCCTTCGTTCTCCTCCTCCTGTCGTCTCTCTGTCCCTCTCGCTCAATATTGCTCTCTCTCTCTCTCTCTCTCTCTCTCTCTCTCTCTCCCAGGGACGTCCGTGCAGGAACCGCAAGGAGGAAGCCGCCATCGCCAAGTTCTTGTCGTACGCGTCTGGATCCGCCATGCCCGGCTCCTCCGCGCTCGATTTCCGCCGTTCTCTGCCCGTTCCCGCTGCTCCTCGTCGCCAGCGCGTCTGCTCCGCCCATGGGATACCAGCGCGGTACCTCACCATGGACGCCAGGTCCCAAGGTCTCCGCTGCCTCCGCTTCGATCCGGCAGGAAACAAGACCCGAAGGTTTCTCGCGCTTGTATCTAGACGCCACCGAGCTCCCGCGCCGACCCCTCCTCATCCTGCCACTCGCCGGAGTCCTCAGCGCCGCCGTGCCTGCTGTTTGCTTCACTGAACCGGCCGCAAGTCCCATGCTGCTGCTTCCCATTGCCCAGATCGAGACCAGACGGGCCACCACGCCGGATCCCTGCGCCCTGGACCTCCCCGGCTTCGCAGGGTCCAGCGCCGCTGCCGCTCGTCACGCCGCCTTCGACAAGTCCCGCCGCCATGCCCTGCATCCTGGAAGTCGCCGTGCCAGGTCCCTCTGCGTGCCTCTGTTTTCTTTCAAAGGAGGTAGACGACGCGTCCGGCTGTCTTCGTTGACCGCCTCGTCGATTCGGCCTTCTTTGCCTCGCCAAGACCCATCGTCCCGCCGGCCTGCTTTGGCCTCTCCACCAGCTGGGCCGAGGCCCATGGTGAGGAACCCCCCACCGCCTGTTCATGTTGGCCCAACTCCAGTTTCGGCCCGTTCTTGTTTTTTTCCTTGGACGGATTTAGCTAATTTCCAGGGAATTGCAGATTTACAGAAAACCCCCTAGCCTTCATGCATTTAATATCTCACAAACTAAGCATCACGTGTAAAAACTTTGTATATGAAACTTGCTTAGTTTTTCATCTAGTTTCATAATATGTCTTTTTCATCCATGTTTAAAATGTTTAATATGATGTTTGTTTAAATTTGCTTAAATAACTTGCTAAAATGTTTTAGTTCACAACTAATTAACCATAGCTCCAAATTTAATAAACTTTATATGTAAATGGGGTAGAATTTTGCCTAGTTTAACATGGTGGCATCATCTTGCATGTTTAATAACTATAAAATATGGTTTAGGGCAGAATAGTACCAAACCTTAAAATATGCATATGGGGTTTTACCGGAATTGTTGTTTGTCGTTCCGGCCTCATTTAAACTTGACTAGATAGGAAGTATTACTTTGCTTCACCTCTTGCCATGCTAACAACATTTAATCTTGTTGGGTACATAAACGAGATCGAACTAAATAACTTGAATGTGGTGTTTCGTCAATATGCAACGGAGTTGCATGTTGAGCTCCACTTAATTTGTAGGATTGTTTGTGCATTTTGCCATGCCATGCTTCATTAAACCGGACATGCATCATACTTGATTATGCATCATGCCATATTTATGTGGTGGTTGTTTACTATGTTGTTTGCTTTCTTTCCGGTGTACTTCTTCTCGGTAATCCGGTAACATCGCGGTTGTGAGGATTCGTTCGACTACGTCCGTTTGCCTTCTTCATGGACTCGTTCTTCTTCCTTTCGGGATCTCAGGCAAGATGACCATACCCTCGAAATCACTTCTATCTTTGCTTGCTAGTTGCTCGCTCTTTTGCTATGCCTATGCTGCGATACCTACCACTTGCCTATCATGCCTCCCATTTTGTTGAACCAAGCCTCTAACCCACCTTGTCCTAGCAAAACGTTGTTTGGCTATGTTACCGCTTTGCTCAGCCCCTCTTATAGCGTTGTTAGTTGCAGGTGAAGTTTGGAGCTTGTTCCATGTTTGGAACATGGATTTTTGTTGGGATATCACAATATCTCTTATTTAATTAATGCATCTATATACTTGGTAAAGGGTGGAAGGCTCGGCCTTATGCCTGGTGTTTTGTTCCACTCTTGCCGCCCTAGTTTCCGTCATATCGGTGTTATGTTCCCGGATTTTGCGTTCCTCACGCGGTTGGGTTACAATGGGAACCCCTTGACAGTTCGCCTTGGATAAAACTCCTCCAGCAATGCCCAACATTGGTTTTACCATTCGCCACCTAGCCTTTTCTTTCCCTTGAGTCGGCCAACTCAAGGGTCATCTTTATTTTAACCCCCCTGGGCCAGTGCTCCTTTGAGTGTTGGTCCGACCGAGTAGACTGCGGGGCCACCTCGGGGCAACCTGAGGGTTGGTTTTACTCGTAGGATGTCTCATCTAAGTGTGCCCTGAGAACGAGATATGTGCAGCTCCTATCGGGATTTGTCGGCACATTCGGGCGGTGTTGCTGGACTTGTTTTACCATTGTCGAGGATGTCTTGTAACCGGGATGCCGAGCCTGATCGGATTGTCTTGGGAGAAGGAATATCCTTCGTTGACCGTGAGAGCTTGTGATGGGCTAAGTTGGGACACCCCTGCAGGGATTTAAACTTTCAAAAGTCATGCCCGCGGTTATGGGCAGATGGGAATTTGTTAATGTCCGGTTGTAGGAAACCTGAAGTTGATCTTAATTAAAATGCACCAACCGCGTGTGTTACCATGATGGTCTCTTCTCGGCGGAGTCCGGGAAGTGAACACGGTGTTGGAGTAATGCTTGACGTAGGTTGTTCTAGGATCACTTCTTGATCATAGTTGTTCGACCGTGCTTTGCCTTCTCTTCTCGCTCTCTTTTGTGTATGTTAGCTACCATATATGCTAGTCACTTGCTGCAGCTCCACCTCATACCTTTTACCCTACCTATAAGCTTCAATAGTCTTGATCGCGAGGGTGTGAGATTGCTGAGTCCCTGTGGCTCACAGATACTTCCAAAACCAGTTTGCAGGTGCCGATGATACCGTACAGGTGACACAACCAAGCTCAAGGAGGAGCTCTATGAAGATCATGTTCTTTATGTTTTTCCGTTTCCAGGTGATCAATAGTGGAGCCCAGTTGGGACGATCGGGGATCTGTGTAGCATTTGGGGTAGTCTTCTTTTATTTTGGTTCCGTAGTCGGACCTTGAGTGTATCTGGATGATGTAATGCTTTATTCATGTAATTGTGTGAAGTGGTAATTGTAAGCCAACTATGTATCTCTTTCCCTTATGTATTACATGGGTTGTGTAAATATTATCTCACTTGCGACATTGCCTTCAATGCGGTTATGCCTCTAAGTCATGCTTCGACACGTGGGAGATATAGCCGCATCGAGGGCGTTACAAAAGGATAAGTGGAGAAGGGCCACCATGGGCCCACGAGGCAGGGGGGCGCGCCCAGGGGGTAGGGCGTGCCCTCCACCCTCGTGGGCAGGTGGTTGACCCCCCCCCCCCCGGTTGTGTTCTTAGTGCTAAATATTCTAGAAAAAATCATATTTAAATTTCAGGGCATTTGGAGAACTTTTATTTTCGGGGTGTTTTTATATTGCACGGATAATCAGATAACAGACAGAAAAATATTTATTTTTATTTATTTAATATAAATAACAGAAAGTAAAATTGGGGTACAGAAGGTTGTGCTTTCTAGTTTCATCCATCTCATGCTCATCAAAAGGAATCCACTAACAAGGTTGATCAACTCTTGTTAACGAACTCATTCCGAATAACATGGAACCGGAGAAATTTCGAATAACACTATGTTACCTCAACGGGGATATGCACATCCCCAATAATAAGAATATCATATTTCTTCTTGACAGTAGGAAGAGGAAATTCAAAACCTCCAAATATAATCGATGGAATCTTTCCAATAGAGTTGATACTGTGGACTTGAGGTTGTTTCCTCGGAAAGTGTACCGTGTGCTCATTACCATTAACATGAGAAGTGGCATTGCCTTTAGTGCAATCAATAACAGCCCCTGCAGTATTCAAAAAAGGTCTTCCAAGAATAATAGACATACTATCGTCCTCAGGAATATCAAGAATAACAAAGCCCGTTAAAATAGTAACGTTTGCAACTACAACAGGCACATCCTCGCAAATACCGACAGGCATAGCAGTTGATTTATCAGCCATTTGCAAAGATATTTCAGTAGGTATCAACTTATTCAAATCAAGTCTATGATATAAAGAGAAAGGCATAACACTAACACCAGCTCCAAGATCACATAAAGCAGTTTTAACATAGTTTCTTTTAATGGAGCATGGTATAGTGGGCACTCCTGGATCTCCAAGTTTCTTTGGTATTCAACCCTTAAAAGTATAATTAGCAAGCATGGTGGAAATTTCAGCTTCCAGTATCTTTCTTTTATTTGTAACAATTTCTTTCATGTACTTAGCATAAGGATTCATTTTAAGCATATCAGTTAATCGCATACGCAAAAAGATAGGTCTAATCGTTTCAGCAAAGCGCTCAAAATCCTCATCATCCTTTTTCTTGGATGGTTTGGGAGGAAAAGGCATGGGTTTCTGAACCCATGGTTCTCTTTCTTTACCATGTTTCCTAAAAATCTTGCTTATCATAACGTTGATTCTTTGATTGTGGGTTATCAAGATCAATAGGAGGTTCAATTTCTACATCATTATCATTACTAGGTTGAGCATCATCATGAACATTATCATTAACATTATTACTAGTTTCAGGGTCATTACCAGATTGAGTTTCAGCATCAGAAATAGAAATATCATTTGGATTCTCAGGTGTTTCAGTAATAGGTTCACTAGAAGCATCCAAAGTTTTATCATTTTTCTTTTTCTTCCTTTTAGAAGGACTAGGTACATCTATATTATTTCTCTAAGAATCTTGCTCAATTCTCTTAGGGTGGCCTTCAGGATACAAAGGTTCTTGAGTCATTTTGCCACCTCTAGTCATAACTCTTACAACATTATCATTATCCTTACTATATTCATTGAGCAAATCATTTTGAGCTTTAAGTACTTGTTCTACTTGAGTGGTAACCATAGAAGCATGTTTACTAATAAGTTTAAGTTCACCTTTGACATTAGCCATATAATCACCCAAGTGTTCAAGCATATTTGAATTATATTTCAATTGTCTACCAAAATAAGCATTAAAGTCTTCTTGCTTAGCCATAAATTTATCAAACTGATCTAAGCATGGGCTAGCAAACTTAGTAAATGAGATTTCAGCTTTATCATATCTATAAAGAGAATTTACCTTTACTACCTGTGTAGGGTTATCAAGACCATGAGTTTCTTCAATAGATAAAGGATTAAGATCGTATGTTTCTTCAACAGGCGGTAAATTAAGACCATGTATTTCTTCAGCTTTAATACCTCTTTCTTTCATAGATTTCTTTGCCTCTTGCATATCTTCAGGACTGAGGAATAGAATACCTCTCTTCTTTGGAGTTAGTTTAGGAATAGGCTCAGGAATTGGCTCCGGAGGTGTCCAATTATTTTCATTTGTCAACATATTATTCGATAGAATTTCAGCTTCATCTGGTGTTCTTTCCCTGAAAACAGAACCATCACAACTATCCAGGTAATCTCTGGAAGCATCGGTTAGTCCATTATAAAAGATATCAAGTATTTCATTTTTCTTAAGAGGATGATCATGCAAAGCATTAAGTAATTGGAGAAGCCTCCCCCAAGCTTGTGGGAGATTCTCTTCTTTAATTTGCACAAAATTATATATATCCCTTAAAGCAGCTTGTTTCTTATGAGTAGGGAAATATTTAGCAGAGAAGTAATAAATCATATCCTGGGGACTACGCACACAACCAGGATCAAGAGAATTAAACCATATCTTAGCATCACCCTTTAATGAGAACGGAAATATTTTAAGGATATAAAAGTAACGAGTTCTCTCATCAGTCGTGAACAGGGTGGCTATATCATTTAATTTAGTAAGATGTGCCACAACAGTTTCAGATTCATAACCATGAAAAGGATCAGATTCAATCAAAGTAATTATATCAGGATCAACAAAGAATTCATAATCCTTATCGGTGACACAGATAAGTGAAGTAGCAAAAGCAGGGTCAGGTTTCATTCTAGCATTTAGAGTTTGCTTGTTCCATTTAGCTAATAACCTCTTAAGTTCGTATCTATCTTTGCAAGCTAAAATAGCTAAAGAGGCTTCTTGATCAAAAACATAACCCTCGGGAATAACAAGTGATTCTTCATCATCACTTTCATCAGTATTATCAGATTCAATATTTTCAATCTCTCTAGCCCTAGCAAGTTGTTCATCAAGAAATTCACCAAGTGGCACGGTAGTATCAAGCATAGAAGTAGTTTCATCATAAGTATCATGTATAGCAGAAGTAGCATCGTCAATAGCATGCGACATATCAGAACGAATAGCAGAAGTAGTTTTAGGTGTCGCAAGCTTACTCAAAACAGAAGGTGAATCAAGTGCAGAGCTAGAGGGCAGTTCCTTACCTCCCTTCGTAGTTGAGGGATAAATCTTGGTTCTCGGATCTTTCAAGTTCTTCAAAATGATAAGAAGATATAAATCCCAAGTGGCTCAAAGAATAGAGCTATGCTCCCCGGCAACGGCGCCAGAAAATAGTCTTGATAACCCACAAATATAGGGGATCGCAACAGTTTTCGAGGGTAAAGTATTCAACCCAAATTTATTGATTCGACACAAGAGGAGCCAAAGAATACTCTCAAGTATTAGCAGCTGAGTTGTCAATTCAACCACACCTGGAAACTTAGTATCTGCAGCAAAGTGTTTAGTAACAAAGTAATATGGTAGTAGTGGTAACGGTAACAAAAGGTAACAGTAGTAAAAGTAATGTTTTTGGTATTTTGTAGTGATGATAGCAATAGCAACGGAAAAGTAAATAAGCGAAGAACAATATATGGAAAGCTCGTAGGCAATGGATCGGTAATAGAGAATTATGCCGGATGTGGTTCATCATGTAACAGCCATAACCTAGGGTGACACAGAACTAGCTCCAATTCATCAATGTAATGTAGGCATGTATTCCGAACATAGTCATACGTGCTTATGGAAAAGAACTTGCATGACATCGTTTGTCCTACCCTCCCGTGACAACGGGGTCCTTACGCAAACTAAGGGATATTAAGGCCTCCTTTTAATAGAGTACCGGAACAAAGCATTAACACATAGTGAATACATGAACTCCTCAAACTACGGTCATCACCGGTAAGTATCCCGATTATTGTCACTTCGGGGTTAATGGATCATAACACATAATGGGTGACTATATACTTGCAAGATAGGATCAAGAACATTCATATATTGATGAAAACATAATAGGTTCAGATCTGAAATCATGGCACTCGGGCCCTAGTGACAAGCATTAAGCATAGCAAAGTCATAGCAACATCAATCTCAGAACATAGTTGACACTAGGGATCAAACCCTAACAAAACTAACTCGATTACATGATAGATCTCATCCAACCCATCACCGTCCAGCAAGCCTACGATGGAATTACTCACGCACGGCGGTGAGCATCATGAAATTGGTTGTGGAGGATGGTTGATGATGACGATGGCGACGGATTCCCCTCTCCGGAGCCCCGAAAGTACTCCAGCTCAGCCCTCCCGAGAGGTTTTAGGGCTTGGCGGCGGCTCCGTATCATAAAACGTGATGAATTCTTCTCCTTGATTTTTTTCTCCCCGAAACACAATATATAGAGTTGGAGTTGGAGTCGGAGAGGCACCAGAGGGCCCACGAGGTAGGGGGCGCCCCCACCCTCGTGGACAGGTGGTGGGCCCCCTGGCCTTCATCTTTTGCAGATATTTTTTATATTTTTCAAAAAGTTGCTCCATGAAATTTCAGGTCATTCCGAGAACGTTTGTTTCTGCACATAAATAACACCATGGTAATTCTGCTGAAAACAGCGTCAGTCCGGGTTAGTTCCATTCAAATCATTCAAGTTAGAGTCCAAAACAAGGTCAAAAGTGTTTGGAAAAGTAGATACGACGGAGACATATCATATTTGTACGTGTATTTTTCTGTTCTGTAATGTTTTCCTAGTCGTATGAATACAAGTGATGTATGCCTTTGAATGTATGGTTAAAAAAAATTATTAGGGCTACTCGACCGGGGAAGGGGCAGGACTATGTCTCATTTATAGTGAGACCTAGCATCCTCTCGCGTTAGGCGCCTCCCTAAATGGGTAGGCTCAGGCGCGCAGGACGCCATGACCTCGGGTTTTTTAAACTTTCGTTTAAGCATCCAAATATTATATTAAAAATACATTTTCATTAGAACATGTGGGAAAATGTTAACCAAGCATTTGGAAAATGTTTAATGTGTATAAAAAATGCTTCTCATGTATATGAAAAATGTACGCAAAAAGTATATCATGTGTGTGAAAAAAGTTCATCATCTATAGAAAAAAATGTTAATCCAGCATTTGAAAAAGAGAGAAGTGCATTTTTCAACCCCGAACTCTTGCCCTAGTCTAATTTACAACCCCGAACTTCAATACCATCTAAATTACAACCCTCAACTCTCAAAACCGGTCAGAATTCAACCCTCCCCTCCTTGTTCACCGGTTTTGACCAGGGGTGACCATTTTTGACCAGTCAACAGGTTCAATCAGCATGCCACGTCGGAAAAAAAATTCAAAATTTCAAGAAAAATATAAATAGGAATCTGTAAGATCGATAAAAAATTCGGAAACTTTTTCCGTGATTTTCGGGAATTACTTTTTCTAGATTTTTTTCTATTTTACAGTTTTTATATAATTTTCTTGGGAATTTGAATTTTTTTCCTTGGATTTTTTTATTTTAAGTATTTTTTGGTTTTTCATGGAAATATCGATATTTTTGTTTTTCAGAAATTCGATTTTATTTATTTTCCCTGATTTTTTCCCAGAAATTTGATTTTTTTTATTTCTTTTCCTGGATTTTTTTATTGTACATCTTTTTAAAAATAATGCTGATGTGCCATGCTGACGGGACCCGTTGACCGGTCAAAACCGGTCAACAAAGAGGGGAGGGTTGAATCCTAGCCGGTTTTGAGAGTTAGGGGTTGTAATTTAGACGGTATTGGAGTTCGGGGTTGTAAATTAGACCAGGACAAGAGTTCGGGGTTGAAATATGCACTTCTCTCTTTGAAAAACAAATTAAACAAGTATGTGAAAAATGTTAATCAATCATCTAAAAAATGTTAAATGTTTATAGAAAAACTGTATGATCAAGTACTAAAAAATACAAACATGTATTTGAAGAATGATAATCAAGAATTTTGAAAATGCTAAATGTGTATAAAAATGTTGACCATGTATTAAAAAATATTAATCAACCATTTGAAAAATCCTAAAAATGTCTATAAAAAATATTAACCATGTGTTTTCACGTATAAAAAATGTATACAAAAACTATACAATGTGTGAAAAAAGTTAATCATGTATTTAGAAAATGTTAATCAAACATTTGAAAAAAACAAGTATTTAAAAATGTTAGTCAAGCATTTGCAAAATGTTAAATGTGTATAAAAAAATGTTCGCCATCTATTAACAAAAAATTATCTTGTCTTTTGAAAATGTTAAATGTGTATAGAAAAGTTGACCATACATTCATAAGACGATACTCTTTTATTTGAAAAATGTTAAAAATGTGTAAAGAAATTGTGACCATGTATTTAAAAAGTCAAAATTGTATTTGTAAAAGGTACACATGTGACATCAAATTTCTCTTGACGTATTAAAAAAATGTAGAATGAAAACCAAAAGAGATTAGTGCAAAAAAAATGAAAACCGATAAAGAAACAAAGAAATTAAAAGAAACCCATTGAAAATAAAGAAACAAACAAAAACCAAGAAAAAAATCAAAACCTATGAAAACCATGAAAGCAACAAAAAATGGAAGAAAAAATAAAAACGAAAGTAAAAGGATAAGAAGAAAAAAACCAAAAAAAGGGGAAGAAAATTAGAAAACCAGACAAAAAAAGGAAAACAAATCAATTTAAAACTCAGAAAAAAAACTATGTAAAAAACAAAGGACAGCCGAATAAAAAAGTGAATGAAAAAGAAAATAGAAGGAAAACCGGTGCAAAAAGAATAGGAAAACAAAAGATGGGAGAAAACCTTGATAAGAAACATAAAAACTGAACAAATAAAATAAAATCACGAAAGAAGTTTAGAAAACCATGGAAAAAACAAAGAAGTACAAAAAGAATAAAAACCCGTTAAAGAAAACCATAGTACAAAAAGGAAAAATAAAAGAAAAAATAAAACCAGAGCGAAGGCAGACTTTTTTTTAGCAAAGATAGCTAGGCTTTATTCATATGAAACAATGTATACTGGTATTACAGGAATGTCATGTCGATTGCAATATGTCTTCGCGGGGAAAGGAAGACACCATACCAAGCTATAAACATCGATCGAACGTCCCAATCGAAAACACATCGAACGAAGAAAAAAAAACAGATATAATTGGGCCGGCCAATGGCTACCTGTGAGGAAAAGCTTTAAGGCGAGGGCAGCATATATCTTGCTATAAGCGAGATACAGCGCCCACGCGGGGCGAATCCATGCCCTGCTTGCTGCGAGACACAAGGCGGCATCACCTACAGCGATTTGGCAGTGAGCCGGCCCTGTGACCATGTGTTCCGTCATGCTGATGTCATGTACTCCCTTCATCCCAAAACACATATCTCACTGGGTCACTGGCAGTGAGCCGGCCCAGTGACCTTAGTGCAACTTTGTACTAAACTTAGTACAAAGTTGAGATACTTGAGACACTTATTTTGGGATGGAGGGAGTGTTTGTTGGGTTTTCATTTCGTCCGTTGTTTATATATTTGGAAAATCTAAATACATATCAAGGGGAACATAATTTAGTTAATACTTGACATTTCAAAAGTGTTCATGCATTTCCAAAAAAATTACATGACAGTTTATAAAACCGTTATACAATGTTAACAATATGTTTGTGTAATTCAAGAAATGCAGCGTACCATTCAAAAATGTTCACAAATTTCAAAAATATGTTTGTGAAATTTATGATTTTTTATTACCGTAATAATATTCACATAGTTTTAGGAGATTTTGACATTCAAAAAAATATTTCAACATGAATTTGGAAAACATTTAAGAGAAATTTGATAAATGTTCAAAACATTTATTAGTAAAAGTTGTTAATCATGTATTTTAAATTTTTTTAAAAGAAATAGAAATGTTTTATATGTGTAGAAAAATGTACAGTGTGTGTGAATAATAGACTTCAAAAAGATATATTGGAAAATATAACTCGTCTATTTGAAAATGTTCCTGCTGTAAATATAAAATGTGTAAGAAAATATTAGATGTGTGTTGAAAAAAGGAGAAAAGGGAAAAGAAAACAAGGAAACTGAAGGAGAAAAATAAATATGAAAAGGAAAACTGAGGAAAACAAAAAAACTGAGAAAAGCCAAAGAAAACGATGGTAAAACGTTGGAAAACCCCAAAAAATCAAGAAAAAAAAATAGCTCACGCGTTCAATAGCACCTAATAGGAAATAATACATGCTAAACATAGCTCACGCGATGCTCAAAACTAAAGCGTAGCTTGCGCGTATTCGACCGGCTTCTTCCTCATTTTGTTCTGGACCATAATACATCTCCGAAAGTTGAGCCATAATAAAAGAAGCCGATAAAAAAAGTTTGATCGAAATTGAATCTTTCGCCGCACTTTACTTCTTCATTTTATGATTTGCCTCCTGAAAGGCTGCCGGATGGGGCCGGGACCACAGGTCATTGAAACAACGCTGAGGCAAATCATCAAACCCCTTGTAAAGTGGGCAAATCATCCAATCCCCTGTCCTCCACAAGGAATCGACAATAGTGAGTGTCTTTCGTTCAACACAATAAAAAAAGAAGTCGTTTGCAACCAAGAAAACAAAGGTCATTTTGTTATCATCTTGATGGAGATGCCCTGAAACTGTAGAGCCATAAAGCGACGTTCTCTCGAAGCTGAAACCGAGAGAATCACGCGACAGAGATATATGTTCCATGAGAATCTGTCGGCAGCAGCATCCTGCCGTGCGGAGTAGCTGCATCCATCCGTTCTCTCCTCTCTGATTGATCGATCGGTCGCCGCAAGTCCTCGGCTACCCTTGTCGCCACGAACTCCTCCCGTCCACGTCCACGTCCAGTCATCCATGATCATTTTCACCTGTAGGTCTTCCCGGTCACCGACGAGCACCGATCAAAACACCCTAGACCCAAGCTGCTGATGCGCCACCTTCGTTCGTCCCGTGTACTACTAGTACAGTTGCTAATTAAGTGGCCAAATCATTTCGAAGCCAAGCGGTTGTTGGATCACGGGTCAGCTATTTATGTTACCTCTACTCCCTATTTATCACCGGTTGACATCGCAATGAAACTCTCAGCTGTAAACTCTGCTTCGGACAGTACTAGTAGTAGTAGGGAGTACTGTCTACAGTAGCTAGCTAATGATTCGGACTGACGGTACAGCACGAAACAGTTCAGGGTTTTTCACTCAGGCACCTCGTAGCTGGAGCGGTAGTACCAAAAGTTATAATTAAACCTCTACTGTACTACGATCAACCTAAACAAAGCATTAGCCGCTAGTTGTAGGTTACTAGCAGTAGCTAGTTGGAGACAGCTCGAACGATGGCCGTGCATATCTTCAACTGTAACTGAGGAGGCTACAGCACCCAAGCGTTAATTGCCCATGCAGGAGGCTTGTATCAGCCCAGTCTGCTGCTTGCCATGCCCCCCGTGTGGTTCTGCGATCAAGTCGGACGATGGCTAGCAGCTAGCATAGCATGTGTGCAAGATGTGTGGAAGGTGGAGTACCAATTATATCACGTCATTTGCCCTGATGCATGCGTGTTCATGCAGAGGCCAAGCTGATCTTGGCAAGCAGACGGCCTATATACCAGGCTAACAGAGCTATCTGAAGGCGTGATAAAGATCGAGGGCCAAACATGCACAACTAATTGCCTATGTGGAGTACGGCTGGAGACGACCTGGTCCCTGAATTTTAGCAGAAAATCGCTATGCAACGGCACTGGTGCATGAAAGGTAGTACGCCAAAGTTCCTATCCCTTGGGACTATGCTGGTCAGCCGAATCATTGGCAGTTTTGGACCCGTGGGTTCGCTGTCCAGTTGCCCATCCTCTACTCATATCACCTGGTGTACTACCAAGCATGCCGAGACTCTGATTGAGTGATTGTGCGTTTGGTTTGGAATTGGATGGATGTAACTTGCCGCTCCGGTTCAACTCGTCAAGCGCATGCATGGGATCGCCTGTTCAATAACGAAGAAAATGTGTAACCAAGCCGCAACGAACCCCATAGAGCACAATTTCATGCCCTTTTTGAAAGTTAAAACATGTCCCAATATCTTTGCAAGACCAACGTTCCACATAATGGACTACGAGTTGATAACAATTCAGTCGGTTGCATTTTCGCATACGAAAAAAGTAATCACACAGTATCACGATGGTTAGGGCATCTCAAACGCGGACCCTCAAACAACCTGTAACGGCATTTTGCCATCCAACACGATATCTCATCGGTTCGCGGGGCAGTCCGGACATTCATTTCCGCGAACCAGACGTAAACAGGAGGATTGGGGAGCTTTGTGGGCGTCCAGACAGTTGCCACGTACGCATCCACCACCACAGCCTCACCAAAAACTCTCTCCGCCCAAAAAACCCCCTCCGCGCGAAGTTGTTGCTGCGCATTCATGTCAGTTAGCACCGCTCTAGGACCATGGTCCAGTGCCGCCCTCGCTGCCGCCAGCACGTGTGAATGAGGAGCCGCTCACGCAGCTGCGCTATCGCATGAAGGCGAAGCCGGCGTCACCCCTCCCCTTCTCCACGCAACTGCTACATCCGAATCGGGCGCCGCATGAAGGAGGAGCCAACGTCACTGCCGCAGAGCGGTTATGGCCAGGTTGACCAGCCGGCGTTGACGCTACGCCATGACTGGCGCGGCAAGGCCGTGAAGAAGGAGGTGCCACCAGCGACCGTGAATCTACCTGGACGCCTCCTCCACTAACTCGATGGCCACAACGGTGGCGGCTCTCTCCTCGTCGCGAGCGTCGTCACGCGGTGGAGAGCGCCGACAGGAAGATGGCACAGCGGGTACGACGCAATGCATCGCACCGCTCCGCGTTCGCCAAGTCCGAGAAGGTGCCAGACTGGGTCTGCGCAAACGACAACCTCGCAGAGGCTTGGGCCCACGACAGGTCGGTGGCCACAGCAGAGACCGCGAATCTGCATGGACACCTCCTCCACTAACTCGATGGCCACAACGGTGGCGGCTCCTCCTCGTCTCGAGCGTCGTCACGCGGTGGAGAGCACCGACGGGCAGATGGCACGGCGGGAGCGACGCAACACGTCGCATCGCTCCGTGCTCGCCAAGTCCGAGAAGGTGCCAGACTGGGTCTGCGCATATGATGACCTCGCAGAGGCTTGGGCCCACGACAGGTCGGTGACTGTCGTGGTTCTAAGTCTGACAGTAAAGTAGGAGGATAGGAATGTAGAGGCAAGATCCTAGCTATGGTGAGATTGTGCACGCAAGATGTACGAGTTCAGGCCCTTCGCGGAGGAAGTAACAGCCCTACGTCTCGGTGCCCGGAGGCTCGGTTGATTGGAATATGCATGAAGTTACAAGGGGTGCAAACCCTTGTGCCAGAGCAGGAGGGTGGCTTATATAAAGTGCGCTGGACCCCTCCAGCCCTCGGTTACACAGCGTTTAAGGTACATAAAGATGGGCGTTACTGATAACGCCAGCAATAAAGATACATGAATGACTATTAAGTCTATAGGGTAACGCCTGACCGTTGCCATACAGAGTGACTTTAGATCTTCTATCCGTCGACTGATTCTTGTTACGGTCGAGTGACTACTCCCTGGTCGAGTGAACATGAATCTTCCGAGTGGAATGCTAATGGTCAAGTGAATGATGGTATCCCTCGAATGCTTCTGACTTTAGGTCAATGTCCTTGGGGAGGGTGTCATGTCATCATCATTAGACCCCGAATGGTTCAGGTTTCGAGTGGAAAAAGGAGTGGAGGTTGGTTTCGACTCTGTTACACGCCGTGGAAGCATTTTCCTTAGACTGATGAGTCATGCGACAACTTTGACTTCATTTTCAGTCGCCTTGATCCATTTTAAAGTTGTCGAGTGAACTTTTGTTGATAAGTTTCAAGTGTTGATATGGAAGAAATCTTTAGTCTGACAGGTTGCGCTGCTGCTCTCGGATCTTGCGGGATTCGAAATTTTGGGAACTGCGCGGGACGGAGGAGGCCGCAGTAATCGGGATGGATTAGGCAGGGGCGCCTCGATCACCGCGCCACCTTTTTTGCCACGTACCGAGCGAGCGATAGTTGCGGGATTTGACATGATTGCCCGCGCCCAGTCGTCAGTCACTCGGAAATGACTCCATATAAGGCGTTGGGTTGGGGAATTGATACGTCTCCAACGTATTTATAATTTTTGATTGCTCCATGCTATATTATCTACTGTTTTGGATGTTTATGGGCTTTATTATACACTTTTATATCATTTTTGGGACTAACCTATTAACCCAGAGCCCAGTGCCAGTTTCTGTTTTTTACCTTGTTTTAGGGTTTCGAAGAAAAGGAAAACTAAACAGAGTCCAATTGACCTGAAACTTTACGAAACTCATTTTTGGAAGGAAAGAAGCCCAGAAGTCTTGGAGTGCATGTCAGGGGACCTTCTTGGAGGCCACGAGGTAGGGGGCGCACCCACCACCCTAGGGCGCGCCCTCCACCCTCGTGGGCCCCTCATGCCCCCCCTGACGTACTTCTTCCGCCTATATATCTCCATATACCCTAAAAACATCTGAGAGCACAATAGATCGGGAGTTTCGCCGCCAAAAGCCTCCGTAGCCACCGAAAGCCAATCTAGACCCGTTCCGGCACCCTGCCGGAGGGGGAATCCCTCTCCGGTGGCCATCTTCATCATCCCGGTGCTCTCCATGACGAGGAGGGAGTAGTTCTCCCCCGGGGCAGAGGGTATGTACCAGTAGCTATGTGTTTGATCTCTCTCTCTCGTGTTCTTAAGCTGATACGATCTTAATGTATCGCGAGCTTTGCTATTATAGTTGGATCTTATGATGTTTCTCCCCCTCTACTCTCTTGTAATGAATTGAGTTTCCCCTTTGAAGTTATCTTATCGGATTGAGTCTTTAAAGATTTGAGAACACTTGATGTATGTCTTGCCGTGCATATCTATGGTGACAATGGGATACCACGTCATTCACTTGATGCATGTTTTGGTGATCAACTTGCGGGTTCCGCCCATGAACCTATGCATAGGGGTTGGCACACGTTTTCGTCGTGATTCTCAGGTAGAAACTTTGGGGCACTCTTTGAGGTTCTATGTGTTGGTTGAATAGATGAATCTGAGATTGTGTGATGCATATCGTATAATCATGCCCACGGATACTTGAGGTGACATTGGAGTATCTAGGTGACATTAGGGTTTTGGTTGATTTGTGTCTTAAGGTGTTATTCTAGTACGAACTCTAGGGCTGTTTGTGACACTTATAGGAATAGCCCAACGGATTGATTGGAAAGAATAACTTTGAGGTGGTTTCGTACCCTACCATAATCTCTTCGTTCGTTCTCCGCTGTTACTGACTTTGGAGTGACTCTTTGTTGCATGTTGAGGGATAGTTATATGATCCAATTATGTTATTATTGTTGAGAGGACTTGCACTAGTGAAAGTATGAACCCTAGGCCTTGTTTCAATGCATTGCAATACCGTTTGTGCTCACTTTTATCATTAGTTACCTTGCTGTTTTTATAATTTCAGATTAGAAATACCCATATCTACTATCCATATACCACTTGTATCACCATCTCTTCGCCGAACTAGTGCACCTATACAATTTACCATTGTATTGGGTGTGTTGGGGACACAAGAGACTCTTTGTTATTTGGTTGCAGGGTTGCTTGAGAGAGACCATCTTCATCCTACGCCTCCTACGGATTGATAAACCTTAGGTCATCCACTTGAGGGAAATTTGCTACTTTCCTACAAACCTCTGCACTTGGAGGCCCAACAACATCTACAAGAAGAAGGTTGTGTAGTAGACATCAAGCTCTCTTCTGGCGCCGTTGCCGGGGAGGTTAGCGCTTGAAGGTATATCTTTAGATCTTGCAATCGAGTCTTTTAGTTTCTTGTTTTTATCACTAGTTTAGTTTATAAAAGAAAACTATAAAAAAATGGAATTGAGTTTGTCTCATACGCTTCACGCCTTCACCTTTTTAATATCTTTTGTGAGTACGATGGAAAGGAAAATTGTGCCAAAGTGTTAGAAGAAGAAATATATAAAATGTTTGGCACTAAATATTTGAATGATGAGCATGATTGCAATGTTGTTAGTACGAATTCTTTGAATATCCATGATACTAATGATATGCAAAGCCACAAGCTTGGGGAAGCTATGTTTGATGAAGATGATACTTTTTGTCCCCCAAGTTTTGATGAGCAAATTTATTATGATGAAAGCATGCCTCCTATCTATGATGATTATTGTGATGACACGTATGCTTTAAAGAATAATGATAACCATGAAACTTGTCATCTTGATCTTAATTTTCAATCACATGATAGTTATTTTGTTGAGTTTACTCCCACTACTTTTCATGAGAAGAAATTTGCTTATGTGGAGAGTAATAAAAATTCTATGCTTGTACATCATGAAAAGAATGATTTATGTGATAGTTATATTGTTGAATTCATTCATGATGCTACTGAAAATTATTATGAGAGAGGAACATATGCTTGTAGGAATTGCAATAATATCAAGTTTCCTCTCTATGTGCTTAAAATCTTGAAGTTATGCTTGTTTTACCTTCCTATGCAAGTTGATTCGTGTTCCCATAAGTTGTTTTCTCACAAAATCCCTATGCATAGGAAGTATGTTAGACTTAAATGTGCTAGTCATATTCTTCATGATGCTCTCTTTATGTTCCAATTCTTATCTTTTATGTGAGCATCGTTGAAATCATCATGCCTAGCTAGGGGCGTTAAACGATAGCGCTTGTTGGGAGGCAACCCAATTTTATTTTAGTTCCTTGCTTTTTGCTCATGTTTAGTAATAAATAATTAATCTATACTCTTTTTATATGTGGTTTTAGTTGTTTAATTAGTGTTTGTGCCAAGTAGAACCTTTGGGAAGACTTGGGAAAAGTCTTGTTGATCATGCCGTAAAAAACAGAAACTTTAGCGCTCACGAGAATTGCTGCCATTTTTTGTTGGAGAGTGCTATTTAGTTAATTCTTTTTCAGATGATTAATATATAAATTACTCAGGTCCAGAAATTTATTTTAGAATTTTTGGAGTTCCAGAAGTATACGTTTGATCCAGATTACTACAGACTGTTCTGTTTTTGACAGATTCTGTTTTCAATGTGTTGTTTGCTTATTTTGATGAATCTATGAGTAGTATCAGAGGGTATGAACCATAGAGAAGTTGGAATACAGTAGGTTTAACACCAATATAAATAAAGAATGAGTTCATTACAGTACCTTGAAGTGGTGAATTGTTTTCTTATACTAACGGAGCTACGAGTTTTCTGTTAAGTTTTGTGTTGTGAAGTTTTCAAGTTTTGGGTAAGGATTCAAAGGACTATGGAATAAGGAGTGGCAATAGCCTAATCTTGGGGATGCCCAAGGCACCCCAAGGTAATATTCAAGGATATCCAAGAGCCTAAGCTTGGGTATGCCCCGGAAGGCATCCCCTCTTTCGTCTTCGTTCATCGGTAACTTTATTTGGAGCTATATTTTTATTCGCCACATGATATGTGTTTTGCTTGGAGCGTCAATTTATTTTGTTAGGATTTTATTTCTGTTATTTAGAACAATGTTTTGCATCTTTTATTTCAATAAAAGTGGCATTGATAGTCTTTACTATGCCTATGTTACAAGTATACATGTTGCTGTTTGAAAACAGAAACTTTACCGCTGTTGCAATAATTCCCTAGAAAAGTCAGAATGTGATAAAATGTTGAAACCTTTTGCATATTAAGACCTGATAAATTTACTACAGTGGGAATTTTCTTTGATAATTTGTGGAGCTAGGGAAGTATGGATGTTGCAGCATTCTTTACAGACTATCCTGTTTAGGCAGATTGCTATTATGTTTGTATTGTTTGCATATGTTTGCTTCTTTAATGATTCTATTTGAGGATATGACTATTAAATATGCAGAGGCATTTAGCATGCAATGTTTAATAATAATTTTAGTGATTTGCTACAGTAGAGTATGCTAAGGTTTTCCCAATGGTTTATACTAACTTATCTCACGAGTCCTTATTGAGTTTTGTGTGGATGAAGCTTTTGAGATTTAGGGAGACCGTGATATGATAGGAATTAAGGAGACACAAAATCTCAAGCTTGGGGATGCCCAAGGCATCCCAAGATAATATTTCAAGAAGTCTCAAGCATCTAAGCTTGGGGATGCCCCGGTTGGCATCCCACCTTTCTTCTTCAACAACTATCGGTTAGTTTCGGTTGATCCTAAGTTTTTGCTTCTTCACATGATGTTTGCCATTCATAGAATGTCATTTTATTTTGCTTTGCTTGCTGTTTGAATAAAATACCAAGATCTGAAATTCTTAAATGTTAGAGAGTCTTCACATAGTTTCATAATTATTCAACTACTCATTGATCTTCACTTATATCTTTCGGAGTAGTTTGTCATTTGCTCTAGTGCTTCACTTATATCTTTTAGAGCATGGTGGTAGTTTTATTTTGAAGAAATAGATGAACTCTCATGCTTCACTTAGATTATTTTGAGAGTCTTAATAGCATGGTAATTTTCTTAAAATCCTAATATGCTAGGTATTCAAGAATAATAAAACTTTCTTATGAGTGTATTGAATACTAGGAGAAGTTTGATGCTTGATGATTGTTTTGAGATATGGAGGTAATAATATCAAAGTCATGCTAGTTGAGTAGTTGTTAAATTGAGAAATACTTGTGTTGAAGTTTGCAAGTCCCGTAGCATGCACGTATGGTAAATGTTATGCAACAAATTTGAAACATGAGGTGTTATTTGATTGTCTTCCTTATGAGTGGCGGTCAGGGACGAGCGATGGTCTTTTCCTACCAATCTATCCCCCTAGGAGCATGCGTGTAGTACCGAGGTTTTTGATGACTTGTAGATTTTTGCAATAAGTATGTGAGTTCTTTATGACTAATGTTGAGTCCATGGATTATACGCACTCTCACCCTTCCATCCTTGCTAGCCTCTTCGGTACCGTGCATTGCCCTTTCTCACATTGAGAGTTGGCGCAAACTTCGCCGGTGCATCCAAACCCCGTGATATGATACGCTCTATCACACATAAACCTCCTTATATCTTCCTAAAAACATCCACCATACCTACCTATTATGGCATTTCCATAGCCATTCCGAGATATATTGCCATGCAATTTTCCACCATTCAGTTTATCATGACACATTCATCATTGTCATATTGCTTAGCATGATCATGTAGTTGACATAGTATTTCTGGCAAAGCCACCATTCATAATTCTTTCATACATGTCACTCTTGGTTCATTGCATATCCCGGTACATCGCCGGAGGCATTCATATAGAGTCATACTTTGTTCTAGTATCGAGTTGTAATCATTGAGTTGTAAATAAATAGAAGTGTGATGATCATCATTTTCTAGAGCATTGTCCCAAGTGAGGAATAAAAAAGAAGAAGAGAAAGGCCATAAAAAAAGAGAAGGCCCAAAATAATAATAATAATAATAATATAAAAAAGAGAGAGAAAAAGAGAGAAGGGACAATGCTACTATCCTTTGCCACACTTGTGCTTCAAAGTAGCACCATAATCCTAATGATAGAGAGTCTCTTGTTTTGTCACTTTCATATACTAGTGGGAATTTTTCATTATAGAACTTGGCTTGTATATTCCAACAATGGACCTCCTCAAGTGCCCTAGGTCTTCGTGAGCAAGCAAGTTGGATGCACACCCACTTAGTTTCTTTTGTTGAGCTTTCATACATTTATAGCTCTAGTGCATCCGTTGCATGGCAATCCCTACTCCTTGCATTAACATCAATCGATGGGCATCTCCATAGCCCATTGATTAGCCTCATTGATGTGAGACTTTCTCCTTTTTGTCTTCTCCACATAACCCCCTCATTATATTCTATTCCACCCATAGTGCTATGTCCATGGCTCGCACTCATATATTGCGTCAAAGTTTATAGGTTTGAGATTACTAAAGTATGAAACAATTGCTTGGCCTGTCATCGGGGTTGTGCATGATGAGAGCATTCTTGTGTGACAAAAATGGAGCATGACTAAACTATATGATTTTGTAGGGATGAACTTTCTTTGGCCATGTTATTTTGAGAAGACATAATTGCTTAGTTAGTATGCTTGAAGTATTATCATTTTTATGTCAATATGAACTTTGTCTTGAATCTTTCGGATCTGAATATTCATGCCCCAATTAAGAAGAATTACATTGGAATTATGCCAAGTAGCACTCCGCATAAAAAATTCTGTTTTTATCATTTACCTACTCAAGGACGAGCAGGAATTAAGCCTGGGGATGCTGATACGTCTCCAACGTATCTATAATTTTTGATTGCTCCATGCTATATTATCTACTGTTTTGGATGTTTATGGGCTTTATTATACACTTTTATATCATTTTTGGGACTAACCTATTAACCCAGAGCCCAGTGCCAGTTTCTGTTTTTTACCTTGTTTTAGGGTTTCGAAGAAAAGGAAAACTAAACGGACACCAATTGACCTGAAACTTCACAGAACTCATTTGTGGAAGGAAAGAAGCCCAGAAGTCTTGGAGCGCACGTCAGGGGACCTTCGAGGAGGCCACGGGGTAGGGGGCCGCGCCCACCCCCCTAGGGCGCGCCCTCCACCCTCATGGGCCCCTCGTGGCCCCCCTGACGTACTTCTTCCGCCTATATATCTCCATATACCCTAAAAACACCCGAGAGCACAATAGATCAGGAGTTCTGCCGCCAGAAGCCTCCGTAGCCACTGAAAGCCAATCTAGACCCGTTCCGGCACCCTGCCGGAGGGGGAATCCCTCTCCGGTGGCCATCTTCATCATCCCGGTGCTCTCCATGATGAGGAGGGAGTAGTTCTCCCTCGAGGCTGAGGGTATGTACCAGTAGCTATGTGTTTGATCTCTCTCTCTCTCTCTCTCTCTCGTGTTCTTGAGGTGATACGATCTTGATGTATCGCGAGATTTGCTATTATAGTTGGATCTTATGATGTTTCTCCCCCTCTACTCTCTTGTAATGAATTGAGTTTCCCCTTTTAAGTTATCTTATCGGATTGAGTCTTTAAAGATTTGAGAACACTTGATGTATGTCTTGCCGTGCATATCTATGGTGACAATGGGATACCACGTGATTCACTTGATGCATGTTTTGGTGATCAACTTGTGGGTTCCGCCCATGAACCTATGCATAGGGGTTGGCACACGTTTTCATCGTGATTCTCCGGTAGAAACTTTGGGGCACTCTTTGAGGTTCTATGTGTTGGTTGAATAGATGAATCTGAGACTGTGTGATGCATATCGTATAATCATGCCCACGGATACTTGAGGTGACATTGGAGTATCTAGGTGACATTAGGGTTTTGGTTGATTTGTGTCTTAAGGTGTTATTCTAGTACGAACTCTAGGGCTGTTTGTGACACTTATAGGAATAGCCCAACGGATTGATTGGAAAGAATAACTTTGAGGTGGTTTCGTACCCTACCATAATCTCTTCGTTCGTTCTCCGCTATTAGTGACTTTGGAGTGACTCTTTGTTGCATGTTGAGGGATAGTTATATGATCCAATTATGTTATTATTGTTGAGAGGACTTGCACTAGTGAAAGTATGAACCCTAGGCCTTGTTTCAACGCATTGCAATACCATTTGTGCTCACTTTTATCATTAGTTACCTTGCTGTTTTTATAATTTCAGATTACAAATACCCATATCTACTATCCATATACCACTTGTATCACCATCTCTTTGCCGAACTAGTGCACCTATACAATTTACCATTGTATTGGGTATGTTGGGGACACAAGAGACTCTTTGTTATTTGGTTGCAGGGTTGCTTGAGAGAGACCATCTTCATCCTACGCCTCCTACGGATTGATAAACCTTAGGTCATCCACTTGAGGGAAATTTGCTACTGTCCTATAAACCTCTGCACTTGGAGGCCCAACAACGTCTACAAGAAGAAGGTTGTGTAGTAAACATCAGGAATTTTGCATAGTGCGCCCCATTTTATCCTTCTTCCTCCTCTACTTCTCCACCGCTACCGCTTCCGCTCTCGACGTCGCCTCCCGCCCATGCGCCTCTTGATGCGATGGCGAAGGACAAGATGGCAGCGCAGGAGCGCGCAAAGAAGGGGGCGCCGATGGAGAAGGGCAAGAAGACCAGTAGGAGCGGGTCGTTGTCGAGATCCGCCTTGCCACGCGGCTGGGTTCAGGGCGAGTGGATCCAGTCCACAATCGAGCTGGATGACTTGCATGATCTGGCCGAGAGCGGACTGATTGAGCATGGTTCCTGGAGGCTCCCGAGGGATGAAACTGAGCCGCAGCCTCAGGAGGGTGAGTGTGTCTTACTCGCCACTCACGTCGACCGCGGTTTTTCTTTGCCCCCACATCCCTTTTTCGTGCATTCCTGAACTTCTTCAGATCTCAACTCCACCATTTCTCTCCCAACACTATCATGTACCTCGCTGCCTATGTCTTCCTGTGTGAGAATTTCCTGGGCTACCGACCGCACTAGGGTCTGTTTAAGCACATCACATGCCGCTCGCAGACTGTGAAAAAAGCTAGCCCGTGTGACGAGAAAACCCAGGTGATCCAGATGTGTGGGGGCTTAGGTATCCAGATGAGGGGGAAGAGCGCTTTTCCGGCGACGACTCTCCCTGACTCGGTTAGAGGGTGGCAGTCAACTTGGTTTTTTTGCAAAGACAAGTCGACCCCTGGTCATTCGACTGGTCTCCCTCCCTTTTCCTTGGAGCGAGTCCAGAAACCTACTTCCTTGAGAGTGACTCCAGCAGAGAAGGTGGAGGTGACCATGTTGATGGAGTGAGTAGTTCAGCGGATCCATGAGGGTGTGACTGGTATGGATCTGCTCGAGGTATTCCTCAGTCGACGTATCCAGCCCCTCCAGGCTCGTGATCACTCCATGTGAATGTACTCGGGGATTGAAGATTCCACTCGGATCCACCCGGAGGACGTTGATGTGAAGACGGTGGCGCAGTGGGTGCAAGGCATCGCAGGAAACAAGGATAACCCTAGGGGGTCCTGAAGAGTTTTACCATTCGACACCAACAACCAACCAGATCAGGTCTATTCTCTATTTCCGAGTGTTTTTCATTCTGACTTGTAGTTGTTTATTGAGTCGTCCATCCTTTGGTCACCTCTTTTGCTTCGCAGATTTATACGGAGACGTACTTAATGCCAAACAGGGAGCAAGAGTAGTACCGGGAAGGAGAAGAAAGCGGAGGCGAAAGTATGGATTAGCAGTCTGATGGAGGAGAAGAGGAGGAGGAAAGCAAGGACTCGAGCAGTGGTGAAGAAGTCGAGTCACCACCTCGCAACGAAAAGCGTTCAAGCATAAGCACGACCCAGCAAGTATCCGTGGCAAAGTAGCTAAGCCGACCAGACAGACTTCCAAGCGCACTCGGACTTCTTCTCCTGTGCCGACTAAGAAGGCTCCAAAGCAGCCCAAAGTTGCAGAACCAAAGTCTCAGAAGACCCTTCCCAAGATCAAGATCAATGTCCCCGTCGCTTCTGCGTAAGTGTCTTGTCCTCACTTTTCGATCAAGGACTTGTGCTGTCGACTCTCTTCCTCATTTGTCTGAGTGAATCTTGAAACTTGCAGAGCTGCTACTTTTGGGACTTCTACTTACAGGGGTTATTGTCGTGGATCTAAGACTGACAGTAGAATGGGGGGTAGGTATGAGGAGGCAAGATCCTAGCTATGGCGAAGCAGTACACATGAGTTTTACGAGTTCAGGCCCTTCGCGGAGGAAGTAACAGCTCTACGTCTCGGTGCCCGGAGGCGGTCGGCTGGATTATGTATGTGTGTGTTTACAGGGGGGTGGGAACCCTTGTGCCAGTGGAGGGGGGTGGCTTATATAGAGTGCGCCAGGACCCCAGCCAGCACACGTTAAGGTATATTAAGAGGGGGGCGTTACTAGTAACGCTAGTAATTAAGTGACATAAATTCCTATTAAGTCTATGAAGTAAATATTGGGGAACGTAGCAGAAATTCAAAATTTTCTACGCATCACCAAGATCAATCTATGGAGTAATCTAGCAACGAGGGGAAGGAGAGTGCATCTACATACCCTTGTAGATCGCTAAGCGGAAGCGTTCAAGTGAACGGGGTTCATGGAGTCGTACTCGTCGTGATCCAAATCACCGATGATCCTAGTGCCGAACGGACGGCACCTCCATGTTCAACACACGTACAACTCGGTGACGTCTCCTGCGCCTTGATCCAGCAAGGGGAGAAGGAGAGGTTGGGGAAGACTCCATCCAGCAGCAGCAGGACGGCGTGGTGGTGGAGGAGCGCGGGACTCCAGCAGGGCTTCGCCAAGCACTACGAGAGACGAGGAGGAAGAGGGGTAGGGCTGCGCCAACAGGGAGATTGAATCGTGTGTTGGGCTGCCCCTTTGCTCAAGTATATATAGGGGGAGGGGAGGGGCTGCGCTCCCACCTAGGGTTCCCTCCCTAGGGGTGGCGGCAGCCCCCAGATCCCATCTGGGAGCGGCCAAGGGGGAGAGAGAGGGGGCGCACCTAGGGTGGGCCTTAGGGCCCATCTGTGCCTAGGGTTTGCCCCCTCTCCCCTTGAGGACGCCTTGGGCCTTGGTGGGAGGCGCCCCAGCCCACCTAGGGGCTGGTCCCTTCCCACTATTGGCCCATGCAAGCCTCCAGGGCTGGTGGCCCCACCTGGTGGACCCCCAGACTCCTCCGGTGGTCCCGATACACTACCGGTGATGCCCGGAACAATTCCGGTGGCCAAAACCATACTTCCTATATATCAATCTTTACCTCCGGACCATTCCGGAACTCCTCGTGACGTACGGGATCTCATCCGGGACTCCGAACAACATTCGGTAACCGCATACATACTTTCCCTATAACCCCATCGTCATCGAACCTTAAGTATGTAGACCCTACGGGTTCGGGAGTCATGCAGACATGGCCGAGACAACTCTCCGGTCAATAACCAACAGCGGGATCTGGATACCCATGTTGGCTCCCACATGCTCCACGATGCTCTCATCGGATGAACCACGATGTCAAGGATTTAATCAATCCAGTATACAATTCCCTTTGTCTAGCGGTACGATACTTGCCCGAGATTCGATTGTCGGTATCCCGATACCTTGTTCAATCTCGTTACCGGCAAGTCTCTTTACTCGTTCCGTAACACATCATCCTGTGATCAACTCCTTGGTCACATTGTGCACATTATGATGATGACCTACCGAGTGGGCCCAGAGATACCTCTCCGTTTACACGGAGTGACAAATCCCAATCTTGATTCGTGCCAACCCAACAGACACTTTCGGAGATACCTGTAGTGTACCTTTATAGCCACCCAGTTACGTTGTGACGTTTGGCACACCCAAAGCACTCCTACGGTATCCGGGAGTTGCACAATCTCATGGTCTAAGGAAATGATACTTGACATTAGAAAAGCTTTAGCATACGAACTACACGATCTTTGTGCTAGGCTTAGGATTGGGTCTTGTCCATCACATCATTCTCCTAATGATGTGATCCCGTTATCAACGACATCCAATGTCCATGGTCAGGAAACTGTAACCATCTATTGATCAACGAGCTAGTCAACTAGAGGCTTACTAGGGACATGGTGTTGTCTATGTATCCACACATGTATCTGAGTTTCCTATCAATACAATTATAGCATGGATAATAAACGATTATCATGAACAATGAAATATAATAATAATAACTAATTTATTATTGCCTCTAGGGCATATTTCCAACAGTCTCCCACTTGCACTAGAGTCAATAATCTAGTTCACATTGCCATGTGATTAACACTCACAGGTCACATCGCCATGTGACCTACATCCAAGAGTCTACTAGACTCAATGATCTAGTTCACATCACTATGTGATAATCACTCAAAGAGTTCTGGGTTTGATCATGTTATGCTTGTGAGAGAGGTTGTAGTCAACGGGTCTTGCCATACTCAGATCCCTATGTATTTCGCAAAACTTTATATCGTAGATGCTGCTACCACATTCCACTTGGAGCTATTCCAAATTGTTGCTCCATTATACGTATCCGGTATCTCTACTCAGAGTTATCCGGATAGGTGTCAAGCTTGCATCGATGTAACTCTTTACGTCAAAATCTTTATCACCTCCATAACCGAGAAACATTTCCTTATTCCTCTAAGGATAATTTTTGACCGCTACCCGGTGATCTACTCCTAGATCACCTTTGTACCCTCTTGCCAGACATGTGGCAAGGCACACATCAGGTGCGGTACTTCAGCATGGCATACCGTATAGAGCCTATGACAAAAGCATAGATAGCAACTTGATCCGAAGCTTCATGATCACTATTATTAACTTCCTATTCAACAGACGTAGGCTCCACAGAAAACATCTTTCTGTGTTGCATCACTCTCTGGTTGAAGTAAAGGTTCGACAACCTCATCATGTTCTATCTTCCTCCCACTCAATTCTTTCGAGAGAAACTCCTTCTCGAGAAAGGACCCATTCTTAGCGACAAACAATTTGCCCTCAGATCTGAGATGGAAGGTATACCCTATTGTCACCTTTGGGTATCCTATGAAGATGTGTTTGTCCGCTTTGGGTTCGAGCTTCTCTGGCCGAAGCCTTAAGCATCGCAGCCCCAAACATTAAGAAGCGACAACTTTGGTTTCTTGCCAAACCAATGTTCATACGATGTCGTCTCAATGGACTTAGATGGTGTCCTATCTAAAGTGAATGCAGTTGTCTCTAACGCATAACCTCAAAATGAAAACGGTAGATTGGTAAGAGACATTGTAGATCGCACCATATCTCATAGGGTTCGATTACGACGTCCGGACACACCATAACCTAGTGGTGTTCCAGGTGGCTTCAACTGTGAAACAGTTCCACAGTGTCTTAAGTGTTTGCCAAACTCATAACTCTGATATTCTCATTGATCAGATCGTAGGAATTTGATCTTCTTGTTATGATGAGTCTTAACTTCACTCTGAAATCGCTTGAACTTTTCAAACGTTTCAGACTTGTGCTTCATTAAGGAAATATACCTATATCTACTCAAATCGTCAGTGAAGATGAGAAAATAGCGATATCCACCGCACGCTTCAATTCTCATTGGATCACACGCACCAGCATGTATGATTTCCAACAAGTCACTTGCCCATTTCATTGTACCTGAAAGCGGGGTCTTGGTCATCCTGCCCATGAGGCATGGCTCGCATGTGTCAAGCGATTCAAAATCAAGTGATTCCAAACATCCATCGACATGGAGTTTCTTCATGCATCTTACGCCAATATGACCTAAGCGGCAGTGCCACGAGAAAGTGGTACTATCATTATTAACTCTACATCTTTTGGCGTGAACATGTGTATTACCACGACCGAGATTCAATGAACCATTCACATAGGTTGCATGACCATGAAAGGTATCATTCATGTAAACAGAATAACCATTATTCTCTAACTTAAATGAATGACCGTATTGCAATGAACATGATCTAATCATATTCATGCTCAACGTAGACACCTGATAACATTTATCTCGGTTCAATACTAATCCCGAAGGTAGATGGAGCGTGCGATGGTGATCTCATCAACTTTGGAAACACTTACAACACACATCGTCACCTCGCCCTTAGCCAGTCTCCGTTTAGTCCGTAGCTTTTGCTTCAAGTCACCAATAATAGCAACTGAACCGGTATTCAATACCCAGGTGCTACCAGGAGTACTAGTGAGGTGCACATCAATAACACGTATATACTTTGTTGAAGTTGCCAGCCTTCTTATCTACCATGCATTTGGGGTAATTCCGCTATCAGTGACCGTTCCCCTTACAATAGAAGCACTTAGTCTCGGGTTTGGGTTCAACCTTGGGTTCCTTCACTGGAGCGGCAACTGATTTGCCATCCATGAAGTTTCCCTTCTAGCCCTTGCCCTTCTTGAAACCAGTGGTCTTGTTAAACCATCAACACTTGATGCTCCTTCTTGATTTCTACCTTTTGCGGTCTTAAGCACCGCGAACAGCTCCGGGATCAACTCCATCCCTTGCATGTGATAGTTCATCATGAAGATCTAGTAGCTTAGTGATAGTGGCTAGAGAACTCTATCAATCACTATCTTATCTGGAAGTTTAACTCCCACTTGATTTAAGTGATTGTAGCACCCAGACATTCTGAGCACATGCTCACTAGCTGAGCTATTCTCCTCCATCTTGTTGGCAAAAGAACTTGTCAGAGGTCTCACACCTCTCAACACGGGCATGAGCCTAAAATCCCAATTTCAGCTCTTGGAACATCTCATATGTTCTATGGCATTTAAAACGTCATTGGAATCCCGATTCTAAGCCGTAAAGTATGGTGCACTAAACTATCAAGTAGTCATCAGGACGTGTCTGTCAGGTGTTCACAACATCCACAGATGACGTTGTAGGGGTTCGCACATCGAGCGGTGCATCAAAGACGTAAGCCTTCTGTGTAGCAGTGAGGACACTCCTCGGACTACGGACCCAGTCCGCTTCAACTTAATCTTTCTCTAGGAACGTATTGAAACAGGGAGCTACAACGTGAGCTATTTATCCACAACATATTTGCAAAGACAATTTAGACTATGTTCATGATAATTGAGTTCATCTAATGAACTCCCACTCAGATAGACATCCCTCTAGTCATCTAAGTGAAACATGATCCGAGTCAACTAGGCCGTGTCCGATCATCACGTGAGACGGACTAGTCAACATCGGTGAACATCTTCATGTTGATCATATCTTCTATACGACTCATGCTCGACCTTTCGGTCTTCCGTGTTTCGAGGCCATGTCTGTACATGCTAGGCTCGTCAAGTCAACCTAAGTGTTTTTGCTGTGTAAATCTGGCTTACACCCATTGTATTCGAACATTAGAATCTATCACACCCGATCATCACGTGGTGCTTCGAAATGACGAACCTTCGCAACGGTGCACAGTTAGGGGGAACACTTTTCTTGAAATTTTAGTGAGGGATCATCTTATTTAAGCTACCGTCGTTCTAAGCAAATAAGATGTAAAACATGATAAACATCACATGCAATCAAATAGTGGCATGATATGGCCAATATCATTTTGCTCCTTTTGATCTCCATCTTCGGGGCTCCATGATCATCGTTGTCACCGGCATGACACCATGATCTCCATCATCATGATCTCCATCATCGTGTCTTCTTGAAGTTTTCTTGTCATCTATTACTTCTACTACTATGGCTAATGCTTTAGCAATAAAGTAAAGTAATTACATGACGTTTATGTTGACATGCAGGTCATAAATAAATTAAGACAACTCCTATGGCTCCTGTCGGTTGTCATACTCATCGACATGCAAGTCGTGATTCCTATTACAAGAACATGATCAATCTCATACATCACATATATCATTCATCACATCCTTTCGGCCATATCACATCATACGGCATATGCTGCAAAAACAAGTTAGTCGCCCTCTAATTGTTGTTGCAAGTTTTTACGTGGCTGCTATAGGTTTATTGCAAGAACGTTTCTTACCTACGCGAAAACCACAATGTGATATGCCAACTTCTATTTACCCTTCATAAGGAGCCTTTCAATCGAATCCGATCCGACTAAAGTGGGAGAGACAGACACCCGCTAGCCACCTTATGCAACTAGTGCATGTCAGTCGGTGGAACCAGTCTCACGTAAGAGTACGTGTAAGGTCGGTCCGGGCCGCTTCATCCCACGATGCCGCCGAATCAAGATAAGACTAGTAACGGCAAGCAAATTGACAATATCCACGCCCACAACTGCTTTGTGTTCTACTCGTGCATAGAAACTATGCATAGACCTAGCTCTGATACCACTATTGGGGAACGTAGCAGAAATTCAAAATTTTCTACGCATCACCAAGATCAATCTATGGAGTAATCTAGCAACAAAGGGAAGGAGAGTGCATCTACATACCCTTGTAGATCGCTAAGCGGAAGCATTAAAGTGAACGGGGTTGATGGAGTCATACTCGTCGTGATCCAAATCACCGATGATCCTAGTGCCGAACGGACGACACCTCCGTGTTCAACACACGTACAGCCCGGTGACGTCTCCTACACCTTGATCCAGCAAGGGGAGAAGGAGAGGTTGGGGAAGACTCCATCCAGCAGCAGCACGACGGCGTGGTGGTGGTGTAGGAGCGCGGGACTCCAGCAGGGCTTCGCCAAGCACTATGAGAGACGAGGAGGAAGAGGGGTAGGGCTGTGCCAACAGGGAGATTGAATCGTGTGTTGGGCTGCCCCTTTGCTCAAGTATATATAGGGGGAGGGGAGGGGCTGCGCTCCCACCTAGGGTTCCCTCCCTAGGGGTGGCGGCAGCCCCCAGATCCCATCTGGGAGGCGGTCAAGGGGGAGAGAGAGGGGGCGCACCTAGGGTGGGCCTTAGGGCCCATCTGCGCCTAGGGTTTGCCCCCTCTCCCCTTGAGGACGCCTTGGGCCTTGGTGGGAGGCGCCCCAGCCCATCTAGGGGCTGGTCCCTTCCCACTATTGGCCCATGTAAGCCTCCGGGGCTAGTGGCCCCACCTGGTGGACCCCCGGACCCCTCCGGTGGTCCCAGTACACTACCGGTGATGCACGGAACAATTCCGGTGGCCAAAACCATACTTCCTATATATCAATCTTTACCTCCGGACCATTCTGGAACTCCTCGTGACATCCGGGATCTCATCTAGGACTCCGAACAACATTCGGTAACCGCATACATACTTTCCCTATAACCCTAGCGTCATCGAACCTTAAGTGTGTAGACCCTACGGGTTCGGGAGTCATGCAGACATGGCCGAGACAACTCTCCAGTCAATAACCAACAGCGGGATCTGGATACCCATGTTGGCTCCCACATGCTCCACGATGCTCTCATCGGATGAACCAGGATGTCAAGGATTTAATCAATCCCGTATACAATTCCCTTTGTCTAGCGGTACGATACTTGCCCGAGATTCGATCGTCGGTATCCCGATACCTTGTTCAATCTCGTTACCGGCAAGTCTCTTTACTCGTTCCATAACACATCATCCCGTGATCAACTCCTTGGTCACATTGTGCACATTATGATGATGTCCTACCGAGTGGGCCCAGAGATACCTCTCCGTTTACACGGAGTGACAAATCCCAGTCTCAATTCGTGCCAACCCAACAGACACTTTCGGAGATACCTGTAGTGTACCTTTATAGCCACCCAGTTATGTTGTGACGTTTGGCACACCCAAAGCACTCCTAAGGTATCCGGGAGTTGCACAATCTCATGGTCTAAGGAAATGATACTTGACATTAGAAAAGCTTTAGCATACGAACTACACGATCTTTGTGCTAGGCTTAGGATTGGGTCTTGTCCATCACATCATTCTCCTAATGATGTGATCCCGTTATCAACGACATCCAATGTCCATGGTCAGGAAACCGTAACCATCTATTGATCAATGAGCTAGTCAACTAGAGGCTTACTAGGGACATGGTGTTGTCTATGTATCCACACATGTATCTGAGTTTCCTATCAATACAATTATAGCATGGATAATAAACGATTATCATGAACAATGAAATATAATAATAAAAACTAATTTATTATTGCCTCTAGGGCATATTTCCAACAGTAAACGTCCGACTGTTGTCGTGTAGAGTGAATTTAGGTCTTCTGTCTATCGAGTGATAATTGTTGTGGTCGAGTGACCTTGAACCTTCCGAGTGGAATGCCTTGTAGTCGAGTGGATGATGCTATCCCTTGAATGCTTCTGGTTTTAAGATGGTGTCTAGGTCAGGCCTATGACCCTACCCTAGGTACATGGCTTCATCATTAGCCCCCGAACGGTTCAGGGTTTGAGTGGAGAAGGAGTTGAGAACACCTCCGATTCAATTTTCGCGCTTCGGAAGCGTCTTATTAAGACCAAATGAGCAATCATGATGACTTCAATTTCTTTTTCAGTCGCCTTGATCCATTCTTGGTTCTGCCGAGTGAACTTTTACTGCGATGCTTTGAGTACTGATATGAGAAAAATCTTCCATCTGACAGGTTGCCCTGCTGCTCGCGGATATTGTGGGATTCGAATTTTGGGGAAGCGCGTGGGGCGGAGGAGGCCGCAGTAATCGGACGGGATTAGGCAGGGCCGCCTCGATCACCGTGCCCCCTTTTTCGCCAAGAATCTCACGCGCGACTGTTGCGGGATTTGATAGGATCGTCCGGACCCACAGGTCAGCCACTCGGAAACGGCCTCATATAAGGTGTCAGATTGAGTTTTTTTGCACAATGCGTTCACATTCTTCTTCTTTCTCCTCCGCTTTCTCCGCCACATCTACCTCTGCTCCCGGCGCCGCTGCTCTGTTCGAGCTTCGCCCGCTGCCATGGGGAAGGATAAGACGGTGGCTTTGGAGCGCGCAAAGAAGGCGACGATGAAGGCGAAGGGGAAGAAGTCCAGCCGGGGCGGATCTTCATTGAGGTCTGGCCTGCCGTGCGGCTGGATCCAGGGTGACTGGATTCGGTCGACGATTAGTCAGGACGACATCGTCGATCTGGTCAAGGGGGGACTGATTCCCCACAAATCAGTGTGGCTCTCGGAGGGTGAGACCGAACCGCATCCGCGGGAGGGTGAGTGCGTTCTCCTCGCCACCCATGTTGACCGTGGATTTTCTTTGCCTCCCCATCCTCTTTTCCGAGGCTTCTTGAACTTCTTTGGAGCACAGCTCCACCACTTTTCTCCCAACACCATCGTGTACCTCGCTGCCTACGTGTCCATGTGCGAGAACTTCTTAGGTTGTAGGCCACACTGGGGCCTTTTCAAGCACATTTTCACGTGTGGTTCCCAGTCGATCAAGATGTCCAACCCGAGTGATGAGAGGACGCACGTGATCTAGATGTGCGGGGGTCTTTGGATTCAAATGAGAGGTAAAAGCACTTTCCCATCCATGATCCTTCCTAAGTTGGACCGAGGATGGCTGTCGACCTGGTTCTATTACAAAGACCAGCCGACTCCAGGTCAGTCGATCGGACTTCCTCTCTTCTCCATGGCTCGGGTCGAGAAGCCCTCCGCCTTGAAAGTGATCCCAGAGGAGAAAGCGCAGGTGAAGGTGTTGGTCGAGCGGGTGGTCCAACTCGTCCGTGATGGCGTGACTGGTATGGATCTGTTGGAGGTCTTCCTTAAACGACGCATTTAGCCGCTTCAAGCCCATGACCATCCGATGTGGATGTATTCGGGTATCGAGGATTCCAATCGGATCCACCCGGAAAAGGTCGATGAGGACACGGTGGAGAAGTGGTTGAGAAGTATCACTGACAACAAACATAACCCCAGGGGGTCTAGGAGAGTCCCTCCACTTGACAACTCGCGCCAACCAGACAAGGTCCGACTCTAAATTGCCGAGTGTTCTCTTGATTCATCATGTAATTGCTTGTTGACAACCGACTGATTTTTGCTTCGCTTGTTATCTTTTAGGCCCTTATTGAGATGTACTCGATGCCCAACGGGGAGCAGTAGCAGGATCCGGAGGGGGAGGCGAGCGGAGGCGAGTGGCACTCTAATGAAGAGGAGGACGAGGAGAGTGATGACCTAAGTGATGAAGAAGAGGTCGACTCACCTCCCCGTAGGGAAAAACGATCCAAGCACACTCATGACCCGACAAGCATCCACGACAAAGCGACCGCACCGACTGGGCAGTCGTCGAAGCGCCCTCGGACGTCTTCTCCAGTGCCGACTGAGAGGGCACCAAAGCAACCGAAAGCTGCACCATTTCCAGCGCCGACTGATAAGGCGCCGAAACAACTGAAAGCTGCGTCGTCAAAACCGCTGAATGCCTTGCCCAAGATCAAAGTGGCCATTCCTACTGTTTCCGGGTAATAATCAGACATAATTTCTTGGTTTAGCACGAGCTGAATTTTGTTTGACCCATCGCGATGGGCTTGATCGACTGAATCTTGCAATTTGCAGTGCTGCTACCTCTGGGACTTCCACCCAGAAGTATGAAGATGAAGAAATGGAAGACACAGTAACTTCCAACCCGGGTATAACTTCTCGTAATCCTGTCTTCAATTACTCGATCGATTAAATTCTAACGATTAATCTGGAGTCGACTGATCTTTTTGCAGCTCCTCCCAATGTCATTGAGCTTCCAGATGACGACGAGGATGTGCCACTGAGGGCCAGGACGAACAAAAAGGCAACCGCTGGCAAGACATCCCAATCGGAGCCGGCGGCAGAGCCAACGGTTCAACAACCCGAAGATGTGACTCGGCTTCTGTTACTTTTGCTGATCCATTATCGAGTGAACACCCCACATTGTCGACTGTGCCAATGCTTGCTTCCATCGTCCAGCTTCATGCCTCAGAACTTCCAGCTGCTGTGTCTGGACCGTCAGTCCCATTCTTCACTACTTATCATGTTCCGGAAAGCCAGGCGGACGCCGCTGCAGAAGCCATTCGCCAAGCTGGCCTAATGATGGAGCGAGTGAAGGTGGTGCACGAAAATAGTCAGGCTACTTACGACGCCAGCGCGACCCTTCGAGCCAATGTCCAGGTAAGTTGGCTTCCGACTGAACTTGTTCTGTTAGGATATGCTACCTGAAGACTTTTCTCCATGCAATCTCTTGTTATCCTGCACTTCGTATCTTCGCACCCAGTGGGTGTTTGGCATCTTTGTTGTTTTCACTCTTCCACTTGGTCTGGGCGGAGCATGTCGAGCGGAATCTGAACCAGTGGGAGCACACTAAGTGTACCCACTGGGTGTAGTCCCCGAGACCGCAGTCGACTGCTGGCAGTCAATTGGGGTCTGAGTATTTCTTTCTCTCTCTCTCTCTCTCTTTCTCTCTCTCTCTCTCTCTCTCTCTCTCTCTCTCTCTCTCTCTCTTTTGTTTTCTTCCACTCGGTCTGGGCGGACCATGTCGAGTGAAATTTGAATCAGTGGGGGCACAATAAGTGCACCCGCTGGGTGTAGTCCCTGAGACTACTGTAGAATGTTTGATTCTGCAGTAGTTTTAAAGTTTTATTCACTCGGAAGTAAATAATCTTTGATCTTGTATATTGACATGTCTTTTGCTCATTGTAGAAATCATGTGCGCTTATCTCCAAGTTCGCTGAATTCGAGGAAAAACAAAGACAACTCAACCTTGACTTGGAGCTGGCTCATCAGAACTTGAAAAAGGCTAAAGATGAAGTGGCTGGTACGGAAGGTAACGACCTGTTGACTGTTTATTTTGACTTCAGTTATCTCTTCTTTCTTCTGTCTTACCCGAGTGTATATCTTGCAGAGAAAATGAGGCTGGCTCTAGCGAAGAAGGACCTCGATCTTGTAGCTGCGCAAAAGGAGGCTCAGGAGAAGACTGCACTTGCTAACCAAAAACTAGCCTCGGTCGGTGCGCTAGAGGAGGAAATTACCAAGCTGAAGGCGTCTCTTACCGAGTCCAACTGAGAGGTGACTCGTCTGAAGAAGGATAGCGTGACTCTGAACGAACAACTGGAAAGCATGTCTTGTCGGAGAAACGACCTAGAAGCGTATCTGAAAGCACTCGCCAAGAAGCTCTTCCTTATGCTCGAAGGTACTTTTCTTTATTCGACTGATTCACTGTTTGCAAGTCATCATGAACTGGTCGACTCATTAACTCCTTGAATCTGCAGAATTCTGCCAAAACTTTGAAGAGGAAATCGGACGGATCAAGACAGGCTTGGACCCTATCTTGCTCAGAGGCTTAGTTGCAGTCTAGTACTTGCCTAAGTTTAAAAAATCCTACCGAGTGGTGAGCAAGCCTCTCACTCGGGGGCTTAGCTGCAGTCCAGTACTCGCCTAAGTTTAAAAAATCCTACCGAGTGGTGAGCAAGCCTCTCACTCGGGGGCTTAGCTGCAGTCCAGTACTCGCCTAAGTTTGAAAAATCCTACTGAGTGGTGAGCAACCCTCTCACTCAGAGGCTTAGTTGCAGTCAGTACTCACCTAAGTTTGGAAAATCCTACCGAGTGATGAGCAACCCTCACACTTGGGGGCTTAGCTGCAGTCCAGTACTCGCCTAAGTTTAAAAAATATTACCGAGTGGTGAGCAAGCCTCTCACTCGGGGGCTTAGCTACATTCCAGTACTCGCCTAAGTCTGAAAAATCCTACTAAGTGGTGAGCAACCCTCTCACTCAGAGGCTTAGCTGCAGTCTAGTACTCGCCTAAGTTTAGAAAATCCTACTGAGTGATGAGCAACCCTCACACTCGGGGGCTTAGCTGTAGTCCAACACTCGCCTAAGTTTGAAACACACCCCCATCCGCAAGGATGATGAGGTGCAGGTCGACCGCAACCTTTTCTTCGGAGCTGCGCCACAAATACAATGTGCGCTCCATCCCCATCCGCAAGGACGATGAGGTCCAGGTCGAGTGCAACCTTCTCTTCGGAGCTACGCCACAAATACAACGTGCGCTCCATCCTCATCCGCAAGGACGATGAGGTGCAGGTTGACTGCAACCTTCTCTTCGGAGCTACGCCACAAATACAACGTGCGCTCCATCCTCATCCGCAAGGACGATGAGGTGCAAGTCGACTGGGACATCCTCCTTAGAATTGCATCTCAAGTACAAAGAATATTCCGAATGAAGAACAAGTTCCACTCGAAGGCAAACGCAAGCACATTCAGAAGATAAACCAAGTTCGAATAAATCTTAAAGTTCCAGAACGAAGATAAAAGTACTTGGGCATCAGGCCCGAAGGAGTTTAACGGTTACAAAATCACTCGGCATTCCGAGGCAAATTTAAGGCGAGGTATAAAGTTTGTTCACTTCGCAGGAGGAGGGCTTGCAGGCTCGACGAACTCGTCCAGGTCAATTCCGTCAGCGATTCGAGTGGCAACAACAATGAAGGTTTCCATAAAGGATTGGCAACCTTGATCGCCGCCAGCTTCTCTTCTCGAGCTTCTTTGTAGTGGACCCTAACCAGCGACAGAGCCACGTCAGCACCGCATCAGGCAGAAGATTTCTTCCGTTCCTGCACTCGACCAGGAACTTCATTGAGTCGAGCCATCAGAGACTCGAGGTCATTTTGAAATGTTGCCCTTGGCCAGAGTGATGTATCAATGCGCGACACCGCCACCTTCAGGCGAGCAAGATAGCTTGTAACGCCGACTGGAATCTCGCGTTGCCAGCGTTACAAGCTATCTTGCTCGCCTGAAGGTCGACCGGATTAGGGCCATCTCTCTTTCCTCTTCCAGGAGATCAATTGCGTCTTGTCGAGCCTATTCTGCTTCATCTTCTGAGTAAAGCTCGACTCTAGGTGCATTGTGAAGCAAGTCACTCGGAAGAACAGCTTCAGCTCCATAAACTAGGAAGAATGGAGTTCGGCCAGTCGACCAATTAGGAGTTGTCCTCAAGCCCCAAAGCATTGACGGAAGTTCATCAACCCAGGCGCCTACCGCGTGCTTGAGATCACGCATCATTCGGGGTTTCAGTCCTTTGAGAATCAATCCATTTGCTCTTTTAGCTTGTCCATTCGACTGGGGATGGGCGACTGAAGCATAGTCGACCCGAGTGCCTTGGGAAGCGCAGAAGGCTCTGAACTCATCAGAATCAAAGTTTGACCCATTGTCGGTGATGATGCTGTGCGGAACACCATATCTGAATGTTAACTCTCTGATGAAACTGACCGCAGTACTGGCTTCAAGACTTTTGATGGGTTTGGCTTCAATCCATTTGGTGAACTTGTCGACTGCCATGAGTACATGAGTGAAGCCGCTCCTACCCGTTCTTAGAGGTCAGGCTTGTGAGACATGTTGGAGTAAAACTGGTGACCTTTACATTTGTCGACTATTTCTTGTGCCATGTCATTTGCCCGTGGCCAATAAAATCCTGCTCGGTATGCTTTGGCCACAATGGTCCGAGAGGACGCATGGTGACCACAGGTCCCCGAGTGGATGTCTGATACGTCTCCAACGTATCTATAATTATTGATTGTTCCATGCTATATTATATTCTGTTTTGGACATTATTGGGCTTTATTATACACTTCTATATTATTTTTGGGACTAACCTACTAACCGGAGGCCCAACCCAGAATTTCTGTTTTTTGACTATTTTAGGGTTTCGAAGAAAAGGAATATCAAACGGAATGAAACCTTCGGGAACGTGATTTTTGGAACGAACAAGATCCAGGAGACTTGGACCCTACGTCAAGCAACCAACATGGAAGCCAGGAGGTAGGGGGCGCGCCTACCCCCCCCCCCCCAGGCGTGCCCTCCACCCTCGTGGGCCCCCTGTTGCTCCATCCACGTACTCCTTCCTCCTATATATACCTACGTACCCCCAAACGATCAAATACAGAGCCAAAACCCTAATTCCATCGCCGTAACTTTCTGTATCCACGAGATCCCATCCTGGGGCCTGTTCCGGAGCTCCGCCGGAGGGGGCATCGATCATGGAGGGCTTCTACATCAACACCATAGCCTCTCCAATGAAGTGTGAGTAGTTTACCTCAGACCTTCAGGTCCATAGTTATTAGCTAGATGACTTCTTCTCTCTTTTTGGATCTCAATACAATGTTCTCCCCCTCTCTTGTGGAGATCTAGTCGATGTAATCTTCTTTTGCGGTGTGTTTGTTGAGACCGATGAATTGTGGGTTTATGATCAAGTTTATCTATGAACAATATTTGAATCTTCTGTGAATTATTTTATGTATGATTGGTTATCTTTGCAAGTCTCTTCGAATTATCAGTTTGGTTTGGCCTACTAGATTGATCTTTCTTGCAATGGGAGAAGTGCTTAGCTTTGGGTTCAATCTTGCGGTGTCCTTTCCCAGTGATAGTAGGGGCAGCAAGGCACATATTGTATTGTAGCCATCGAGGATAACAAGATGGTTTTTTTATCATATTGCATGAATTTATCCCTCTACATCATGTCATCTTGCTTAAAGCGTTACTCTGTTCTTATGAACTTAATACTCTAGATGCATGCTGGATAGCGGTCGATGTGTGGAGTAATAGTAGTAGATGCAGGCAGGAGTCGGTCTACTTGTCTCGGACGTGATGCCTATATACATGATCATACCTAGATATTCTCATAACTATGCTCAATTCTGTCAATTGCTCAACAGTAATTTGTTCACCCACCGTAAAATACTTATGCTATTGAGAGAAGCCACTGGTGAAACCTATGGCCCCGGGTCTATCTTCCATCATATTAATCTTCCAACACTTAGTTATTTCCTGTGCTTTTTTACTTTGCTTTTATTTTACTTTGCATCTTTATCATAAAAATACCAAAAAATATTATCTTATCGTATCTATCAGAAATCACTCTCGTAAGTGACCGTGTAGGGATTGACAACCCCTTATCGCGTTGGTTGTGAGGATTTATTTGTTTTGTGTAGGTGCGAGGGACTCGCGCGTAGCCTCCTACTAGATTGATACCTTGGTTCTCAAAAACTGAGGGAAATACTTACGCTACTTTGCTGCATCCCCCTTTCCTCTTCAAGGGAAAACCAACGCAGTGCTCAAGAGGTAGCAAGAAGGATTTCTGGCGCCGTTGCCAGGGAGGTCGATGCAAAAGTCAACATACCAAGTACCCATCACAAACCCTTATCTCCCGCATTACATTATTTGCCATTTGCCTCTCGTTTTCCTCTCCTCCACTTCACCCTCACCGTTTTATTCGCCCTCTCTCTCTCTCTCTCTATCTCTCTCTCTATTCGCCCTCTCTTTTCCATTCGCCTCTTTTCCGTTTGCTTGTCGTTATGGCGAGTCCTCTATCTTCTCCGTTGTCTCCCGAGAATGAAATTCTAAATTTTAAGCAAAAGGAGGAAGAAAATATAAAATATGCTTGGTATAGAATTTGCAATGCTCAAAATAGATCTACCAGGAAGCAATCTACTTCCGTTCTTCTTCACAATTTTTATGTAGGCGCTACTCCTTGGCACAGATATATCCTTGATACCATTACCGGAGGGAACTTCTTGGGTAGCCATACTTTTGATTCTTATAATGCTATGATAGATTTGTTTGGCTCACCACCTCTTTTGGTTAATGGAACTATGCTAATTTTGGAGCATGTAATGCAAAGACATCAAATTATTGAGAATAAGGTTGCTACTGTAGATTTAATTAAAAATTTGGATAAAAATATCCACAACCGAATCACTCCATATGGATCTAAAGTAGGAGTCACTTTGAAAAATATTAAAGAAAAGGAACCTATAGTTAATGAGAAAATAAATCAGGATTCCGCTAGAATCGATAAACTTGAGGATATTATTACCAACTTGGGAACCGCTTTTTCTTCCATAAAGAATACTCCAAGTCCTCCCACTAAAATTGCCAAGCTTATGTATGTTCCTAAAAATAAGGGTGAATCCTCTAGTAAGGAAACCGCGGATCTCAAATCTATAAGTATTCATCCCAATCTTTTTGCTATCATTAAGGAACCATTTGTTACAAATGAATTTTTCGATCTTGTGCCTAAATGTTTGATAATCAATAAAAATAAAGAAATTCCTAAGGATGGTAGATGCCTCATTGAAGAATTACCTACCAAAGATGGCAATACCTAGATCTATCCTTGTTTTTATGCCTAGCTAGGGGCGTTAAACGATAGTGCTTGTTGGGAGGCAACCCAATTTTATTTTTATTTCTTGATTTTTGCTCCTGTTTAGTAATAAATAATTTATCTAGCCTCTGTTTTGGTTGTGTTTTTTGTGTTTAATTAGTGTTTGTGCCAAGTAGAACCGTTGGGAAGACTTGGGGAAAGTCTTGTTAATCTTGCTGTAAAAAACAGAAACTTTAGCGCTCACGAGAACTGCTGCCATTTTTATTTGGAAAGTGATATTTAGTTAATTATTTTTGAATATGATTAATAGATAAATTCCTCACGTCCAGAAATTTATTTTAGAATTTTTGGGGTTCCATATCTTGCGCTAGTTACAGATTCCTACAGACTGTTCTGTTTTTGACAGATTCTGTTTTTCGTGTGTTGTTTGCTTATTTTGATGAATCTATGGCTAGTAAAATAGTTTATAAACCATAGAGAAGTTGGAATACAGTAGGTTTAACACCAATATAAATAAATAATGAGTTAATTACAGTACCTTTAAGTGGTGTTTTGTCTTCTTTCGCTAACGGAGCTCACGAGATTTTCTACTTTAAGTTTTGTGTTGTGAAGTTTTCAAGTTTTGGGTAAGGATTTGATGGATTATGGAACAAGGAGTGGCAATATACTAAGCTTGGGGATGCCCATGGTACCCCCAATATAATCTAAGGACACCAAAAAGCCAAAGCTTGGGGATGCCCCGGAAGGCATCCCCTCTTTCGTCTACTTCCATCGGTAACTTTACTTGGAGCTATATTTTTATTCACCGCATGATATGTGTTTTCCTTGGAGCATCTTGTATGGTTTGAGTCTTTGCTTGTTATTTTACCACAATAATCTTTTCCATACACACCTTTTGAGAGAGACGCACATGATTCGGAAATTGTTAGAATACTCTATGTGCTTCACTTATATCTTTTGAGTTATATAGTTTTGCTCTAGTACTTCACTTATATCTTTTAGAGCATGCCGGTGGATTTGTTTTATAGAAACTATTGTTCTCTCATGCTTCACTTAGATTATTTTGAGAGTCCTACAAAACAGCATGGTAATTTGTTTTAATTATGTTAGGCATTGAAGATTAATAATAAAATTCTCTTATGAGTGTGTGATAACCCACAAGTATAGGGGATCGCAACTGTTTTCGAGGGTAGAGTATTCAACCCAAATTTATTGATTCGACACAAGGAGAGCTAAAGAATATTCTCAAGTATTAGCAGCTGAGTTGTCAATTCAACCACACCTGGAAACTTAATATCTGCAGCAAAGTGTTTAGTAGCAAAGTAATATGATAGTAGTGGTAACGGTAGCAAAATGTAACGATAGCAAAAGTAATGTTTTTGGTATTTTGTAGTGATGATAACAATAGCAATGGAAAAGTAAATAAGAGAAGAACAATATATGGAAATCTCGTAGGCAATGGATCGGTGATGGAGAATTATGCCAGATGCGATTCATCATGTATCAGTCATAACCTAGGGTGACACAGAACTAGTTCCAATTCATCAATGTAATGTAGGCATGTATTCCGAATATAGTCATACATGCTTATGGAAAAGAACTTGCATGACATCTTTTGTCCTACCCTCCCGTGGCAGCGGGGTCCTAATGGAAACTAAGGGATATTAAGGCCTCCTTTTAATAGACTACCAGACCAAAGCATTAACACATACTGAATACATGAACTCCTCAAACTACGGTCATCACCGGGAGTGGTCCCGATTATTGTCACTTCGGGGTTGCCGGAACATAACACATAGTAGGTGACTATAGACTTGCAAGATAGGATCAAGAACACTCATATATTGATGAAAACATAATAGGTTCAGATCTGAAATCATGGCACTCGGGCCCTAGTGACAAGCATTAAGTATAGCAAAGTCATAGCAACATCAATCTCAGAACATAGTGGATACTACGGATCAAACCCTAACAAAACTAACTCGATTACATGATAAATCTCATCCAACCAATCACCGTCCAGCAAGACTACGATGGAATTACTCACGCACGGTGGTGAGCATCATGAAATTGGTAATGGAGGATGGTTGATGATGACGATGGCGACGGATTCCCCTCTCTGGAGCCCCGAACGGACTCTAGATCAGCCCTCCCGAGAGGTTTTAGGGCTTGGCGGCGGCTCCGTATCTTAAAACGCGATGAATCCTTCTCTCTTATTTTTTTCTCCCCGAAAGCAAATATATAGAGTTGGAGCTGAGTTCGGAGGAGCTCCAGGGGGCCCACAAGGTAGGGGGCGCGCCCCCCACCCTCGTGGCTAGGGTGTGGGCCCCCTGGTCTTCATCTTTTGCAAGGATTTTTTATTATTTCCAAATAGACATTCCGTGAAATTTTAGGTCATTCCGAGAACTTTTGTTTCTGCACATAAATAACATCATGGTAATTCTGCTGAAAACAACGTCAGTCCGGGTGAGTTTCATTCAAATCATGCAAGTTAGAGTCCAAAACAAGGGCAAAAGTGTTTGGAAAAGTAGATACGACAGAGACGTATCAACTCCCCCAAGCTTAAACCTTTGCTTGTCCTCAAGCAATTCAGTTGATAAACTGAAAGTGATAAAGAAAAACTTTTACAAACTCTGTTTGCTCTTGTTGTTGTAAATATGTAAAGCCAACATTCAAGTTTTCAGCAAAGATTATGAACTAACCATATTCACAATAACGCATAGGTCTCATGTTTACTCATATCAGTGGCATAATCAACTAGCGAGTAATAATAATAAATCTCAGATGACAACACTTTCTCAAAACAATCATAATATGATATAACAAGATGGCATCTCGCTAGCCCTTTCTGAGACCGCAAAACATAAATGCAGAGCACCTTTAAAGATCAAGGACTAACTAGACATTGTAATTCCTGGTAAAAGAGATCCAGTCAAGTCATACTCGATGTAAACTAACAGTAATGAATGCAAATGACAGCGGTGCTCTCCAACTGGTGCTTTTTAATAAGAGGATGATGACTCAACATGAAAGTAAATCAATAGGCCCTTCATAGAGGGAAGCAGAGATTTGTAGAGGTGCCAGAGCTCGGTTTTGAAATAGAGGTAAATAATATTTTGAGCGGTATACTTTCATTGTCAACATAACAACCAAGAGATGGCGATATCTTCCATGCTACACACATTATAGGCGGTTCCCAAACAGAATGGTAAAGTTTATACTCCCCCTCCACCAACAAGCATCATTCCATGGCTTGCTCGAAAAAACGAGTGCCTCCAACTAACAAGAGTCCCAGGGGGAGTTTTGTTTGCAATTATTTTGATTTAGTTTGCATAAAGCATGGGACTGGGCATCCCGGTGACCAGCCATTTTCTCGTGAGTGAGGAGCGGAGTCCACTCCTCTTGAAAATAACCCGCCTAACATGGAAGATACGGACATCCCTAGTTGATACATGAGCTATTCGAGCATACAAAACAGGATATTTATTTGAAGGTTTAGAGTTTGGCACATACAAATTTACTTGGAACGGCAGGTAGATACCGTGTATAGGTAGGTATGGTGGACTCATATGGAATAACTTTGGGGTTTATGGAGTTGGATGCACAAGCAGTATTCCCGCTTAGTACAGGTGAAGGCTAGAAAAAGACCGGGAAGCGACCAGCTAGAGAGCGACAACAGTCATGAACATGCATTAAAATTAATCAACACCGAATGCAAGCATGAGTAGGATATAATGCACCATGAACATAAATATCATAGAGGCTATGTTGATTTTGTTTCAACTACATGTGTGAACATGTGCCAAGTCAAGCCACTCAAATCATTCAGAGGAGGATACCACCCTATCATACCACATCACAACCATTTTAATAGCATGTTGGCACGCAAGGTAAACCATTATAAGCTCCTAGCTAATTAAGCATGGCACAAGAAACTATGATTTCTAGTTGTCATTGCAAACATGTTTATTCATAATAGGATGAATCAGGAACGATGAACCAATCATATTTACAAAAACAAGAGAGGTCAAGTTCATACCAGCTTTTCTCATCTCAGTCAGTCCATCATATATCGTCATAATTGCCTTTCACTTGCACGACCGAACGATGTGAATAATAATAATAGTGCACGTGCATTGGACTAAGCTGGAATCTACAAGCATTCATTAAATAGGAGAAGACAAGGCAGTATGGGCTCTTTTGTCAGATCAACAATAATGCATATAAGAGCCACTTTAACAATTTAATTATGGTCTTATCCTATCAGCCCCCAAAGAAAAGAAAGGAAATAAAACTATTTACACGGGAAAGCTCCCATCAAGCAAAAGAAGAACATGAAATCTTTTTGGGTTTTCTTTTTAATTAATACTACAAGCATGGAAAGCAAACTAATTAAAAGCTACAACTATTTTTTTTGTTTTTCTTAAGGTTTATTAAACACACAAGAAGAAAGCATAAAAAAGGAAAATAAACTAGCATGGATGATACAATGAAAAAGTATGAGCACTAACATCTAGCAATGAGTGTGTGAACATGAATATAATGTCGGTGAGAAATATATAATCCCCCAAGCTTAGGCTTTTGGCCTAAGTTGGTCTATGGCCACGGTTGGCCTGGTGGATATCCATAGTAATAGTTGGGGTCACACTGAGATGCAGCGGCTATCGCCTCCTGAGCTGTAGCGTGGCGACGAGCGGCCTCCACCCTCCTCTCATACTCATCTGCCTCCTCTCTGGTAATAACATATCTTCCTTTTGCCTGATAATCAAAGAAGGCAGGAGCAGGGAGAGTAATACGGACAGCACGACGTCTGTCAAAGATTAAGCGATACTGGAGAGGTGATTCATTCCTCTCGACAAACTGGTGGTGAACCATAGCATTAAAGTCTAGGTAAGCACGAGGTAATTCAATATCATCATTACGTATAGTTACACCAAGAAAATCAGCTAAGCGGGTTGCATAAATTCCACCAAAGAAATCTCCATTTAATCTACTAAGATGCAACCTACGTGCAACAATGGCTCCCAAATTATAAGATTTATCTCCTAACATAGCACTCCTAAGAATACTGAGGTCAGGGACACACATGTGACATGCCTCATCTTTACCATTAATGCATCTACCTATGAAGAGAGCAAAATAATGTATTGCAGGAAAGTGAATGCTCCCTATGGTAGCTTGTGTTATATCTCCAGATTCCCCCACAGTTATACTAGCAAGAAAATCTCTAAATTCAGATTTGCGATGTTCCCTGATACTACCCCATTGTGGAAGTTTGCAAGCAGTGGTAAAATCCTCTAAGTCCATAGTGTAAGAATTTTCATAAAGATCAAACAGGATAGTTGGAGAATTACGTGAAGATGAAAATTCAAACCTCCTGACAAAGGAACTAGTGAGATAGTGGTACTGACGGCATTTTTCTTCCTCAAAGCTCACAAGATCAGCGTGACGCAAATATGCGTTAAATTCTTCCTTAATCCCTGCTCGATCCATGAAGTCCTCTGAAGGCCATTCACAGGGCCGCACTGGAGCGTCCCTTGGTGGCTCATCATCAGCATCATGCATTGCAAGCCTGGGCTCTTGTTTCCTTGAAGAGCCACCTTGGTACATTTTCCTAAACATATTTCTTCCTCTGAAAAATTTCTGAAATTTTTAGTAACTTCAAATGAAAGTGAACCAAACACAATAATATTGATAGCAACAACTCCTACAAGTGCCTAGAGCCTATATCATGCATTAGGACTACTTGAGACCTCATAAATTTGACATGCAAGCTCAAAAACATGGTCACCTAGACAGCATAAATTTGCAATGAATAAAGCACTAGAACAAAAACTAATTGGACCAATGGAGGAGTCACATACCAAGGAACAATCCCCCCAAGCAGTTTTGTGAGAGGTGCTTTGAGCAAGGAGATCGAAAATGGCAGCAAAATGAGCTTGGACTCGGGTTTGAGCTGGATAATCGTGTTTGTGGGAGGAAGAAGGAGTGTGTGGGTGTAGGAATAAGTGGAGGAGGGCCACCATGGGCCCACGAGGCAGGGGACGCGCCCAGGGGGTAGGGCGCGCCCTCCACCCTAGTGGCCAGGTGGATGCCCCCCGTGATGTGTTCTCAGTGAACCAATATTCTCAAATATTCCAGAAAAAATCATATTTAAATTTCAGGGCATTTGGAGAACTTTTATTTTTGGGGTATTTTTATATTACACGGATAATTCAGATAACAGACAGAAAATACTTATTTTAATTTTATTTAATATAGATAATAGAAAGTAAAAGGAGGGCACAGAGAGTTGTGTTTTCTAATTTCATCCATCTCATGATCATCAAAAGGAATCCACTAACAAGGTTGATCAAGTCTTGTTAACAAACTCATTCCGAATAACATGGAACCGGAGAAATTTCGAATAACACTATGTTACCTCAACGGGGATATGCACATCCCCAACAATAAGAATATCATATTTCTTCTTGACAGTAGGAAGAGGAAATTCAAAACCTCCAAAAATAATTGATGGAATTTTTCCAATAGAGTTGATACTATGAACTTGAGGTTGTTTCCTCGGAAAGTGTACCGTATGCTCATTACCATTAACATGAAAAGTAACATTGCCTTTGGTGCAATCAATAACAGCCCCTGCAGTATTCAAAAAGGATCTTCCAAGAATAATAGACATACTATCGTCCTCGGGAATATTAAGAATAACAAAGTCCGTTAAAATAGTAACGTTTGCAACCACAACAGGCACATCCTCACAAATACCGATAGGTATAGCAGTTGATTTATCAGCCATTTGTAAAGATATTTCAGTAGGTGTCAACTTATTCAAATCAAGTCTACGATATAAAGAGAGAGGCATAACACTAACACCGGCTCCAAGATCACATAAAGCAGTTTTAACATGGTTTCTTTTAATGGAGCATGGTATAGTTGGTACTCTGGGATCTCCTAATTTCTTAGGTATTCCACCTTTAAAAGTATAATTAGCAAGCATGGTGGAAATTTCAGCTTCCAGTATCTTTCTTTTATTAGTAACAATTTCTTTCATATACTTAGCATAAGGATTCATTTTGAGCATATCAGTTAATCGCATACGCAAAAAGATAGGTCTAATCATTTCAGCAAAGCGCTCAAAATCCTCATCATCCTTTTTCTTGGATGGCTTAGGAGGAAAAGGCATGGGTTTCTGAAACCAAGGCTCTCTTTCCTTACCGTGTTTCCTAGCAACAAAGTCTTTCTTATCATAAAGTTGATTCTTTGATGGTGGGTTATCAAGATCAACAGCAGGTTCAATTTCTATATCATTATCATCACTAGGTTGAGCATCATCATGAACATTATCATTAACATTATCACTAGTTTCAGGTTCATTACCAGATTGTGTTTCAGCATGAGAAATAGAAATATCATTTGGATTCTCAGGTGTTTCAGCAATAGGTTCACTAGAAGCATGCAAAGTCCTATCATTTTTCTTTTTCTTCCTTTTAGAAGGACTAGGTGCATCTATATTATTTCTCTAAGAATCTTGCTCAATTCTCTTAGGGTGGCCTTCAGGATATAGAGGTTCCTGAGTCATTCTACCAGTTCTAGTAGCCACTCTAACAACTTAATCATTATTCCTACTATTCAATTCATTGAGCAAATCATTTTGAGCCTTAAGTACTTGTTCTACTTGAGTGGTAACCATAGAAGCATGTTTACTAATAAGTTTAAGTTCACCTTTGACATTAGCCATATAATCACCCAAGTGTTCAAGCATATTTGAATTGTATTTCAATTTTCTACCAAAATAAGCATTGAAGTCTTCTTGCTTTATCATAAATTTATCAAACTCATCTAAGCATGGGCTAGCAAACTTAGTAAATGGGATTTCAGCTTTATCATATCTATAGAGAGATTTACCTTTACTACCTGTGTCAGGTTATCAAGACCATGTATTTCTTCAATAGGTAATGGATTAAGATCATATGTTTCTTCAACAGGCGGTAAATTAAGACCGTGTATTTCTTCAATAGGAGGTAAATTCTTAACATCTTTAGCTTTAATACTTTTTTCTTTCATAGATTTCTTTGCCTCTTGCATATCTTCAAGACTGAGAAATAGAACACCTATTTTCTTCGGAGTTGGTTTAGAAATAGGCTCAGGAGCTGGCTCAGGAAGTGTCCAATTATTTTCATTTGTCAACATATTATTCAATTGAATTTCAGCTTCATCCGGTGTTCTTTCCCTGAAAACAGAACCAACACAACTATCTAGGTAATCTCTGGAAGCATCGGTTAGTCCATTATAAAAGATATCAAGTATTTCATTTTTCTTAAGAGGATGATCAGTCAAAGCATTAAGTAACTTAAGAAGCCTCCCCCAAGCTTGTGGGAGACTCTCTTCTTCAATTTGCACAAAATTATATATATCCCTCAAAGCAGCTTGTTTCTTATGAGCAGGGAAATATTTAGCAGAGAAGTAATAAATCATATCCTGGGGACTACGCACACAACCAGGATCCAGAGAATTAAACCATATCTTAGCATCACCCTTTAATGAGAACGGAAATATTTTAAGGATATAAAAGTAACGAGTTCTCTCACCATTAGTGAACAGGGTGGCTATATCATGTAATTTAGTAAGATGTGCCACAACAGTTTCAGATTCATAGCCATGAAAAGGACCAGATTCAACCAAAGTAATTATATCAGGATCAATAGAGAATTCATAATCCTTATCAGTAACACAGATAGGTGAAGTAGCAAAAGCTGGGTCAGGTTTCATTCTAGCATTAAGAGATTGCCGCTTCTATTTAGCTAATAACCTCTTGAGCTCGTATCTATCTTTGCAAGTTAAAATAGCTAGAGCAGCTTCTTTTTCAAAAACATAACCCTCAGGAATAACAGACAATTCATTTTTATTAGGGGGAGAGTCTTCATCATCACTTTCATCAATATTATCAGTTTCAATATTTTCATTCTCTCTAACCCTAGCAAGTTGTTCATCAAGAAATTCACCAAGTGGCACAGTAGTATCAAGCATAGAAATAGTTTCATCATAAGTATCGTGCATAGCAGAAGTGGCATCATCAATAACATGCGACATATCAGAACGAATAGCAGAAGTAGGTTTAGGTGTCGCAAGCTTACTCAAAACAGAAGGTGAATCAAGTGCAGAACTAGATGGCAGTTCCTTACCTCCCCTCGTAGTTGAGGGATAAATCTTGGTTTTTGGATCTCTCAAGTTTGTCATACTAATAGGCAGATATAAATCACCCTCGTGGGCCCCCTATTGCTCCACCGACGTACTCCTTCCTCCTATATATATACCTATGTACCCCCAAACGATCAAATACGGAGCCAAAACCCTAATTCCCCCGCCGTAACTTTCTGTATCCACGAGATCCCATCTTGGGGCCTGTTTCGGAGCTCCACCGGAGGGGGCATCGATCATGGTGGGCTTCTACATCAACACCATAGCCTCTCCGATGAAGTGTGAGTAGTTTACCTCAGACCTTCGGGTCCATAGTTATTAGCTAGATGGCTTCTTCTCTCTTTTTGGATCTCAATACAATATTCTCCCCCTCTCTTGTGGAGATCTATTCAATGTAATCTTCTTTTGCGGTGTGTTTGTTGAGGCCGATGAATTGTGGGTTTATGATCAATTTTATCTATGAACAATATTTGAATCTTCTCTGAATTCTTTTATGTATGATTGGTTATCTTTGCAAGTCTCTTCGAATTATCAGTTTGGTTTGGCCTACTAGATTGATCTTTCTTGCAATGGGAGAAGTGCTTAGCTTTGGGTTCAATCTTGCGGTGTCCTTTCCCAGTGACAATAGGGGCAGCAAGGCACGTATTGTATTGTTGCCATCAAGGATAACAAGATGTTTTTTATCATATTGCATGAATTTATCCCTCTACATCATGTCATCTTGCTTAAAGCGTTACTCTGTTCTTATGAACTTAATACTCTAGATGCATGCTGGATAGCGGTCGATGTGTGGAGTAATAGTAGTAGATGCATGCAGGAGTCGGTCTACTTGTCTCGGACGTGATGCCTATATACATGATCATACCTAGATAATCTCATAACTATGCTCAATTCTGTCAATTGCTCAACAGTAATTTGTTCACCCACCGTAAAATACTTATGCTCTTGAGAGAAGCCACTAGTGAAACCTATGGCCCCCGGGTCTATATTCCATCATATTAATCTTCCAACACTTAGTTATTTCCTTTGCTTTTATTTTACTTTGCATCTTTATCATAAAAATACCAAAAATATTATATTATCATATCTATCAGATCTCACTCTCGTAAGTGACCGTGTAGGGATTGACAACCCCTTATCGCGTTGGTTGCGATGATTTATTTGTTTTGTGTAGGTGCGAGGGACTCGCACATAGCTCCTACTGGATTGATACCTTGGTTCTCAAAAACTGAGGGAAATACTTATGCTACTTTGCTGCATCACCCTTTCCTCTTCAAGGGAAAACCAACGCTGTGCTCAAGACATAGCAATGTCGTTGAGGATCACTCGACCTTCCTCTGGTGTTATGCATTTCTGGCTGACTCCAGTTACACTTTTTCTGAACAGCTCCCCTCTTATCACAGTAAATGCTTTGGATCGGCGGACGATCTGTTGGGCCTCTTCTTCGTCCTCTGGGAGTTCCTTCCTAAGGATGTACGCGATGTATGGCACTGTCCAGTCGGGAGTGATGACCAAAACCTCCATGATCAAGTCAACCACTGGCGGGACTTCGACTTCAGTGGGATCAGCGGCGCTCTTTGGTTGCGGGGGCTCTTCAGTGAAAGGATCTTCCTGGACTGAAGGTGTATGAATAGGTTCCAAAAACACATTACTGGGAATGGCTTCCCTCTTGGAACCTATCTTCGCGAAATCATCCGCTACTTGATTTTTCAGTCGGGGTATGTGATGGTGTTCTAAACCCTCAAACTTCTTTTCTAAATTTCTCACTGCATTGCAGTAGCCAATCATAGTCGGGCTTCTGACGTCCCACTCCTTCATCACTTGATTCACCACCAAATCTGAGTCGCCGTATACCATGAGGCGACGGACGCCGAGTGAAATGGCCATACGCAACCCGTACAAAAGTGCCTCATACTCAGCTTCGTTGTTGGAGGAATCAAAATGAATTTGGAGAAGATAGCGGAGCTTGTCACCTCGGGGGGATACCAATACTACCCCAGCACTAGAACCATTCAGCATCTTAGATCCATCAAAGAACATGGTCCAATGGTACGAGTGAATCTGAGTCGGCAGTTGCTGTTCGATCCACTCGACGAGGAAATCCGCTATTGCCTGGGACTTGATAGCTTTCTTTGCGTCAAACTTGATATCCAAGGGAAGGAGTTCAATCGCCCATTTTGCCACTCGACCAGTTGCATCTCTGTTGTTCAGAATTTCTAACAATGGTGCGTCACTGACGATTGTAATGGAGTGATCAGAGAAATAATGTGCAACCTTCTTCGTGGTCATGTAAATCCCATAAACAAGCTTCTGATAATGTGGATATCTTTGCTTGGACGGAGTTAAAACTTCAGAAACATAGTATACTGGGCGCTGAACTTTATAGGCTTTTCCTTCTTCTTCCCGCTCGACCATGAGTATTGTACTGACAACTTGTCCAGTGGCTGCAATGTAAAGCAGTAAAGGCTCTTTGCTGATTGGGGCAGCGAGCACCGGCTGGGTGGAAAGCAGGGTTTTGAGATCTGCAAACGCTGCATCAGCTTCAGGAGTCCACTAGAACTTGTCAGATTTCTTCATCAATCGGTAAAGAGGCAATACCTTTTCACTGAGGCAAGAAATGAATCGACTCAAGGCGGCCAAACAACCAGTAAGCTTCTAGACATCATGCACGCGCACATGGCGCTTCATCCGGAGTATGGCACCAACTTTCTCTGGCTTTGCGTTGATCCCTCGTTCGAAAACGAGGAAGCCGAGTAACTTTCCGCCAGGAACTCCGAAAGTGCACTTTGATGGGTTAAGCTTGATATCATATCTTCTCAGGTTGGCAAAGGTTTCAGCAAGGCCAGTCAGCAGGTCGGAACCTTTACGCGACTTGACCACAATGTCATCCATGTATGCTTCCACATTTTGACTGATTTGAGTGAGCAGACACTTCTGAATCATCCTCATGAATGTGGCCCCAGCGTTCTTAAGACCGAATGGCATGGTGACATAACAAAAGCACCCGAATGGAGTGATGAAAGCTGTTTTTATCTCGTCGGGTCCATACAGTCGGATCTGATGGTACCCGAAATAGGCGTCTAGGAAAGACAAACGCTCACACCCTGCAGTTGAATCGACAATTTGGTCAATGCGGGGGATAGGAAAATGATCTTTCGGGCAGGCCCGATTGATATGCTTGAAGCTAATGCACATGCAAAGTGAATCGTCCTTCTTGGGCACCATAACAACATTGGCGAGCCACTCGGAGTGGTAAATCTCTCGGATGAACTTAGCTGCCAGGAGCCGAGCCACTTCCTCACCAATTGCCTTTCTCTTTTGTACGGCGGACCGTTAGAGATGTTCCTTGACTGGTTTTACTTTCGGGTCGACTCGCAAATGATGCTCAGCCAGCCCCCTGGGTGCATCGGTTGGGTGAATATGAATCGACTTGGTTTCACTGGACGACTGAAATGCAGAATCAGTGGCAGGCTTCTTGGAGTGCAGCAAATCACTCGGATCTGCATTTTTCTGGCATTCTTGCATTTCAACTGCTGCCATTTGTGCATCGGTGATTTTTGAGCCCTCCTGGAAGCACTCTTCTACTTTCTGTTGATTGCCAGTGATAGTGATCACTCCTCTGGGACCAGGCATTTTCAATTTGAGGTACACGTAACACGGTCGAGCCATGAAACGTGCATAGGCAGGCCTACCCAGAATGGCATGATAAGCACTCTTGAAATCCACTACTTCGAATGTCAACTTCTCTTTGCGGTAATTCTTGGAATCACCGAAAACCACATCAAGGGCGATTTGGCCGAGTGATTCAGCCTTCTTGCCAGGTATAACGCCACGGAAACTCATATTACTTTCGCTGAGCTTAGATATCGGAATCCCCATTCCCTTCAAGGTTTCAGCATAAAGGATATTCAGGCCGCTACCACCATCCATCAGCACTTTAGTCAGTCGAGTGCCTTCAACAACTGGGTCCACCACCAACGCTTGCCTCCCAGGGGTGGCTATACGTGCTGGATGGTCAGACTGGTTGAATGTGATGGCAGTTTGGGACCACTCCAAATAACTTGGTGTCGCTGGAGCAACCATGTTCACTTCTCTGTTGATAACTTTCAATCGACTTTTGCTCTCAACATCAGTCAGTCGAGTGGAGTTGACGTTGGGAAAACCATCATCATCCTCGTCCTTGTCCTCATCCTTGTCCGACTCCTTTTCCTTCTCCTTGGGTTGTTTCTCTCGAAACTACTGAATCAGGAGTCGACACTGCCGAGTGGTGTGCTTGGGATAAATCATATTACCCTCTTCACCTTTCTTGGTGTGAATGTGACATGGCAAATCCAACACATCATTTTCGTCTTGATCTTTCACTTTCTTGGGATTCCAGGGCCCTTTGGGCTTCCCCTTGAACTTTCCTTGAGCCACAACTAAAGCCTCACCAGGAGCAACTGGCTCGGCCTTACGCTTCTGTTTCCGATTGGAAGTACCTCCACCGGTGTCCTGGGCGACTGTTTTGTGCTTGCCACTCCGGAGTCGGCCTTCTTCTTCGCCCTTAGCGTATTTGGTGGCAATCTCCATCATCCGAGTCTGGGACATATCTCCTGTCCGACCGAATTTCAGATTCAACTCCCGATACTTGACGCCTTCCTTGAAGGCACAAACTGCTTGGTGATATGACACATTCTCCACTGTATGGTGTAACATGATCCATCTCTGAATATAGTCTCTCAGGGTTTCATTCGGTTTTTGTACACAACTCTGCAATTCAGTCAACCCCGCTGGTCGCTTGCAAGTACCTTCAAAAGTCCTAACAAACACTTGGGCGAGTTCCTCCCAACTGAATATACTGCCGGGTGCCAACTGGTTCAGCCACGCCCTGGCCGAGCCTTCCAACATTAGAGGAAGGTGCTTCATGGTGACTTCATCATTGCCGCCACCAATCTGTACAGCTACTCGGTAGTCTTCAAGCCAAGTGTCAGGCTTAGACTCACCCGTAAACTTGCAGACTCCAGTCGCCAACCTGAAATTGGGAGGAATCACTGCATGCCTGATGGCTCTACTAAAACACTCGGGGCCTGAAACATGCACTCTACTGCCAGTCGGATAATCTCTGTCATGGCCTTCTCTGTGTGCTCTATTCCTGTGAACCAGACCTTGAACGAGAATAGATCTCGCATCAAAGCCTGGCTCCCTTAGGTCGACTGGTATTCTTCGCTCGCCGCTGTGAGGGCGTCTGTCATCATGCCGACGAGGCACATATGACCCACTCCTCGGAAGAGGCGTGGGCACTCGACGTCGGTCGTCATGGCCAAGGCGGTGATCATATTGCTCATGGTTCTGTACTAATCTTGCCTGTGCCCACGTCCTTCACGCCGCGGGGGCGATCTCGGGCTGTGGGCCGACTATACTATATCTGCTACCACAGATCTACTATGAATCCTATTCTGCGACTGAGACACTGCGGTATTATGCTCTCCAGCTGCCCGGAGCAAGGCCCGGATCTGCATCAAACCTCTGCCCGCCTCCGACTAAGAGGGCTGGTTTGACTATGCTATTCGGGCCACAACTATGAGATTTTGAATCGGAGTGCGGTATACCTGAGTTTGAGGTGGAAAAAGCTGTCGTCGACTGGATTCAGGCATTCGCTGTCGAGCATGCTCCTCGAGTGCATGCTGTAGGTTCTCCAGTCGAGTGCGCTCAGACAAGTTGGTCAGGCGCGCTTCCTCCAAGGCCCGAGCCTCAAGGGTCTCTCCAACGATAGGAGTGTGAAGTGCATCCATGTTGCGGCGGCGAAGCTCTTCCTTCTGTTGCGAAGAAAGGGGCTCGGGGCGGTACTCCTCGTGAACGCGCGACGGATCGCTGCCGCCATCACCACCGCCGTTGCGGGGGAAGCCAGGAGGACTGGGTGGTCCGTTGACCATCAAGACTTCTGCCGCGGGATCGCTGCTGTCGCACTCGGATGTGGTCTCGATGGAGCCAGTCGAACAGGCCGTAGAGTGTTTCGTCAGGCTCGATTGACACGACTTGAGAGGTGGCCGACTGGCAGGCCACCGCGTGCCTCACCCACCGCCAGAGCTGCGACTGACCGGAACGCTTGTGCCGGCAGGCGGCGGGGATGAGGACACCATAGGAACTGACCGATATTGGGTCGACGGTTGCCGGAGAAGGACGCCGCGGACGCACGCGTGAAAGTGCGTCGCCCCACGGACAGGGAGCGCATCGACGTCGACTGGTGCTTCCTGGAGCCAGGCAGAATCATCAGCGATGAACACGAGCGCGCCGAGACGGATCTCGCTGCCCTCAACCGGTCCGTCGGCGGAAACCATGATGATGAGAATCGGAGAAATCGCAACTCCACCAAAAATTCGCTAAGACACCTGCCCCACGGTGGGCGCCAACTGTTGTGGATCTAAGACTGACAGTAGAATGGGGGGTAGGTATGAGGAGGCAAGATCCTAGCTATGGCGAAGTTGTACACACAAGTTTTACGAGTTCAGGCCCTTCGCGGAGGAAGTAACAGCCCTACGTCTCGGTGCCCGGAGGCGGTTGACTGGATTATATATGTGTGTGTTTACACGGGGTGCGAACTCTTGTGCCAGTGGAGGGGGGTGGCTTATATAGAGTGCGCCAGGACCCCAGCCAGCCCACGTTACAAGGGGTTTAAGGTACATAAAGAGGGGGGGCGTTACTGGTAACGCTAGTAATTAAGTGACATAAATGCCTATTAAGTCTATGAAGTAAACGTCCGACCGTTGTCATGCAGAGTGACTTTAGGTTTTCTGTCTGTCGAGTGATAATTGTTGTGGTCGAGTGACCTTGAACCTTCTGAGTGGAATGCCTTGTAGTCGAGTGGATGATGCTATCCCTTGAATTCTTCTGGTTTTAAGATGGTGTCCTAGGGGAGGGTGTCTAGGTCAGGCCTATGACCCTACCCTAGGTACATGGCTTCATCAATGATGACGAGGATGTGGAAGACGCGGTCACTTCTAACCCGGGTATGACTTTTGCAAACTTGTCTTTGCTTTCTCAGCCATTTTGTTGGTCGACTGAATTCTGGCGGTTAATTATTTTTGCAGCTCCTCCCAATGTCATTGATCTTCCAGACAACGACGAGGATGTGCCGCTGAGGCCCATGGGAGGGAGGAGTAAGAATACATCAACTGGTAAGGTGCCCCAGTCGATGCTAGTGATGGAGCCGATGATCCAGGAGACCGGCGATGCCAACCGGGCTTCTATGACTTTTGTCATACCATTGTCGAGTGCTCAGCCTTTGGTGTTGACTGCACAGATTCCATCCGATAGACCATCTTCACTCTTCACTGCGCATCATGTCCCGGAGGACCAAGTGGGTGCTGCCAAGGAAGCTATACGCCAGGCAGGCATCATGATGGAGCAGATGAAGGTGGTTCGGGGGGCCAGTCAAGCTGCTTATGACGCTAGCTTAGCTCTCCAGAGCAACGTCCAGGTTGGTTGATTATCGACTGATCCCTTAGCTTGTCGCTTGTTCTGTTAGGATATGCTACCCGAAAATTTTCCTTCTACATCTTTTCGTCAGTCTGCATTTTGCATTTGTACACCCACTAGATGTTTAATTTATTGATGAATAGCACTGCCGAATAGTTTTGCTTCTTGAGTCGACTAGATTGTGTCGATTGAGTCTTTGAACCAGTGGGGGCACGCTGAGTGCACCCACGTGGTGTAGTCCCCGAGACCATAGTTGACTGCGGGCAGTCGGCTATGGTCTGAGAATTAGAACTTTCTCACTTGGTCTGAAAGGATCATGTCGAGTGTAACTTGAACCAGTGGGGGCACGCTAAGTGCACCCACTGGGTGCAGTCCTCGAGACTACTGTTGAATGTTTGATTCGGCAATAGTCTGAGAATTCTTTTCACTCGGGAGTGAATAACTTTTGATTCTTTCCACTGATGTAACAATTGTTGACTTCAGAAATCCTGTGAGCTCATCTCCAAATTTTCCGAATTTGAGGAGAAGCAGAGACAGCTCAATCTTGACTTGGAGTTGGCTAAGTAGAACATGCAGAAGGCCAAAGATGAGACAACCGGTATCGAAGGTAACAACCGGTCGATTGTTTAACTTGGCCGACTCACAAGTCATCTCCTCATTCTTCTGTCTAACCCGAGTGCATATCTTTCAGAGAAAATGAAGCAGGCTCTGGCGAAAAAGGACCTCGATCTTGCTGTTGCGCAAAAGGAGGCTCAGGAGAGGACTGCGCTTGCTGACAAGAAGCTGGCCTCAGTCGGGGCGCTAGAGGAAGAAAACACCAAGTTGAAGGCATCTCTTAACGAATCCAACCAAGAAGTGACCCGCTGAAGAAAGACAAAGTGGCTTTGAACGAGAAGATTGAAGGCATTTCTCGTAAGAGAAATGACCTGGAAGCTTATCCGGGGGCACTCGCCAAGAAGCTATTTCTTATGCTCAAAGGTATTCTTCCTTGTCTGACTGTTTAGCTATCGTCAATTCACCATGCAACCGTCGACTCATTATTTCTTTGCATTGTAGAATTCTGCCAAAACTTTGAGGAAGAAACCGGATGGATCGAGACAGGCCTGGACCCTGTCATTTCCCCTGTTGGTGATGTGGCTGCCATGAACATGCTCCGACTGGAATCCCGTGTTGCTAGTGTTACGGACTACCTTGCTCGCCTAAAGGTTGCGGTGAGGCGGATTAACTCAACGCTTTGGCCATGGGAGACGCTCCAGAATGACCTCGAGTCTTTGATGACTCGAATCAAAGAGGTCCCTGGCCAAGTGCAGGAGTGGAAGAAGTCATCTGCTCGTTGCGGTGCTGACGTAGCTCTGTCGCTAGTTTGAGTCCACTACAAGGAAGCCAAGGAGGAAAAGCTAGTAGCGATCAAGGTTGCCAATACCAGAAAACACGACTTCCAGTCCTTCATGGAAACCTCTATAGCCGCTGCCACTCGAATTGCAGATGGGATCGACCTGGACAAATTCATCGAGCCTGCCTGTCCTCCTCCCGTGGAGTGAACAAACTTTTTATGATCCGATTAAATTTGCCTCGGTATGCCGAGTGGTTTTTGTAACTGTTTAAACTCCTTCGGGCCTGATGCCCGAGCACCTTAAACTGCGATCTGGAACCTCGTAGGATTTATCTAAACTTGGTTGCTTTTGGATCTTTTGACTCTTTGAGTAGAATTTGTTTCTTCAGTTTGAGTTTCTACTGACTTTGTGATGCAGCTCAGTCAAGTGAACCATGGATAAAGGTACTTAGTGTTTCCCACGGCCTGCACCTCATCGTCCTTGTGGATCGGGATGGAGCGGACATTGTATTTGTATCGTAGTTCCGAGGATGAGGTCGTGGTCGACCTGCACCTCGCCGTCCTTGTAGATAAGGATGGAGTGAACGTTGTATTTGTGTCGAAACTCGAAGGATAGATCATGGTCAACCTGCACCTCATCGTCCTTGCGGATAAGGATGGAGCGTGTTTTAAAACTTAGGCGAGTACGAGACTGCAGCTAAGCCCCTAAGTGAGAGGGTTGCTCACCACTCGGTAGGATTTTTTAAACTTAGGCGAGTACTGGAATGCAGCCAAGTCCCCGAGTGGGAGGGTTGCTCACCACTCAGTAGGATTTTTTAAATTAGGCGAGTACTGGACTGTAGCTAAGCCCCCGAGTGGGAGGGTTGCTCACCACTCGATATGATTTTTTAAACTTAGGCGAGTACTGGACTGCAGCTAAGCCCCCGAGTGGGAGGGTTGCTCACCACTTGGTAGGATTTTTTAAACTTAGGCGAGTACTGGACTGCAGCTAAGCCCCCGAGTGGGAGGGTTGCTCACCACTCGGTAGGATTTTTTTAAACTTAGGCGAGTACTGGACTGCAGCTAAGCCCCCGAGTTGGAGGGTTTCTCACCACTCGGTAGGATTTTTAAACTTAGGCAAATCAGGTTCGTGGTTAAACCCCCGAATGGGAGGCATGCTCTCCACTCGGTGGGATTTTAATTGTTGGAACTTAGGCGAATCGGATTCGCGACTAAGCCATCCACTGGGGGATTTTGGACACATGTATAAGAAATAACAATCATTTAGGAGACTGCAAAACCTTGTCTTTTATAAACAAACTGAAAGGTACTTCTTATTACATCTCGACGGTCCGAATGATTAAGTGTTAAAGTGGTGGAGAAGCTCTGCATTCCAGGCACGTGGCTCGTCTTTCTTGTGTTCCACATCGTACATGTGATATGCACGTGGAGCACTTTGGTGATGATGAAGGGGCCTTCCCAGGCAGGAGCGAGCTTGCGTGGACGTTGCTGGTCCACTCGGAGAACCAGGTCTCCTTCCTGAAATGCTCGACCCCTCACGTTTCTGGCGTGAAAATGCCACAGATCTTGTTGATAGATGGTCGACCGGATCAATGCCATCTCTTTTGCTCTTCCAGAAGGTCTACAACATCTTGACGGGCTTGGTCTGCTTCGGCTTTTGAGAAGAGTTCCACTCGCGGGGCATTATGAAGCAAATCAGTCGGTAGCATGGCCTCGGCTCCATAAACCAGGAAGAAGGGGGTCCAGCCAGTCGACCGATTTGGCGTTGTCCTCAGGCCCCACAGTAGTGATGGTAACTCATCTACCCAGGCATCGGCCACATGCTTGAGATCTTGCATTAACCTGGGCTTCAACCCTTGGAGGATTAGACCATTTGCTCTTGTTCGTTCAACTGCGGGTGAGCGACTGAAGCATAATCGACCCGAGTGCCTTGGGAAGCACAGAAATCTCTGAACTCATCTGAATCAAAGTTTGAACCATTGTCTATGACGATGCTGTGCTGGACTCCAAACCTAAATGTTAACCCCCTGACGAAGCTGACGGTAGTGCTCGAATAGAGGCTTTTGATGGGCTTGGCTTCAATCCATTTAGTGAACTTGTCAACTGCAACAAGTAGGTGAGTGAAACCACTTCTGCCAGTCCTCAAGGGTCCAACCATATCCAACTCCCAAACGGCAAATGGCCAGACGAGTGGAATGGTCTTCAGGGCTGAAGCGGGCTTGTGAGACATGTTGGAGTAGAACTAGCAACCCTCACACTTGTCGACTATTTCCTTTGTCATTTCATTTTCTCGCGGCCAGTAAAAACTTGCTCGGTATGCTTTGGCCACTATTTTCTGTGAGGACGCATGGTGACCACAAGTCCCCGAGTGGATATCATTGAGAATCATTCGACCTTCTTCTGGGGTAATGCATCGCTGAGCAACTCCAGTCACACTTTCTCTGTACAGTCAACCGCTTATCACGGTGAAGGCTTTGGATCGACGGATGATCTGTCGCGCTTCATCTTCGTCTTCTGGCAGCTCTTTCCTGAGAATATATGCGATGTACGATACAGTCCAATCAGGAATGACGGCCAAAACTTTCATGACTAGGTCGACCACAGCTGGGACTTCAACTTCAGTCGGATCAGTGGAACTCTTAGGTTGCGGGGGCTCTCGTGAAGGGATCTTCCTGGACTGATGGTGTGTGAAGATGCTCTAAGAACACATTGCTGGGAATGGGATCTCGCTTAGAACCTATCTTAGCCAGGTCATCTACTTCCTGGTTCTTCAGTCGGGGAATATGGTGGAGCTCTAGACCTTCAAACTTCTTTTCTAACTTTCTAACTGCATTGCAATAGCCAGTCATAGCCGGGCTTCTGACATCCCACTCTTTCATCACTTGATTAACCACCAAATCCGAGTTGCCGAAGACCATTAGGCGACGGACGCCGAGTGAAATGGACATTCTCAACCCATACAAAAGAGCTTCGTACTCAGCCTCATTATTGGAGGAATCAAAGTGAATCTGAAGGACATAGCTAAGTTTGTCGCCTCGCGGGGATACCAGAACAACTCCAGCACCAGAACCGCTCAACATTTTGGACCCATCAAAGAACATAGTCCAATGTTCCGACTGGACTTGAGTCGGTTGTTGTTGTTCAATCCATTCGATGAGGAAATCTGCTATTGCTTGGGATTTGATTGCTTTCTTTGCCTCAAACTTTATATCCAATGGAAAGAGTTCAATCGCCCACTTTGACACTCGACCAGTTGCATCTCTGTTGTTCAGAATTTCTGACAATGGAGCATCGCTGACGACAGTCATGGAGTGATCTAAGAAATAATGTGCCACCTTCTTTGCAGTCAAGTAAATTCCATAGACCAACTTTTGGTAATGCAGATACCTCTGCTTGGATGGAGTTAAGACTTCAGAAATATAGTACACTAGGCGCTGAACTTTATAGGTTTTACCTTCTTCTTCCCGCTCGACCGTGAGTACTGTACTGACAACTTGTCCAGTGGCTGCAATATAAAGCAGAAAAGGCTCCTTGCTAACTGGAGCAGTGAGCACCGGCTGGGTGGAAAGCAGGGTTTTGAGCTCTGCAAACGTTGCGTCAGCTTCAGGAGTCCACTCAAACTTATCAGATTTCTTCATCAATCGGTAAAGAGGTAATGCCTTTTCACCGAGACGAGAGATGAACCGACTCAAGGAGGCCAAACAACCAGTAAGCTTCTGAACATCGTGTATGCGCACAGGGAGTGTCGTGGGTTTGTCACGGCAAATGTCCTCGTGAAAGGACTTAGTTGTGGAGCCATCGCAACGGGTTAGCTTAAAGGGGTTAAAACGGACAAGGGGACACGGGAGTTTGTACTAGTTCGGCCCCTTCGATGAAGGTAAAAGCCTACGTCTAGTTGTGATTGGTATTGCTAGGGTTTCGAAGGCCAGAGAGCGAATCCGCTTTGTCTGGCTTTCGAGTTGTTGTTGTCTGTCCCTAAACCGCGGTCGGGTCGTCCCTTTATATACATAGGTTGACGCCCGCCGGGCTACAGAGTCTCAAAGCCGGTTTATAAACGTATTCGGTTTGGCCTCTCTCTTTCTATCTTACTATACAAGTTACATGACTAGGCCGGTTTACATTTACATACTGTAACTCGCCTTTGGGCCCTCCGTAAAGCGCTAGCATCTTTACATCTTCATGAGCTTCTAATCTTCAAAGAGCCAACCCGGCTACATAAGGCCGGTTTACCTCCAGTAGTAATATCCCCAACATTAGGCCCCAGATTGGTTTGAACTTATTCATGTCAATCTTCCACACTTTAGAAAAAATCTTCTCTCTTGTCTTCATTTTTGATCTTGTAAACCGCCGTGACGTCATACTTCAAAATTACGATAAACCGTCCTGACGTCATCCATCCGTTGATATCGGAGATTTCCTTCATTTAATATATATCTAGTTATCGAGGCGACACCTTTATTAACTTATCCATTTTTTGGACTCCTCAATTCCCGCACTTGCCATTTTTCACTTCGCCTTATAAATAGGACCGAGGGGTCATTTTCACCGTTTCCCCCCGTGCCTCTTCGCATCGTCTTCCTCGCGCCGCTTAACCTCTGGAACTCCGCCGCCACCGTCGACCGTTGTTTCCGCTCCGACCTCGGCCGCTGCATCGTCCTGAACGCACCAGAGAACTGCGGCGCCCTTCCGCTTCCTCACTAGCTCCGGTAAGTTCTCTGCTTTTTTCACCATAGATCTGTTCTAGGGTTTCGATATTCCTCGCAGTTCTTCCAAAGTTCATCAGTGCTATTCTTCCATGTTCTTCTTTTAATAGATGGACACGTCATGCTTGATACATCTCTTACCGTAGCTTACCTACCATGATCATCACAAATATTTATGCGCAAAGAACTAATCTGTCTGTCAAAAATTGCTTCAGTTCTGCACCCCTTCAAGATCTAATTATTTTTGCTTTTCTGTCTTATCTACAGATCCGAAAGTTTTATACATCACTATGAGATCTGTTTCTCCTCACACCAATATAAGCGATTTGACATTGGATAAATAGTCTATGCCATTAGCCCTCTGATAAACCGGAAGAGCATGTTACCTTCATAATTACGCTCTGGTTTAACAGTGTCTGATCAATCCTGCGCTAGCATTACCTTCTTTCTCATTATACTAGTCTCCGGGTTGTACCATTTATTATATTAGTACGTTTCTTACTCCCTTGTCTCTTGTGTATGATCATGCATAATTTATAAACCGGCCTTTCATTTTCAGTGCTTTGCAATGGCCAAACAATTCACTGCCTGCAATTGGGCTTGTTCCCGGGTTACTAAGGCTCAATTGGATGAGATGGTTAGGATCGGCTCTCTGCCTAAGAAAACTAAGATCAAATGGCGAGCCCCAGGAACTGAGAATCCTCCAACCCCAAGACAAGGCGAAGTGGTAATCTTTGTTGACCATATAGGCTGTGGTTTCAAACCGCCAGGGTCAAAATTTTATCGAGATGTGCTTGCCAGCTTCCAACTGCATCCACAAGATATTGGTCCCAATTCAGTCTCCAACTTATGCAATTTCCAAGTCTTCTGTGAAGCCTATTTACAGGAAGAACCAACTGCAGAATTGTTCTGGGATTTCTTTCACTTAAACCGGCGCACAGAGTTTGTGAATGGCCCGAATACAGAGCTTGGTGGTGTCTCGATTCAGAAGCAGAAAGAAGTGGAATTTCCTCATGCCAAACACCATAGCCACCCAAAGGAATGGAACCAAACATGGTTCTATTGCAGAGACACTTCGCCTGAAGATGAGAATCCCCTTCCCGGCTTCCGAGATCATAGATTATCCAATACTCACCCAATGCCACAACGCCTGAGCTCCTCAGAAAGGGCAAAATACGCTCCTCAAATCGCCAAGCTTTGGGCATTTATGGCAAACGGTTTAACAGGTGTGGATTTTGTACACTATTGGATATCCTGGAGTATTTTGCCGCTAAGCCGGCGTCCCGGTTTAATGTGCTAATATACCGGTGAGGTTGACGATCCTCAACGCCACTGCAACATCCAATTATCCGAGGAAGAAGTTACTGAAGGGGTAAAGAAAATTCTGAATGAATCAGAACTGGTCTGTAGTCAAACCGGTCTGAATCCCTTCTACACCAAAAACAAACCGCCTGCTGTAAGCATTACACTTCCTCTTCATCTCTAATATCTTTGACTTATACAAGCTATAACCCTTCTTCTTTATATGTATAGGGTGATGACCCTTTCTGGAAACAAAAATCCATAGAGAAAGCGGCAAAGCCAACTGGAGATAAAGTGGCCAAACCAACCCGCCCGAAGACCAAAGCCGTAAAACGGACATCAAAGCGGAAAACGGCTGGCCGGATTGCTATGGAACTTGATGATGATACTGATGACCCAGAAGCTGAGGTAGAACTTGACTCACTTGGCTCTCTTTTTATGCATCTTGTTAACAATGATCTTCCTCAGGAGGAGGCCGAAGCTAGTCAGGCTGAGGACGTAGAGGTAATTACCCTTCCCTCCGGTTCAGACTCTATGCCAACACAAAAAACTCGCCAAACAATCCGGAAAGTAAGCTTTTCTCATCCTCTTGCTCACTTGGATCCAACATTTATTTTGAAGACTCAACAGCATGAGGCTCGCCGGATAACTCGGCACAATGGCCAACAGGTCACCTCTATCGGTTTACCTGATACTCCGGTTCGGAAGTGCCGGTCTGAGGTCTCTCCTACTTCTGACCATTCTTACTCCAAGGAAGGTTATTTCAGACAGCCTCTTAATCCGTCTGATTCAAATTATCAGGTGACACCTCCTTCCTCTTCTGGTGAATCGACAGCAACTCAACTCCCCCCTTTGAAAACCGTGGCTGGGTGAGTTACGAAAAACCTTTCCTTTCAATGCGCCCTACATCTTTTGAACAGGATGTTAACCCTTTTTATTCTATTTGCAGGGCCAAAGCCAGACCCAGCAAGAAAGCTCGGATCACCAATCTGCCAGAAGACCCTGTTGCTGAAGAAGAAGAACCAAGAGTTGAACCGGAGCAAACAGGTGAACCAGAAGGCCTCCATCCTGAAACAACTTTTGATGATCCGCCCCTTGACGGCCAACATACTGACGAACCCACAGATGTTGAGCCTGCCGCCCCTGATGCTGAACCGGCAGAACCAAACCAGGCTAATCCAATGAAAGACACTGAAATTCCATCATCATCCGCCCAAAATCCTGAAGGCCAAGGCGATGATGTTATTATTACTGGAGCAGGCCACAGTTCTCCTGGTCATCCCGTCATTTTGGCTCAGCATAGTGCCAAAGAAGAGCAAATTGCCAGGGATAAAGGTAAATGGAGCAGCGACTTATCAAACTATGCTCATCTTAACGCTGATGAGCTTCCGGCTTCTTGAACCGTCTGCACTCAAACCGGGAGTAAGAAGCCGGTTTGGTGAATTTGATGAAAGAACGATATGAGGTAAATTCTTCTCCCTTGCACATTGATTTATAGCTGAAATACTATTCCAAGTAGCCCCCAAGAGCCGTTTTATGATTGTCAATCATAAACCGGGTCTTTGTAACACTTTAAGCATCCCATCATTAATCCTTGCCAAGGCGTGTCTTCAATTATAGATAAAACTCATGTTTGAAAAATTAGATAACATTCTGTAGCATAGCCCCAAAGGCCGGTTTAACTTGGCAAGTTAATCCGGTTTTTATTCCACACCGTCAGTTTAGAACAAACGTACATTAGCCCCCAAGTGTCAAGAATAATGCTTGCATTGTTCTGAAGACTTGCATAGAAGGTAGTATTTGAGAGCAAATAAGCATTAGCCCCCAAGTATGAAGTGGATAACTTGTTATATGCTTTATACTTAGTGCCTATATATGTTGTTTTGTTGAAGATACCTTCAATGTTGCAGGCTGAACTGAGAAGCAAAGATGCCAAAAACTCTGACTTGCAAAAAAATGTGAAGTCGCAACAAGCCGAAGCTACAAAATCCAAGGAGGAGCTGACCCAAGCCCTGGCCGGAATGGAAAAATTGAAAGAATCCTTCAATCAAGATTGTGCTGCATGGGAAACCAAAAAAGCCGGTTTGACCAAAAGAGCCGTAGATGCCGAGGAAGCCCTGAAACCGGTGGCTGAAGAACTAGCCGGTTTGAAGCGCCAAATCAATGCTATGACCTCTGCTATCTTTGGTAAGTATCTGCTTATGTATGTCGCATTAGTCAATGAAACTTAAAAGTGACCACGATGTTGAAAAAAATCTTTGGCAGGAACTCGGATCACTCATCTTGGTGCAGATATGCGGATGAAGCTCAAAGCGGCATACACATTGGTTGAGCAGCTATACTCTGGATCTCAGCAAGCCATTAGTACAGCAGCTTATAACAAACCGGTGCCAACATTGATTAAGGAAACCCTTGAGAAGCTGGGCATGTTACCGGTGCGTATTGCCGAGTTGAAAAGAGCTACTGCAAGAGCCGGAGCATTAACTGCCCTTATTCGAGCCAAGGCCTGGATTCCAGATCTTGAAGCGAAGGATATCATTAAAGGGTATCCAGGCGTGAAAGAAGACGGTTCAAACTTTGACAATGATGATCTTCGGCGGTTGACCAAACAAATGCGGCCAGCGGCCAGCAAATTAGCTGAAGGCACCAATTTGTCCCATTTTCAACCGTTTTATGATGCAGAAGGGAAAAGACAGCCGGCCGAGATCCATGAAGTCGAAGAACTTGTGCCTCCGATTTGTAAGCACACTTATGCCCCTGATATTAACCCTTCTGATCTTATCCATGAAGAAGCAGTATTCCAAGCTTTAACCGGAATCGACTGGTCAACGACTGATTTCCAGGGGCTGGGGCGGGATGAAGAAGTGCGTAAACCAACTGATCCACAACCGTCAAACCTTCATGATGAAGAGTCCTGATCCGGTCGCTGGTTTATATGGCTACTGTAAAAAACAATGGCACTGTTGAGCCACTTTAAAGCTTCATGTAATAGGATAGCTGAAACTTTGTTTATCTGTCATGCCATCGAGCATGCTTCATAGCCCTTTGTGACAATCTGTGCCGCCCTTCAGGATATATTTTATGCATAGTCTATGATGACTTGCCTTCCTGGGTACAAAAAACTTAAAAGTGTCTAGCGGTTTACCGCTAAACATGTCATAATATCCAAGAAGTATATAGTACTTGAGCTGAATAATCAAGTGTTTGTACAAAAAATAATGTACAGAACATACCTCATTGAGTGAGCAAAAGTGTATACAGCAAAGGTGTTTAACACCAACCCGATACGTTTCTTCATAATGCTGGTCTATCTATTAAACCGGACCGGTATACCTACCGGATTTTCTTCATAACACTAGTGATTTAGTCAAACCATACCGGGTCAGTGACCACCGGTTTATAACTGATCATGAGCCAACAGCTGGTGGTTGGAAAGCACGCCGGATCAAGGATGCCGGTTTATCAAAAAATACTTATGATTGTCAACAAACAAAATTCAAATAGGAAAATATGCGAGACTTTTTACGAGCTGCCAGGCGCCAAATCGAGGCTTTTCATGGGCTGCCAGGCCTCTGAGTTAAACCATTTAACAAAGCCTTTTAAGATTGGCCTCCAATTAACCAATCACCGTTTTAACTATGACAAGTTTAGGGTCTGTAAAAGATTGACTTGTCAAACGTTCCATGGGTCATGCCAGGATTACCTGGATAGGAGTGGCTTACTTGATGAAGGCAGGTTAACCCGGGGTTTTAGGTGAATACACCAGGCTTCCAAGCCATGGCTTGATAGCCAATTACGAGGGTCCTTTCAAACTCTTTGTTGCTTTGCAAAAAGAGCCCCCAAGTAACTTTGTGAGCGATGCTCAGCGTGTGCCTATGTTTGAGTTTGTACAGTGTAGAATACTCTCTTTGGCTCCACAAATTTTTCCTTGTGTGGCTGAAATGCCTATCAAGAGGTGTAGCTGTGGTTCAAACATGACCAAGCCCCCTAGTGATTTTCTTTATCTTTATGCAGTTGCTAAATCCGGTTTAACAAAGACTCCGCTTTGCCTGTTAACTTGTAAAAGCACACATATGATATAAGAAAGAACAGATACCCCACTTATAATGGAGGCTCCGGTTTATTATATGGTATATACACTGTCATAAATATGTACAGGTGAAAAGGCCTATGGCTTCAAGTATAGTAAGGCCGAAGGAGAGCTATGTTCCATGGCCTCTTTGTCTCCTCCTCCGATTGACGTGAGTCTTCATGCTCTCGAACATCAATGAGGTAGTAGGATTCGTTGTGCAGATTTTTCCTGACCATAAAGGGTCCTTCCTAAGGGGGGATAACTTATGCATATCAGTCTGATCCTGGATGAGCCGGAGCACCAAATCACCTTCTTGAAAGGTTCTAGTTTTAACCCGGCGGTTGTGATAACGTCGAAGATCTTGTTGATAAATCGCCGAACGCGCTGTTGCAAGATCCCGCTCTTCATCCAACAGGTCCAGAGAATCCTGACGTGCCTTCTCATTATCAGCTTCAACATAAGCTGCCACACGGGGCGAATCGTGATGGATGTCACTAGGAAGAACCGCCTCTGCTCCATAAACCATGAAGAAAGGCGTGTAACCCGTAGACCTATTGGGTGTGGTGTTGATGCTCCATATCACAGAAGGTAGCTCCTCGACCCAACAACTTGGCGTCCGCTTTAAGGGAACCATAAGCCTTGGTTTGATACCCCGCAGAATTTCTTGATTTGCCCTTTCCGCTTAACCAATAGGTTGGGGGTGAGCCACTGATGCTAGATCAAGCCGGATGTGCTCACGTTGACAGAATTCTTCCATCTCTCCTTTTGACAAGTTAGTGCCATTATCTGTTATAATGCTATGTGGAAAGCCAAACCGGAATATCACCTTTTTGATGAATTGAACTACTGTGGCTGCATCACACTTGCTGACTGGCTCTGCCTCTACCCATTTAGTGAATTTATCAACTGCTACTAACAGATGGGTCTTCTTGTCTTTGGAGCGCTTGAAGGGTCCAACCATATCCAGTCACCAAGTGGCAAACGGCCATGTAATTGGAATCATCCGCAACTCTTGAGCCGGAACGTGCGCACGGCGAGCAAACTTTTGACATCCATCACATCTTTTGACTAAATCCTCTGCATCAGCATGCGCCGTCAACCAGTAAAAACTGTGGCGAAAAGCTTTAGCAACCAACGACTTTGAACCGGCGTGATGACCGCAATCCCCTTCATGAATTTCTCGCAAAATCTCACAACCTTCTTGAGGAGAAACGCATCATTGAATCGCTCCTGAAACACTGTAACGATGTAACTCCCCGTTGAGTATGGTCATGGACTTGGAACGCCAAATTATCTGTCGAGCCAACGTTTTTTCAGCTGGTAACTCGCCCTGGTTCATGTAATCCAGATATGGGATCATCCAATCCAGTATGGCATGCAAAGTTGCCACCAATTGAGCCTCCGGATCAGGAACAGCCAAATCTTCTTCGGTTGGTATTTTGACTGACGAATTGTGCAACACATCAAGAAAGACATTGGGCGGAACCGGTTTACGTTGGGAACCAAGACGACTTAAAGAGTCCGCCGCTTCATTCTTCCGCCGGTCTATATGGTCCACCTGATAACCTTTAAAGTGACCAGCCACTATGTCCACCTCTCGCTGATATGCAACCATGAGTGGGTCCTTTGAATCCCAAGTGCCAGACACTTGCTGAGCCACTAGATTTGAATCGCCGAAGCACTTAACCCGGCTCAAATTCATCTCTTTAGCCATCCGAAGACCGTGGAGTAAAGCCTCATATTCAGCTGCATTGTTAGTACAAGGGAACATTAAACGGAGGACATAACAAAACTTATCACCTCATGGGGAAGTTAATACGACTCCAGCACCCGAACCCTCTAGCTGTCTGGACCCATCAAAATGAATAGTCCAATATGTATTATCTGGTTTCTCCTCAGGTGCCTGTAACTCCATCCAATCGTTGATGAAATCTACGAGTGCCTGGGACTTGATCGTCGTGCGGGGTATATATCTGAGCCCGTGGGGTCCAAGCTCAATGGCCCACTTGGCAATCCGGCCAGTTGCCTCTCTGTTTTGAATGATGTCACCCAGAGGAGCTGAACTAACTACTGTGATAGGATGGCCCTGAAAATAGTGTTTGAGCTTCCGGCTTGCCATAAACACCCCATACACCAGTTTCTGCCAATGCGGATACCTCTGCTTTGACTCAATGAGCACCTCACTGATATAATAAACCGGCCGTTGAACCGAATACTCTTTGCCAGGCTCTTTGTGCTCTACCACAATGGCTACGCTGACATCCCGGGCATTAGCAGCCACATATAATAATAAGGGCTCTTTATCGATCACTGCTGCCAGCACGGGCGGTTCCACGAGCTGTTTCTTCAGATCTTCAAACACCTTATCAGGTGCTTCACTACAGACAAAGTTATCCGTTTTCTTGAGCATCTAATATAAGGGAATGGCCTTCTCTCCAAGGCGGCTGATAAACTGGCTCAAGGCTGTAATCCGGTCGGCCAGATGTTGCACATCGTTAATACATGCCGGTTTAGCCAAGGACGTAATTGCTGCAATCTTTTCCGGATTAGCCTCAATGCCTCTGTTTGAAACCAGAAAGCCTAAGAGCTTGCCTGCTGGGACACCGAAAACACACTTCTCCGGATTGAGCATCATCTTGTAGACACGGAGATTGTCAAAAGTTTCCCGTAGATCATCTATCAAAGTCTCCTCCTTTCTGGATTTGACCACAATATCATCTACAAACGCATGGACATTGCGCCCAATTTGCTTATGAAGGCAATTCTGAACACATTGCTGGTAAGTTGCCTGGGCACTCTTGAGTCCAAAGGGCATGGAAACATAGCAGAAGGCTCCAAAGGGAGTTATAAAGGATGTCTTCTCCTAGTCCTTAACTGCCATTTTGATCTGATGATAACCAGAGTAAGCATCCAAAAAACACAAACGGTCACAACCCACCATAGCATCAATTATCTGATCAATGCGAGGGAGAGCAAAGGGGTCTGCAGTGCAAGCCTTGTTTAAATCTGTATAGTCCACACACATGCGCCAAGTGCCGTTTTTCTTAAGAACCAGCACCAGATTGGCTAACCACTCTGGATGAAAAACTCCAACAATAAACCCAGCAGCCAACAAACGGGTGACCTCTTCACCTATAGCCTTGCGCCATTCCTCGTTGAAGCGGTGGAGGAACTGTCGGACCGGTTTGAATTTCGGATCAATGTTGAGTGTGTGCTCAGCGAGTTCTCTCAGTACACCTGGCATGTCAGAAGGTTTCCATGCAAAGATGTCCCGATTCTCACGGATGAACTCGATGAGTGCGCTTTCCTATTTGGGATCCAGGTTAGCGCTGATGCTGAACTGTTTGGATGAATTGCCAGGGACAAAAGTCAACCATCTTAGTGTCTGTAGCTGATTTGAACTTCAATGCTGGATCATGTTCCGTGGTTGGCTTTTTTAAGGAGGTCATGTCTGCCGGATCAACTTGCTCCTTATAGAATGTTAACTCCTCTGTGGCACAAACCGACTCAGCATAAGCCGCATCGCCTTCTTCACACTCCAAAGCAATCTTTCTACTTCCATGTACTGTGGTAGTCCCCTTATGACCTGGCATTTTAAGCTGCAGGTAAACATAACATGTCCTTGCCATAAACTTAGCATAAACCGGCCGCCCAAACAGATCATGGTACGGACTTTTGATCTTCACCACCTCAAATGTCACCGTTTCTGACCTTGAATCGTAGTCATCTCCAAAAGCTACCTCCAAAGCTATCTTACCAACAGGATATGCAGACTTACCAGGCACCACACCATGAAATACCGTATTCGACGGTTTAAGATCCTTATCTGTCAACCCCATACGGCGGAATGTATCATAATACAAAATATTGTTACTACTTCCCCCATCCATGAGCACTTTAGTGAACTTGTATCCCCCAACTTGAGGGGCTACCACCAAGGCCAAATGACCTGGATTATCAACTCGGGGCGGGTGATCCTCTCTGCTCCACAAAATAGGTTGCTCCGACCAGCGTAAATACTAAGCTACTGCCGGCTCAACAGAGTTGACTACCCTTTTGTGAAGCTTCTGATCACGTTTGCACAAACTAGTAGTGAAGACATGATATTGCCTGCTGTTCAGCTGTTTGGGATAGCTCTGATAACCTGACTGCTGATGCTGCTGCTGACTCCCCTGATGGTTATAACCTCCCTGGTTGCCTTGGTGTCCTTGATTGACGTGTCTGGTTTGATTGCTTGGAAACCCTGAACCGGAACCACCGCCTTCGTAACCCGGCCCGTGGAAACCTCCTGAACCGCCGGGCGGGCCGTTGTCATATTGGAACATATTGGAATTCTTGAAATCCCGCATGATATAACAATCTTTCCAGAGATGTGATGCCGGTTTCTCCTTTGATCCATGCTTTGGACAGGGCTGATTTAACAAACGCTCCAAATTGTTGCCTGGACCTCCACCCCTCTGGGGCTGCTTGCCTTTACGGCGCTGGCCATTCTCCTGCGCGTTGGTATTTACGACAAAGTCCAAACCACTGTCGGCCTTGCGCTTACCAGCGTTTCCATGGCCTGCCGGATTGTGTTGCTGGCCTTTGGCATTGTCGGTCTTCTTACCCTTCTCCGGTTTGTCCTCCTCTGAATCTGGATCCTTGGTATTATCTGAATCGGCGTATTTAACCAAAGCAGCCATGAGTGTTGGCATGTCGTTGCAGTGACGTTTGAGCCTTCCCAACTTCTGTTTCAATGGTTTGAACCAGCAATTACTCTCTAACGTTAACACTGCGGTGTCTGCGTTGATACGATCTGACGAATGCAAAATTGCCGAGACCCGTTTGACCCAATGGGTCGTGGACTCCCCTTCCTCTTGGACACAAGCGGCCAGATCTACAATTGACATCGGCTGCTTACACGTATCCTTGAAGTTCTGGATAAACCAGTGCTTCAATTCGGCCCATGATCCAATAGAGTTGGTCGGCAAGCTCTTCAACCAAGTGCGATCTGTTCCTTCCAACATCATGGTGAAATATTTAGCACACACCGCCTCGTCCACATCTAACATCTCCATTGCCATCTTATAGCTCTCCACCCATGCCTCTGGCTGCAAATCGGCGGTATAATTTGGTACCTTACGAGGTCCCTTGAAATCCTTGGGTAGTCGCACATTACGCAACGCAGGAGATAAACACGGTACCCCTAAGGAACTGAACATCGCCCCTGGATCCACGGAGGTGGTGGGGTGAACGGAGTATGCTGTCGTGCCTCGTGTCGAGCTGTCAACTCGGCCTCTCGACGTGCGCGGCCATGATCCACAACATCTTGCGCATTAGCACCTCCCCCAGCCGGGTTGTTCCCTCGTGGCGAATTTCGGCGGCGTGCACTACTGGACACGGCCGGTTCGTCTTCCACGTGTCTGCTATAATTCCGGCTTGGGCGGGGAGTGGAGTGAATCCTCTCATGGCTGTGTGAATATGCTTGCTGTTGATTTAGTGCTGTCTGAAGGAGATCCCTGGCCTGACGTGTTTCCACTGCAACTGGTGACTCGCAGTCGGTTGGGAGGGCCACCAGGCGTGACGCAGCGGCCACAATGTTGTCCAACGGGTTGGAAAAATGCCCGGGCGGCATTGATGGTACAATGTTGTTTCGGCGAGGCAGGTCCGTCGTGCGCGGCTGAACCGGCGCTCCTGCTCCCGGCGCCCCCGCCTGGTTTAGTGTGGGTTGGTTACCAGCTCCTGCACCTGGCGTGTTGAAAAGATTTTGCGGCTCATAAATCAACGGGAGACGTGATCGGTACCTTCTTCTCATGACTTCCTCTGAAGCATTCTGATCCAGTCTAATCCAGTAAGCCTGTGCTTCCAACTCGGCCCACTCCGTAGCCATCCTGGCGTTCTCTACTGCCAGGTCCACCTTGGCCTGGGCTATCTGATCTTTCACCTTTACAATCTCCGCATCGTGCTGATCCGTGGCTGCTGCGTCTACCTCCGCGGACATCAATGTTGCCAGAGCGTCGAACAAATCAGATAAGACTTGGGCCGGAGGTGGCGCCGAGCTTCCTACCCCTGCTGGTGTGGCCGTTGTTGAACCGGAGAGCATTGCTGCGGCGGTAGATGAATGAGGCACCGATTGTGTGCCGGCCATGAAGATGGCGGCCCGGTTTGGCAGACTGGGGGAATCCGGAATACTGTTGCCCTCGGATCCTCCCTCAATCCGGCCGTCCTACAACTGGTAAAGCGATTCGGTTTCTCCAGAAGACTCGTCATCAGAGCAGACTACAGATTCTCCTTCGGACACCGGTCCATCCTCGTGCCCTGATCCATGGACGACACCTACGAAAACATGCCTTGCCTCGGGCTGAACCGGTGAAGGACTTGCACGCCGAGCCGTTTCGTTGATGTCGGTGCAGATGTCCGGCTCGGGGTCGGTTCACCGATCTTACCGATGAAGACGTGAATCCCACCAAAGGGGACCCGGTACCCGTATTCGATTGAATCGGCCTCGGGACCCCATCCTGCGTTGTCGATGTAGAGCTTGCCGCGGCGACTCTTCGTCATCCGGCCCACAGCGTATCCCTTAAGTCCATCGAAGCTGCCCTTCAAGAACTCGAAACCATCGTGTGACTGCCCCATGGTGGGCGCCAACTGTCGTGGGTTTGTCACAGCAAATGTCCTCGTGAAAGGACTTAGTTGTGGAGCCATCGCAACGGGTTAGCTTAAAGGGATTAAACCGGACAAGGGGACACGGGAGTTTATACTAGTTCGGCCCCTTCGATGAAGGTAGCCTACGTCTAGTTGTGATTGGTATTGCTAGGGTTTCGAAGGCCAGGGAGCGAATCCGCTTTGTCTGGCTTTCGAGTTGTTGTTGTCTGTTCCTAAACCGCGGCCGGGTCGTCCCTTTATATACATAGTTTGACGCCCGCCGGGCTACAGAGTCCCGAAGGCGGTTTATAAATGTATTCGGTTCGGCCTCTCTCTTTCTATCTTACTATACAAGTTACATGACTAGGCCGGTTTACATTTACATACTGTAACTCGCCTTTGGGCCCTCCGTAAAGCGTAGCATCTTTACATCTTCATGAGCTTCTAATCTTCAAAGAGCCAACCCGGCTACATAAGGCCGGTTTACCTCCAGTAGTAATATCCCAACAGGGAGCTTCATTCGGAGTATTGCACCGACTTTCTCTGGGTTCGCGTCGATACCTCGTTCGAAAACAAGGAAACCGAGTAATTTGCCACTTGGAACTCCAAATATACACTTCGACAGATTAAGCTTGATAACATATCTTCTCAGATTGGCAAATGTTTCAGCGAGGTCAGTCAGTAGGTCAGAACCTTTACGTGAATTAACCATGATGTCATCCATGTACGCCTCCACATTCTGACTAATTTGAGTGAGCAGGCATTTCTGTATCATGCGCATGAATGTGGCGCCAGCATTGTTGAGACCAAAGGGCATGGTAACATAGCAAAAGCACCCGAATGGGGTGACAAAGGCTGTCTTTATTTCATCGGGCCCATACAGTCGGATCTGATGATACCCGAAATATGTGTCCAGAAAGGACAGTCGCTCACATCCCGCAGTCGAGTCGACTATTTGATCGATGCGGGGTAGAGAAAAATGATCCTTCGAGCAGGCCTGATTGATATGCTTGAAGTCAATACACATACGGAGTGAATCATCCTTTTTGGGAACCATGCCGACATTGGCGAGCCACTCGGAGTGGTAGATCTCTCGGATGAACTCGGCTGCCAGAAGTCGAGCCACTTCTTCGCCAATCGCCTTTCGCTTCTCCACGGCGGACCATCGGAGATACTCTTTCACGGGTTTAACTTTTGGGTCGACTCGCAAACGGTGCTCAGCCAGCTCTCTGGGTACACCTGGCATGTCAGAAGGTTTCCATGTAAAGATGTCCCAGTTCTCACGGAGGAACTGGATGAGCGCTTCTTCCTATTTGCTGTCGAGTGTTGTTGATATATGAGTCGGAGCAGCATTGGGATCAGTCGGGTGAATATGAACTGACTTTGTTTCACCAGTCGACTTAAATGCAGTCTCTGAAGCAGGCTTCTTAGCTCTCAACAAATCACTCGGATCTGCTGTCTTCTTATATTCTTCCATTTCAATTGCTGCCATCTGTTCATCGGCAATCTTTGAGCCCTTCTGAAAGCACTCCTCTGCTCGCTGCCGATTACCACTGACTGTAATCATGCCCCTAGGGCCAGGCATCTTGAGCTTGAGATACACATAACATGGTCGAGCCATGAAATGGGCATACGCAGTTCTGCCCAGGATAGCATGATAGGCACTGTGAAAATCCACTGACTTCAAATGTCAACTTTTCCTTCCGGTAATTCTTTGAATCGCCGAAAGCCATGTCAAGGGTGATCTAGCCGAGTGAATCTGCCTTCTTCCCTGGTATAACTTCGTGAAACCGGATGTTACTCTCACTGAGCTTCGACATCGGAATGCCCATCCCACGGAGGGTCTCAGCATACAAGATGTTCAATCCGCTGCCACCATCCATCAAAACATTGGTCAGTCGGGTGCCTCCAACGATCGGGTCGACCACCAACGCTTGCCTCCCAGGGGTGGCAACATGCGGTGGGTGATCTGACTGGTCGAATGTAATAGGAGTCTTTGACCATTTCAGATACATCAGAGTTGCCGGAGCAACCATGTTCACTTCCCTGTTGATGACTTTCAGCCGACTTTTGCTTTCAACATCAGCAAAAACCACCAAAGTGGAATTGATATTGGGAAAACCGTCATCATCCTCTTCCTTGTCCTCATCTTTATCAAACTCTTTTTCCTTCTCACTGGTTGCTTTTCTCTGAACTGTTGTATAAGGACTCGGCACTGCCGAGTGGTATACTTAGGATAGATGAGATTTCCCTGTCCATCCTTCTTGATGTGAATGTGACATGGTAAATCCAACACATCGTTACTGTCTGCATCTTTCACCTTCTTAGGGGTCCAGGGCCCTTTGGATTTTCCTTTAGCTTTTCCTTGGGTTGCGACTGCAACCTCTCTAGGTGCTGTAGGCTCTGCTTTGCACTTCTGCTTCCGATTGGAATTTCCTCCTCCGGTGTCCTGGCCGACCGGTTTACTCTTGCCACTGCGGAGTCGGTCTTCTTCTTCGCCATTGGCGCACCGAGTGGCTATCTCCATCATTCGAGTCAAAGACATGTCTCCTGTCCGACCGAATTTCAGGTTAAGCTCCCGGCATCGAACACCCTCCTTAAAGGCGCAAACTGCTTGATGATGAGACACATTCTCTACAGTGTGGTGTAAAGTGGTCCATCTCTGGGTGTAATCCCTCAAAGTTTCATTCGGCTTTTGCACGCAGTGCTGCAATTCTGTCAATCCTGCCGGCCTTTTGAACGTGCCCTCAAACGTTCTGACAAACACTCGGGCCAACTCTTCCCAGCTGAGAATATTGCCTGTAGCCAACTGATTCAACCAAGCTCTAGCTGATCCTTCAAGCATCAGGGGAAGATGCTTCATGGCAACTTCATCATTTCCTCCATTGATCTGCACAGCCACTCAATAATCTTCAAGCCAGGTGTCAGGCTTTGACTCACCAGTAAACTTACTGACCCCAGTCGCCAACCTGAAGTTGGGAGGGATCTCTGCAGCTCTGATGGCTCTGCTAAAACACTCGGGACCAGAAACATGAACCCTGTTTCCAGTCGGGCGATCTCTATCTTGCCCTTCCCTTTGTGCTCGATTCCTGTCCACTAGACCTTGCACCAAAATTGACCTTGCGTCAAACCCTGGCTCTCTTGGGTCGACCGGCCTTATCCGCTCTTCGATGTACGGGCGCCTATCATCATAATGCCGGGGCACGTATGATTCGCCCCTCGAAGGGGGTGTAGGCACTCGACGGCGGCCATCGCGGTCGAGCCGACGATCTTGTTGCTCATGATTCTGACCCAAATACTGCCCTTGACGATGCCCACATCCCTCACGCCGCGGAGGCAATCTTGGGCTGTGAGCCTACTGGACGGTATCAGCCACCATAGATCTGCTATGGATCCTGTTGCGCGACTGAGAAACTGTCGTATTTCACTCTCCTGCTGCTCGGAGCAGCGCTCTGATCTGCATTAAACCTCTACCAGCTTCTGACTGGGACGGCTGAATAGATTCTGCTATACGGGCCGCAACAGTGAGATTCTGAATCGGAGTGCGGTATACCTATGGTTCTGGTGGAAATAATTGCCGCTATCGTCGACTGGACTTGGGGATCTGCCGTTGAGCACGTTCATTGAGTGAATGCTGAAGATTCTCCAGTCGAGTGCGCTCAGCCAAAGTGGCTAAACGCACTGCCTCCAAGGCCCGAGCCTCGGAGGTCTCTCCAACAACGGGCGTGTGTAGGGCCTCCATATTGCGGTGGTGAAGTTCCTCCCTCTACTGAGAAGAGAGAGTTCCGGGATGATACTCTTCATGAATACACGACGGCTCGCTGCCGCCATCATTGCCGCCGTTGCGACGCATGCCAGGCGGGCTGTGGGGCATGTCGATCATTAGGACTTCTGCCGCGGGGTCGCTGTTGTCGCACTAGGACAAGGTCTCGATGGAGCCAGTCGACGGGTCGAACAGGCCGTAGATAGATTCGTCAGGCTCAATTGCCGTGACTTGAGGGGTGCCTGACTGACATGCCACTGCGTGCTTCACCCACCGTTGAAGCCGTGACTGACCGGATCGCTTGCAACAGCGAGCAGCGGGGAGCGAAGGTACTGTGTGAGCCGACCGATACTGGGTCGACGGCTGCCGCAGTAGGACACCGCGAACGCACGCACAAAAGTGCATCACTCCACGGACAGAGAGCACCTCGACGTTGAGAGGAGCTTCCTGAAGCCAAGCGGAGTCGTCGGCGATGAAGACGAGCGCGCCGAGATGGATCTCACGGCCCTCAGCCAAACCTCCGCTGGAAACCATGATGAAAAGAGTTGGAGAAAATTGCAACCTCACCGGAAATTCGCTAAGACACCTGCCCCATGGTGGGCGCCAACTGTCATGGTTCTAAATCTGACAGTAAAGTAGGGGGATAGGAATGTAGAGGCAAGATCCTAGCTTCGGTGAGATTGTGCACGCAAGATGTACGAGTTCAGGCCCTTCGTGGAGGAAGTAACAGCCCTACGTTTCGGTGCCCGGAGGCTCGGTCGACTGGAATATGCGTGAAGTTATAGGGGGTGCGAACCCTTGTGCTAGAGCAGGAGGGTGGCTTATATAGAGTGCGTCGGACCCCTTCAGCCCTCAGTTACACAGGGTTTAAGGTACATAAAGATGGGCGTTACTGATAACGCCAGCAATAAAGATACATAAATGACTATTAAGTCTATAGGGTAACGCCTGATCGTTGCCATACAGAGTGACTTTAGATCGTCTATCCGTCGAGTTAGTACTCCCTGGTCGAGTGAACTTGAATCTTTCAAGTGGAATGTTTATGGTCGAGTGAATGATGATATCCCTCGAATGCTTCTGACTTTAGGTCAATGTCCTTGGGGAGGGTATCTAGGTCAGACCTATGACCCCATCCTAGGTACATGTAGTCGTCAGTGGCCACCACAGAGACGGCGGCGCAGCGGCTGCGCCGCCTCAAAGGGAAGCTTGCCAAGATCGGTGAAAAGTGGACTCTCGGTGAGACTAACGTTGCCATCGTCGTCGCCGCCACCAACGCTGCTGGTAAGGGCAAGGACAAGGTTGTCCGACCATCATCGGCGTTGGCCGCAGCGGCCCTCCACACGGCGCAGGAGGAAGCAGAGCGGCTCCTTCGCGAGTGCCAACCAGTGGCCAAGCAGGGGTGCCACGGGCCCGCGCCCTTCAGCCGCTAGAAGAACCACTCCGGCGACAATGACAATGCACGAACGGCGATGGAGGTCCCACTGGCCAGGCCGACCACGCGTATGAGGTCACCGTCTGCTACAAGACGGTGTATTTTTTTTAGGTTTTAGTTGAACGGATTAAATATCGTTCGCTTTATGTCAACTATTTCTGAACTTTAATGAATTCCGTCATGTTTGCATGAAATCCATTTGGTACATTTAAACTTACTTTGAAATATATGCGGACATCATTGAATGGTCGGGTGCCACATCATTGTCCGCGGACACGCCTGGATGCGTCCACAGGCAAATATACTGTGCCGTTTTACTGGTTCCGTTGAAGATTTCCTTGTTATTTCTTTTTGAATCGAAGATGTCTTTAATTGACATGGTATATTTTCGCTTCTTCCTCAAGCTAATTTAGCTTTGTTTTCTATTGGCAAGAGGCAAAGTTAAGCCCAGTTCTAGAATTAGTTTCGTCTGAGTGAATGTAGTACCACTTGCAAGTTGCCTACATCTAAGAAAAGATCTTAGATCGATCGCATTGTAACATCAATCATGGTGTTTTTTCTCTTCATGGTTTGCGCAAAACAACTTGTGTTGCACGAAGTAGAGGACCAGCGATCTTTGGACCTCTTGGGGCCAGGAGGCTGGCCAACAATTATGCCATGCCATGCAAGTGTGCCAGCGTTGGAAACAATAATAAAGGGGCTCCTTTATATCCATCGATCTTATTCGAGAACATTCTGTAATACGGTTTCCATGTTAAAACGTAGTTGTAAGGGCATCTAAGGAGACCCTCAAAGCTTTGGTATATGTCTAGATTGTAGCATTTGAATAATATGTATCAACTTTTGTCATTCAATGGAGACATCCATTGATCAGCAAGATGGTCTGGATGTCTGGTAAATCGGAGACAAACATGTGGGAACTACACGAGTGTCCGGATATCTACTTGACCAACAACAAGTCATCATGTGGTTTTTTTTCTCTCCACACATGCAAAGTCTCCTCTCCTCTCTCTCCTCTCAACAAGACAAATAAAGATTAACTTGTGAAAAGGATTGGACGACTCTTTCCCATATCATGTCCATGGGCCATGTTCAGACATAAAAACAGACATATAAAAGAGCCATTTGTGTGTCAGTTTTGAAGATGCCCTATCAACGATGCTCCATCAACAGACGAATTGGTTTTCCTCTGGTTTGCAGGTCTGAAATACTACAGGGTAGGACGAAGGTAGTGAGCAAGCAGACAGCGTGATGGAGCATACTGCGTACATATATACCCCACCTAAATAAACGCCGGGTACACCCAATTATTCGTCTCCCTCGTCCGAGTTCATGCATCTGACAAGATTGTAGGTCTCCTCTTCCTGAGTCTATCATTGCGCCACGTACACCAATTAAGCTCCGTCATGGATTGGTAGATCGGCGACAGGGTAGGCAGAGTCAGACATTATCATTTTGCCCAGAAGAACCATACAATGACACTCCTTTCATTTTTTTTAGTCTGCATATAAAATTTGGTTAAAATCAAATTTTGTTAACTTTAACTAAGTTTATAGAAAAATATAATAAAGATTCAAAATATGAAATCAATATTGTTAGATGCATCATGAAATTAATTTTCATACCATATAGATTTAGTTTTGTAGATGTTGATATTTTTTCTATAAAATTGGTCAAACTTTACAAAATTTGACTTTGATCAAATCTTATATGCAGACTAAAAAGAAACTGAAAAGTACACACA